>NC_058115.1:6380000-6980000 GCF_914725855.1 Thunnus albacares
TGTACATGAAAAGTTTTGAAGGTGAAACAAAGATTTCCTTCTTTAAGGCCAGTTCAGATCAGTGATTCTCAACAAGAGTGGACGCAACTTGCAAAAGAATCCCTGACGTCTGATAGTAAACATTCTAAAACTGGGCCATTCACATCAACGCAACGCAACATGCACAGACACAGATGACCGTTTCCATAGCAACAACACACTGGCATACCCCACTACTTCTGCATCGATACATTGTATTAAGTGGATTAGCTGGTTTTCTATTTGTGTTCACCTGGCAAGAAAAAAGAAAGAAATGGATGACAGTGACAGTGAGCAGTTTGCAGTAACATTTATCTATAAATGGCGAAGACAAAGAGCTAGGAAACCGAGGATCTGGAGCCATCTTTGGCGCGTGCAGCAGCAGAGACAGGGTGCCAATCTATGTAAGGAGTTGACAACACAAAGACAAAACACCAACTTCAGGGACTACATTTCTTCTAGAGAGAGACTGATGCTAATGCTCTGCTTCTTGGCAACAGGTGAGAAACATTTTGTCATATAGGCCTGTAGACAGGCATGACAGACCTAAAAGTTGAGTAAAGCCAGCTGCAGACACAGTATAACCACATAAAAGGATTATCTATTGGCTCATGAAGGGTGGTCAGTTTCGAGTCATTCACAAAGATGTACCGTTTTCTAGTCTTACCTACCTGTCCCGCATCAGCAGCACTGTTGCTGAAATCATCCCTGAGACCTGCAGTGCAATCTACAGCGTCCTAAAAGATGACTACTTAAAGGCAAGTTCTATACATTTTAAATCCCAGAAGAGTTTTGCTGTTTAAAGTACAATATATGTATTCTACTAGCAGCTATGATGGTGAAAGAAAAATGAGTAAAGCAAATGTATAGCATTCATTCTGATTAGATATATTTTTCACTAAAATCTTAAATACTCAGTAAAATATTAAATATGGCTAACAAGCATATTTATATATATTGATTAGATGAAAAAATCAAAGTCAAATAATTAAAAGACCAACACATTTCATTGAGTCACATCAATTGAAGATGAACTTGCACATCCAATATTACTTTTGCAGGGATGGATTTGGTTGGTTCGGTCTCTCATTGTCACCTGGTAGCATGCTTCCTCTTGCTGGTGCTCTAACTCAACCAGGATATTCTCATCATGGATTCACCTCATCTTCTGCTCAAGGTTTTTATAAAATATTGTGATCTGATCTCCTGGTTTTTGTTGGCTTCGATTTCTAAAATAGGCGCCTACTGCACTGAGGACATCAGCTTCCTGCTTTTCCATTTCTCTTCTCTTTTACTTCTTGGCTGGCAAGACATTAAGCTGGGTGCTGCTTCCCACTCCATCTGGTTCACTTCTCTCCTCCAAATCCTGCTTCTCAACCTCTTTCAGCCCCTCCTCTGGCTCTTCATTCTCCTTCTCTGCTTCATCATCCTGTAAATGACAAATATAATTAATGCATATTCCATATCATTTAATTTGGTCTCCTTATTTTTCAGTGTCCCAACACCACAGATGAGTGGAAGTGGCAAAGGGATTCCAGGAGCAGTGGTAATTCCCAAACTGCCTTGGGGCTTTGAATTGGAAACACATCACCATCATACCTCCACCATCCTCTACTTCAACGTACTACAATTACAACTCCAACTACACAGCTTCTCCATTGTGCTGATGGCCCTGGTTGACAGCAGCTACAGATTCTGATATGTTGATGTAGGGTGCGATGGCCAATTGTCAGATGGTGGGGTTTTCAGGGGATGCTCACTCCAGGAGTCTCTTGAGCAGAAGACTGCCAAAATTCCATACCCAGCACTACTTACAGGAACCCAGCAGGAACCCATGAAGGAATACATCCTCAAACAATACCCCAGCCGAGGTTTTTCAATTACAGACTGTCAAGGGAATGTAGGGTGGTGGAAAATGCCTTTGGAATACTGTCAAGCTGCAGGTGTGTCTTCTTGACATACATCCACCTGCTACCAGAGACTGTGGACAAGATCGTCCTGGCCTGCTGCACACTCCACAACTTCCTGTGCAATGAGGGTGGCAACGCCTACCTGCAAGTCCCCTGCAATCAGGACCACCCTCATAACACTGGCCCTACCCTTCCCTAAGCTGCACTGCCACGCTGCACCAACGCAACCCAGCAGGCAAAAAAACACCAAGACATCCTCTGCCAGTATTTCAACTCGTTCCATGATAGTGGGACAAGATTTAATCTTGTGTGTATATCTGTTTGTGTGTGAATAACAAAATTGTTCAACTGTATTATATTTCCACTGTGAATATTCTGTAAATATATGCTTTATGTTATAACTTAAAGCAGAGAAGCACCTTCTATATTTGCTATATTATAACTTTAATCAATTTGGTTGAATTATTTATTATATTTTTACACCAGTTATTATTGTTTTGAAAATGTTAAAACTAATGGACTGCTAAAATAAATTCATACCTTGTCGTTCATATTTGACAGTGAGGCTCTTTTTTTTTATTTAGGGCTCTAGGAAATGCAGCCTCCAGTCCTGCCTAACCAGGCGGAGCATTATTGCCACCAACAGTCGTGCTCTGTGCTACTTTCTGATCTGATTGGCTGAAGAGAAATAGCTACGTCCTTACGTTCTAAAACTGCACTTGGCGATTTGACAACGTAGGTCTTTTGAGACCGCAGGCAACGGCTTCAGACACTCTGCAACTAACCAGACAGACATTGTCACTGCATGTCACCCACATGTAGTGACAATGTCATGAACCTATAAATCCAATGTGAATGTTTCTGCAACAACTGAATCTTTTCTTTATACCTTTCTTCCCTTTTTTCAGTCAACATGCCAAAAACCATTAGGATAGGATCAAATGCATTCTGTGTACCTGGAGCCTGAGTTAATAAGGCCATTGGTGACAAGTGTCTGTCTTCCAATGTATTATCCACTCTCAGTCACTCCATTATCCCCCTGACTATGCCTACGAAGTCCTCACAAATGAGAGTCTAAAAAGAAATACCACTCCTCAGCAAATCTCCTCAAATTTAATTTTTTTTATATCCCATTTTATACAAATACATGAAATTAATGAAGACCAACACTTTCTGTGCTCACATCAGGAGGCAGGAGGGCCTCTGTGATCTTTTGATACCACCAGCAGAGATTCTCAATGTAATATCCGTCTTAAGAAGCCAGCCTTGATTAAAAACTGATCTTATGAAATCAGGATAATACGCACCCTGAGGAACCGGCCTTTGTGAAAATCACCTTTGTAAAGTACAATAATGAATCTGGCTGGACACTGAGGATAGGCACCTACTGTTTTCTCTCTGTAATGGAACTCCTCTGATCTTGTCTGCTCTCTTCCAGGCCCACTCTACTGAACTGATTGTCTATGCAATCATTTATCCCATCAACTCAGAGAAATTTATTTTCTCTCCCCTCATTGTTGTGTGCTGCACTTTCAGCCTCTTCATGTCCGTTGCTATGAACTCAATTCTCAATCTATTTATGGAGACGCCTAACACAAGAGCTGCATTGCACAATGAATCGGCCTTGATGTAAACATCATTACCCTCTGGTCACTTGACTAAAGCTTTAATCAGAATACTGCTATGATTGGCTAACAATGAGTGCCATCTATCCTTCTTCTCACTAACAGGGTTGAGAGAGAATGAGGGGACACACAAACAGACAGAGATGAAGAGAGAGAGAGAGATGAAGATGTGGCTGGCTATTTTAAAATGACAAAGAGTATCCAGACAAACAGAAGAGAGGATTTCCAAAATTAAATCAGTTATTTGACTTTGTTTCACTTTTAAAACAACATCCTATACCTATGTTTGAATTATTGTAATTCAAGCATCATTAATGATGTTAAGCTGTCTGTAGTCATCCATAGATGTTACCAGCATCTTTTTGAGAAATCAGGACCCATGAGCATCTTAATTTGTTAGGGGCATTTTTGCCTTCATTTGAAAGTATATAGTAGAGAAGCAGACAGACTATTTGCAGGATTTATTATGAGGGCATTAAGCCTAAATCCAGCACCTTTTACCACTCGGCCACAGTACCTTATCTTGCAGGAAGCCATTTGCTTTGACCAGTGTCATTTCCAGAGGAAATTAGTAACATTGTAAATAGTCAATGTCTGTCATAACAGGAGTGCTCTGGTAGCCAAATGGTTACGGTGCATGCCACATATATGCAACATCCCTGGCTCAAGTCCGGCAAGGGTCCTTTGTTCGGTCATAACCATCTCTCTCCCAGCTCTCACACTGTGTTCTCTTATTATTATTTCACCATTTTTCGGCATCTATCTGCTTCTGCACTGTTTGTCCTACAAACTTTGTTTAACTGTCAAAATGTACATCTTCTTCAGGTATATTATTACTTTTCTTTATTGTAACATGTCTCAGTTATTTTATTTTATTTTTTAAGTATTCAAATTTATAATGGCAGTCTATGGGAGGAATTGTTGGACTGAGTTGGAACATTTGTCACTTTGAGACTCAACTGCTCGGACATCCCTTATCCTACAGACCCCATTCAAACTTTAAAACGTACACAAAACTTGGAATTGAATTGAAGTTGACACCAGTGTGACATGTGATCAGGCTGGGTGCAGAGCAATTATTTTTAGACCAGAAAAAAAATTCTACACACATCTCACTTGAACAGTTTTAACTCCTCAAGCACATTTTAGACCTTAAAATGTTGCCACAAGCCTCCTCTCTCTAACTATGTAAATACATTTCCTATAGGACTAATAGTTTTTGAGATCTAAACCTTGAATTGATAGGGAGTCACTGTCACACTCTCATTGACTGCAGTACAATCTGCAGGCTCTGTCTCCTTTTACTCCTGTTTCTTAAACTTACAGATTCTCTCTTCCTTCAAACCCTTTATACACACGTTGTATATCCTCATACTCTGCAAGTCCTCCTGCCACTAATGATGTACAAATCTCTGACCTAGAGGCTTTGTTTAAGGCAACTCAGTTTATCCTCAACAAAATGTGAATTTGTTCTCTGTGTTTCAGGGAGCCTCTGATGGCTCTGTGGTTAAGCCCTGGTAATGGTCAGCTTTCCCAGTCAAATTACAAGGTCCTGGGTTTGATCACTGCTCATGGCAGTGCTCCTCATGACATTGCTCTTATCAACAAACTTGCTTTAGATGTTTATCATGTACCATTCTATGCGACTCCAATGCTCTTTAATATCATTATTTAATATTGATATACCAGGTAAAAAACTATGATCTTTTGTTTTCAAGTAACAGTTTATTTGAATAGTCCAGTGGTTTAAGATCTTGTCACTTCTGTGCCCCTTTTAGATCCCAGGTGCTGCCAATCTGCTTGAGACTGCAAAACACAATCATGTGATAAGACCTCTCTCAAACACATACAGAAAATTGTCAAGAAAACTTATGAACAAAGTTGCTTTATATATTTACAGTGTACCATCATGCTGTTTGTCTCTAACTCTTATTATCATTATAAGAATGTCAGAGCTACAACCCATATTTGCTATGCAGTTAAAAGCCTGAATATAAAAGTCATGTTTTAATGTGTCTAACATTAAAACATGACTGGCAGTGATGGGATTTGAACCCTCACCTCCATAGAAACTGGTGATTTAATCCAGTGTCTTAGACCGCTCGGCCACACAACCTTTTGTTTTTTAAACTGCTGTGGTGGCAGCTCTGTCAAATCTTTACCAATAAGAAAAGGACACAACCATAATTAAGATTGTGTGGAAGGAGACAATTGAGTTAAGACACTTGTGGTCATTAGCGCATACTTGACTGAAATTTTGGCAATGTGGGCACGAATGCATAAGATGTAGACTACATGGAGCCTTACTGGTTATGAATTACGCTTCTGCAGAACCACATGTTGACCATTGCTTTGAGATTTCATAGTTCACAAGCGAAGCATGGTGATATGGCAATATGTAAGACACTGTATAACTTGCAGATGAAGGATGCAAAACCTTCCCAAGATGGTAATTTATCTTGTCACTATAGATAATTTGGGCTAAATGTTGCCACTCATGATCAATTACTGTAGCCCTTTTGTGGCATTTATAAGTGCCTGAGATACAACGTGTATTATACATATATGTATATACAATTATAAACAGGCATGTTTATACTGTGTTCTTCTAACTACAACAGGTTTTAGATTTGGCTTCCATTAGAACATGACCACAAATTAAAGAGGCTTTGCTCCTAAATGCAGGTTCTGTTAAAAGTAATGGATTTGAGAGAGCAGCAGAAGCCACAAGCAGAAAGCAAGAGAGCATTGGTATCAGTCAAATAACAAATCAAATCATTATTCCTTGGGTGTCATTAACCAATAGGACTCTAAATGTGGGAACATTGGGACCAACAGGGAGATCTCAATTTCATCTTACTCCAAGAAAATTTAATAAAGTCAAATTATGCTTCATTAAAAAAGGTAAAGCGTGAATTAATTAATTATCTTCTTGCCTTTCCTCTCTTCCTCTTGGTTAATTCATCAATATACACGCAATTTAAACAGTCTTTTTCCTGAAGTTTTGGAAGAAGTTTAGTCTCAATACAGTTTCTGAATGTTCATTAGTAATCTGTGGGGAACAAAATTGTTTTCCAATAAAGATTTTATTTTAGTTTTCAGTTTTTACATTGTAAAGAGAATATTAGATCACTGTCTTGATTGGAACCAGTGATGTACTGAGCATTGAGGATTTTAGTGTCTGTGCTTTCATCACCCAGAGAGTAATTTTCCCAGTGGACCAAAGTACCAAAAACTTAACCATTCAGGCTGCTGTTGTGATTCTCTGCAGCATTGATGTACTCCATATACCTGTGAACACACTCCCTATACCTTAATCCTGGATAAATGGAAGGAAGCCTGAAGAGATGGATAACTCTCTTCCTCCCACCTTGTCATGTGTGTTTGTTTCACAGAGTTTGTGTGTGTGTGTGTGTGTGTGTGTGTGTGTTGCAACACCTAAGATAGATACTTACTGAGGCAGAACTAAAGATCGGCTCGGGGGTCATTTTCTTGATCTCACACATAAACACACACATATGCATACAAGCACACACGCACACACATGCATGATCAGTCATTCAATATATAAACACATAAAAACATTTTTCCCAAAGACTCGCTTAGACACACTTTATATGTCACACTTTTCATACATTTCTGCACAATTTAATGATTTTAAATTAAAGTAACATTTCATCCCATTACTAGACCTACCCACTGTAATTATAGTAATTTACATCATTATACTGTTTTTTTGTTGTATTACAGAACATGGTAAAATGTTATAAAGAAATATAAAGAGCTGAAACAAAAAATACATATTGTACACTCACTGAGCACTTTATTAGAAACACCTGTGCAATCTAATGCAATCCAATACAATAGCTCTGCCATAAATTCAAAGTTTATTTAAAGCTTATACATATATTTTTCAGTTTTAGTTGACATTGTCAGAAAGTCAATAATTCTACTTTGTGTATCTAATTGAGGTCATAATGTGGTGGTGGGGGTGTACTGGGCAGCATTATATTAAGTATTACTACACACTAAAAATCACTGGGTTAACATTTTACCCAGTTTGGGTCAACATAACACCAATACAACACTGGGTTAATTTTACTCAGTAGCAATCTGTTATTTTGACCCAGTGTTACACAAACAAGCCAGCTAAAAACGGTCTCAAATTGATTATGTCTTGCTGAAGGAGACCACTGTTCACTTCCAACTGCAAGTGTCACTTTTCCAACCGTGACTTAGGACAGTTTTTGTTATGGTGTTTACTGTTGCCATGATGATGATTCAAGTGATCATTTTAACCAAACCATAATCTTTCCCTAACCCTAACTAATTGTTTTTTGTGCCTAAACCTAACCAAGTGGTTTGTGTGTCTAAACCTAACCAGACCACACAAGTTGCTCCAATGTCTACATTGGATTTAGTTCTATAGATGCCAAACGGTACCTTGTGCATCTGCATGAGGTGCCAGGGGGCGTGACAAAGCGTTGGTATTTGATGACCTGGTATGAGAATGTGTTGAAATATTAGGAACTCTTTTCTATATTATACACTCCAGTACACCACTACCACCACTACAACCTCAATAATAAACATAAAGTAGAATTGTCACCTTTCTGACAATGTCAACAAAAACTGAAAATGTATAAGCTTCATGAAAGTAGACTTGATGGCAGAGCTGTTGCATTAGATTGCACATTTGTTCTTTATGAAGTTAATTCCATTCACACAGAATGGAATAAGATGATTAACAACCTTATAGCTGCTTAAGGAAAAGTTAAAGGACACTGGGAGTTAAGGTGTTAAAACAATTGGGCTAATTTTTTCCTCATATTAGCAAATATAAATCAATTTTATACTGACATAAT
Source organism: Thunnus albacares (assembly GCF_914725855.1). NCBI lineage: Eukaryota > Metazoa > Chordata > Actinopteri > Scombriformes > Scombridae > Thunnus > Thunnus albacares. The sequence goes on from NC_058115.1 coordinate 6,388,419, forward strand.
TAAGAAAAAAAAGAAGGTTGAGCTAACTGTAATTCATTAATATAGGGTTACACTTATTTTGCAACAATTTTTTCAGATTGTACTTTTCTAAGTTTCATCATTAAGCTTCAATTGAGTTTCAATGATTACAGAATTTTAACTTTTAGGGTGAACTATTCCTTTAAGATCTCCTCAGACATGTTTTAAAACAAATACAAATACTCATAATAATACTAATAATTTCTGTCTTATATGGATTTTCCTGAAAATGAATTAAATTAAGTACAATTTCTTCTACATTGTCCACCCTCTTCCTCATTGAAAAACCATGAATATTCGAACATTTTTTTATTTCAAAACTTTAACTCCTGGAAGCAAGGTGTCTCCTACGTCACTTAGAAGTCCATTCTCAGTGTTCATACTTAGTCCAATACAGTGGATTGACATTTTGCCATTGGACTGTTTTGATGGTAATGATGTCACAGGTGATGGGCTAAAAATGGCAATAAAACAAACAAGGTTTCTGTAAGCACCAATGATTATATTTTGAGTCAGTTATCAAAACCTTAGCATTTCTTTGTTTTCTGCTTTGCCTATGGTAGTTTTTCCTTTTGTATGATAAGACTGCAGCTATGCTTTTCGGAATTTGAAGACTTATTTGAGTCTCTAGGGAAATGTTCTCATGCATACTACTCATGAGGTCAGAGGTCAGAGGTCAGGGGTAGGGGTTAATGTTTTTCCAGTGGACAATTCAGTGTTGTAGATACTTTGCATTATGTTTTAGTATGAAATTATACTCTCCCTAGTCAGTACAACACCCTGCATTATTAAAAATCAGTATGTTCATATGTGTGTGTAATCTGTGTTTTTCAGTCTCAATGTGTGTGTGTGGTAGATTAGTGCGCCAGTCATGTTTTGTGATGAATTGACAGATGACAGTTATATGTATATGCATGTGTGTGTCAGTCATGCATTCACATGACTGTGATGATTGACAGCACAATTTAACTCAGTGGACGGCTCACAAGCCTTAAGCACATTACAGAATTAGGATGAAGAGGTTTTAATAAGATTGCCACTAAGCCAATCTACTTATTTTCAGTGTGACTTAAAGGGCCTGCCAGTGTGCCATGAAAGAAGACAGTGAAAGAGATGGTAAACCAGCCAGGAAGCTTGACTACAGATGTGAACTGAACTAAATACTTTGAAGAGGAAAAAAATGTTGAATGGTATCTGCTGCATCACATATACTGTATACAGTTTTAAAGGTTTTGTGATTGTTTTCCATGTAAATCCAGTTTGGAGGGTTATTGTACTGTAGTTTTAGTTTGACTATATTTATTTGTCAGGGGCCATGTACAAAAAGATTAATCTTGTACAAAGAGAAGACATGCTTTGTACCTGATTTAGCTACTAGCTACTTTCCATCTGCATTCATTGGGCATATAGACAAAAACACAACTACTACTAATACAATTGATAAAAATAGTAAGTTCAACATTAAAACTGCAAGCAGCGTTGGTCGGGACCTCGCAGTCTGGCCAGTTGGGATCACATCATTTTGCTTTTTAAAAATGACAGACATTTCTTACAAGTGTGGTGTGCTTTTATTTTGAAAGTTTGATTGACAAGATGAGAATTTCCTGCAGTGTGAGAGAAGTCTGTCTTGCTCACATCTGTGTTATCAAAATTATGCAAGTTTTGGGCCCATTCACTTGAATTTCAATTAGTAAATTGAAAACTCTTGATGAGTCTGTCTATTTTTTTAGAAAAGGAAAGACTTTTAACCCACATGACCTGGTCAAAGGTTGATTGAAATGTGTGCTGTCAGGTGTAGACACAATAAGTAACTGCAGCTGTACACAGAAAAATACTCATATATTTGAACGGAGAGTGTGAGCGAACCCACAGCTTTTTGAACATGTACTGCTTCCACATAGTTTTAGATACAAACTTCATTTGAACTTTAAATGAGTCGAGACATTGACCTACAAATCTTGATACATACATGTTTTGTCTATCTTTTATTATTTTTGAGATATTAGAGTGTGAGTTTTAAAGTCTTTTCTTGCTCCTCCTGTGATTTTATAATGAGTGTGCATTGCGGAATGTTTCACAGCACTGAGGGAGTGACATCACCAGGAGCAGTTGGAGAGGAGGATTTTAGAGTATGCTTTTTGTGAAATCTCCTCATACATCCCATGACTTTGGCCGAATCTTACATTAAAAATCACATTTTTTTGTAGGAAATTTGATCGCGAATCCCTTGAGCCATTGTTTGAAAGTGGTCAGACTTATAGTTTAGACATCAGAAGCCTCAGTTTGACACAAAGTCCATGCCCATAGATTGCCTCCCCATTGGTTTATATTGTAAGCTGTGATGTGGCACTGCAACTTTCAGGGCTTAGAAAATCTAAACCATTCGAGTTATTACAAAGTTTTTAACAACTTTTGTTCAGCACAGTGTTATAAGTCACTTATAACAAAGTCTTATTTTGAAAGGCTAATTATGGACTTCCTGTTGGATTTAGGTCAGGGGTGTCAGCATATGATTTGTAGGTCTTCATGAGATGAATAATTGAGTTTTGGTTTGATCTCTCCACGACATTCCTACAGGCCGTGGAAGCCATTTCAGTTACATAGGTGGTGCTAGAGAGCACATTTTGGCACTTTAGGGGTTAATTTTTACATTTTATCAAATATTTCACCAGACCTGATGTGCGTTGCAAATTTGGTGAGTTTTTGAGCATGTTTAGGGGGTCAAATTTAGGGTTTAAGTGGCGTAATAATAAAGAAAGAAACAAACAAACAAACAAACAAACACACGAAAAACAATAGGGTCCTCACCCTTAGGCGAGGACTACTGTTTTACAGTAGTCCTTTGCCTTCATACATAGACTTACATGCATAAATACATACAGACTTTCATACAACAACACCCATATATTCTCTTCCTGTCTGGTTTTGCAGCAATGTTGGACTGAAAAAAGTGAAGCTATGGACACCATATTTCAGTGCATATTCACACACACTTTTGGGGCCTGACCAATTACTACTTGGTAAAACACCAGACTTACATACTCGCATACATACATACTGTACACATACAGACTCACATACATACATACATACATACATACATACATACATATATACATTCATACATACATACAGACTTACACACATACATACATACTGTAAATACATATATGCATATATGCATATATGCATACATACATACATACATACAACCACAACCATATATTCTTTTCCTGTCCGGTTTTGCAGGAATATTGGACTAAACATTTATTGAAATGAAACCATGTGAGAAGTTTAGAGGGAAAAATCACTATTTGGTGGAGCTGTTAACAACTCTGAAATGACACCTGAAATGTTACCCCAACTACACACTGTTTTCTGTGAGACATCAAACGCCAAAAAGGTTGGAAACCACTGATTTCATCTTTAACAGTATGTTCTCTTTTAAAAGCTTGTTATATTATCCACTGTGTCACATCTTCATCTGAAAACTAACTTAAACTGTCAAATAAATATATTGGAGTAGAAAGGACAATATTTCCCTCTGAAATGTAAAGTACAAGTAAAGTACTTCAAAATCACACTGTTTTTTATTTATTTGTTTTTATTTATTAGTTTATTTGTAAGGGGCGATGCAGGGGTTAAAATAATATGAAACAGATGTGTTGCATATAGGATTTCCAGCCAAAGCTAATTTGCGACCCCTGTCCCTGGTTAGGCTTTTTTTTACTTAAAATAGCATAACATAACATATCACTACCAGAAATACATTAATTAAATAATATAATAAATAATAAATAGTGACATTCTCAATAGCAACAGTATTTACATCACATAACAATCAATTTACATGTGTTGCATATGTGTGCACATGTGTATGTTCCCTAATTTATGGCAATGATGTATTTATGTGCATAGTATTTATAGGTGTATGTGTCCGTGTACATACATGCATAATCTATATCAGTGCATATATGTTTATCAGTATGCATCTGTTCCTTTATGTATACATGTCCATGTGCATGTGTGCATGTGTGCATGCACATGGACATGATCATAGATCAATGATCGCAGGTTTGGTTTTGTTTCAGCCAATGTTTCACCTTTTCATTAAATGTTATATTAAATACTATAGATAGTATAAATATATATACACATGACAAATTACCTTGTTAAAGACAGGACTGAATAAAACAGTAAAGGAGATATACCCTTTAATAAATTGTATATCTAATAGATACAAAAAACATACCAGGTCAGATGTATTACAATATGGAAGAAGACTCTTTTTTTGTTGTTTTTTTTGTCTTTTTAATGAGATGATCAAAAGAAGTTATACAAGACAAGACAGAACATAATACAATGGATCACATTACAGGATTAACACAAGACAAAACATACATCTAATATTTAGAGCTTAGATAAAGACTACCCACCCCCTAAATAACCCCCTGCGTTCATTCTGAAGGAAAAAAGTAATCCCCGGCTCACTTTTTCCCTTCAAGATGAAGGCTATCCACCCCCTAAATAACCCCCTGCGTTCATTCTGAAGGAAAAAAGTAATCCCCAGCTCACTTTTTCCCTTCATAATGGAAGCTACTCACCCCCTAAATAACCCCCTGCATTCATCTTGGAGGAAAAAAGTAATCCCCAGCTCACTTTTTCCCTTCAAGATGAAGGCTACCCTCCCCTAAATAACCCCCTGCGTTCATCTTGAAGGAAAAAAGTAATCCCCGGCTCACTTTTTCCCTTCAAGATAAAGGCTACTCACCCCCTAAATAACCCCCTGCATTCATCTTGGAGGAAAAAAGTAATCCCCAGCTCACTTTTTCCCTTCAAGATGAAGGCTACCCACCCCCTAAATAACCCCCTGCATTCATCTTGGAGGAAAAAAGTAATCCCCGGCTCACTTTTTCCCTTCAAGATAAAGGCTACTCACCCCCTAAATAACCCCCTGCATTCATCTTGGAGGAAAAAAGTAATCCCCGGCTCACTTTTTCCCTTCAAGATAAAGGCTACTCACCCCCTAAATAACCCCCTGCATTCATCTTGGAGGAAAAAAGTAATCCCCGGCTCACTTTTTCCCTTCAAGATAAAGGCTACTCACCCCCTAAATAACCCCCTGCGTTCATCTTGGAGGAAAAAAGTAATCCCCGGCTCACTTTTTCCCTTCAAGATAAAGGCTACTCACCCCCTAAATAACCCCCTGCATTCATCTTGGAGGAAAAAAGTAATCCCCGGCTCACTTTTTCCCTTCAAGATGGAAGCTACCCATCCCCTAAATAACCCCCTGCATTCATCTTGAAGGAAAAAAGTAATCCCGGGCTCACTTTTTCCCTTCAAGATGAAGGCTACCCTCCCCTAAAAAACCCCCTGCATTCATCTTGAAGGAAAAAAGTAATCCCCGGCTCACTTTTTCCCTTCAAGATGAAGGCTACCCTCCCCTAAATAACCCCCTGCGTTTATTCTGAAGGAAAAGAGTAATCCCCAGCTCACTTTTTCCCTTCATAATGGAAGCTACTCACCCCCTGAATAACCCCCTGCGTTTATTCTGAAGGAAAAAAGTAAACCCCAGCTCACTTTTTCCCTTCATAATGGAAGCTACTCACCCCCTGAATAACCCCCTGCATTCACCTTGGAGGAAAAAAGTAATCCCCGGCTCACTTTTTCCCTTCAAGATGAAGGCTACCCACCCCCTAAATAACCCCCTGCATTCATCTTGAAGGAAAAAAGTAATCCCCGGCTCACTTTTTCCCTTCAAGATAAAGGCTACCCACCCCCTAAATAACCCCCTGCATTCATCTTGAAGGAAAAAAGTAATCCCCGGCTCACTTTTTCCCTTCAAGATAAAGGCTACTCACCCCCTAAATAACCCCCTGCATTCATCTTGAAGGAAAAAAGTAATCCCCAGCTCACTTTTTCCCATCAAGATAAAGGCTACTCACCCCCTAAATAACCCCCTGCATTCATCTTGAAGGAAAAAAGTAATCCCCGGCTCACTTTTTCCCTTCAAGATAAAGGCTACCCTCCCCTAAAAAACCCCCTGCGTTCATCTTGAAGGAAAAAAGTAAACCCTAGCTCACTTTTTCCCTTCATAATGGAAGAAGCTACTCACCCCCTGAATAACCCCCTGCGTTCATTCTGAAGGAAAAAAGTAATCCCGGGCTCACTTTTTCCCTTCAAGATGGAAGCTACCCACCCCCTAAATAACCCCCTGCATTCATCTTGAAGGAAAAAAGTAATCCCGGGCTCACTTTTTCCCTTCAAGATGAGGGCTACCCACCCCCTAAATTACCCCCTGCGTTCATTCTGAAGGAAAAAACTAAACCCCAGCTCACTTTTTCCCTTCAAGATGAAGGCTACCCTCCCCTGAATAACCCCCTGCGTTTATTCTGAAGGAAAAAAGTAAACCCCAGCTCACTTTTTCCCTTCATAATGGAAGCTACTCACCCCCTGAATAACCCCCTGCGTTCATTCTGAAGGAAAAAAGTAAACCCCAGCTTACTTTTTCCCTTTATAATGGAAGCTACTCACCCCCTGAATAACCCCCTGCATTCACCTTGGAGGAAAAAAGTAATCCCGGGCTCACTTTTTCCCTTCAAGATGAAGGCTACCCACCCCCTAAATAACCCCCTGCGTTCATTCTGAAGGAAAAAAGTAATCCCCGGCTCACTTTTTCCCTTCAAGATGAAGGCTACCCTCCCCTAAAAAACCCCCTGCGTTCATCTTGAAGGAAAAAAGTAATCCCCGGCTCACTTTTTCCCTTCAAGATAAAGGCTACTCACCCCCTAAATAACCCCCTGCATTCATCTTGGAGGAAAAAAGTAATCCCCGGCTCACTTTTTCCCTTCAAGATGAAGGCTACCCACCCCCTAAATAACCCCCTGCGTTCATCTTGGAGGAAAAAAGTAATCCCCGGCTCACTTTTTCCCTTCAAGATGAAGGCTACCCACCCCCTAAATAACCCCCTGCGTTCATCTTGGAGGAAAAAAGTAATCCCCGGCTCACTTTTTCCCTTCAAGATGAAGGCTACCCACCCCCTAAATAACCCCCTGCGTTCATCTTGGAGGAAAAAAGTAATCCCCGGCTCACTTTTTCCCTTCAAGATGAAGGCTACCCACCCCCTAAATAACCCCCTGCGTTCATCTTGAAGGAAAAAAGTAATCCCCGGCTCACTTTTTCCCTTCAAGATGAAGGCTACCCACCCCCTAAATAACCCCCTGCATTCATCTTGGAGGAAAAAAGTAATCCCCGGCTCACTTTTTCCCTTCAAGATGAGGGCTACCCTCCCCTAAAAAAACCCCTGCGTTCATCTTGAAGGAAAAAAGTAATCCCCGGCTCACTTTTTCCCTTCAAGATGAAGGCTACCCACCCCCTAAATAACCCCCTGCGTTCATCTTGAAGGAAAAAAATAATCCCCGGCTCACTTTTTCCCTTCAAGATGAAGGCTACCCACCCCCCTAAATAACCCCAATCCTGTGTGTCCGTCTGAAAGGCTTGGAGAGGGCTCTTCCCATCGCAGAGAAGAACCTGGTGATGGCATTCCGTTTCTTGGTCAAAAGGTGCCGGCAGAAAGAGGACGTCAAGAATTCTTCCATGTCTGGGTCTTCTAAACTCATCGACACCAACACATTCTCTGCACAGCCCCACTCCTTCACCAAATCTTTGAACACTGCCTTGTCGAGTCTTTCAAATGTTTCCGGGGTTATTGTTAAATTGACGTCCTCGACTTCAGCCCATATCCTCCGGAAGAGACACCGGATAATGACCTCTGGTTGCGATACGGTCCATTTCACCTTGGCCTTGTTATAGAGTCGAGAAACCAGCCTCTCCACAAGGAATAGGACTGACATCTCTTTTCTCTCCACAAGTTCCTGTGAATATCGGGATTGTGTCTCCTCGGATTCAGATGCTACCACTGCAGTAGGTGTCAAAGAGATGTGCTCCTCCTCTGCGTTGACCTCTGCTGACTGTGTCTGTGACAGTGACTCAGGGTGTCGTAAAGCCAGCGTGACTCTATCGGAGTGACTGGCAGCCTGGGTTTTCTGCCACCAGTTGATGAGAGCAAGGAAACAGCGGACCTTCTTGCGTATGTCCTCATACATGGCAGCATCGACCTGAGGAACAGCCACTGCCTTCCTCCTCATGGCTTCTGGAATTATTTCCGGCATCATGTTCCCATATTTGATGTAGCAGTAAATCATTTCAGTGAGTTCCTTAGTGATTACCACTACATTGGTGCCAGAAGGTGTTTTATATCTGGGAAATACACAAAGCTCATTCCCACCTCTGTCTTCGTGTATATCCCCGTCCTCCTCTGTCAACAGATGGTCAACACCCTTGAAGATAACCTCCATCGACTGGCTGCTTTCAGCTTTAGACTTCTGATGGAATTTCTTCTTCAGTTGTGTCACCATGCGATGTAGGGACGCTTTGGCGAGGACCTTTGTAAAGAAGTTCTTTATAACGCTGCCTGCTCCTTTCAGAGACGCTCTGCCTTTATGTTTGGATGCTCTAATTAAAGTCTTGAACTCACTGGCAATGATTTTAGCAATGTCCTTAGACACAACCTCAATGTCAGAAGAAGTCTCAGACTTCAGCAGCTCATACTCCGAATCTTCTGCATCCTGGAAAAGAGGCTCTGTGATGTCATCAACAGCTTTTCCAATGATCTCCTGGACTATTTTAGCTGTTTCAGCCAGAAATGGGTCTTGTGGTGACTCCTCCTCAGCTTGTGGCTCCTCCTCCTGTGACTGACAGCTGTCATCGTCGTCTTCATCCACCAGATCCGGCAAGACAAATGGGTCTTGTGGTGACTCCTCCTCAGCTTGTGGCTCCTCCTCCTGTGACTGACAGCTGTCATCGTCGTCTTCATCCACCAGATCCGGCAAGACAAATGGGTCTTGTGGTGACTCTTCCTCTGCTTGTGGCTTCTCCTCCTGTGACTGACAGTGGCCTCTGTCATCTCCATCCCTCAGATACTGCCATACTACCTCTGAGCTGGACGTCATTTGGGAGGAAGACTGGCTCCCTCTCTTCTGACGTGCTCGGGGTGTGCACATTTTCATTTTGCCACATTTTTTCACAAACTTTTTCAACATTTTTGCGGTGTGGTTAATCATGTTGTTCAGTCTTGCGGGGCGTGTGATGTGCTGGCTCATTCCAGACTCAGTGGTCTTGTCAGCAGAGAGGGCAGAGCTGACACTCTGTGTGACCTCTTTAGCCAGCAAGTTTGTCAGACGTTCAGAGCTGACACACTGGTGTTGGTCCTTTATGTCCAGAGCTTCAGCAAAGCTCTGAACCAGTGTGTCGCCCAGTTTGGCCTGTACTTGCTCCTCTGAAATGATGACACTCGTGTTCTTGAGATAACCCAAAAACAAGTTTGTCATTGCTTGTATCATTTCAAGCAGCAGCTCAGCTAGCAAGATTTTGGTCGCGTTGTCAGGAGAACCGCTTCTCAGCAGAGTCCACTGGTCCTCTGTCATCCTGTTAACAAAGGTTTGGATTGGCGGGCGAAAAATTTCAACTGTGACCTCCAGCATCTCCTCTGAGCACAATCTTCCTGTTATATTCATGGTGATGTTTTATCTTCGATGCTTGATGATTGATGCTTGATGCTTGATGCTCAATGCGCTCTGTGTACAACACTGGGCTCAGTTTTCACGTACTAATATGAAAAGTTAAACACGTCGAATAGACAGAATTCAGATCTATACATGTGGTTCTGGGTCTATGAAGGGTACAGTACTTCACAGGAAAAAAGAAGATCAAAGAAGATCAAAGAAGATCAAAGATGGTCAAAGAAGGTCAAGGGAACAAAGCCACTGATCTGTACGATGTCACAGATCACAGGAGCCACATTCCATAAACCCCGCCCCAAAGCAGCGACTGTTGCTCAGCAACCGTTGCTAGGCGGCTCCAGCACCCTTTGGCAGGTTGTGCTGTAGAATTTGTGTCTTTTTAAAGTCTGAAATGATTTTCAAAGTTGAAATCAGTTTGATTTGACTCTCTTACTCTCAGAAACAACTGCAGACCACTACTAAAGTAAAAGTAGTGGTTTGGTCCCTTTGACTGATATATTATCATATATGACATCATTAGATTATCAATACTGAAGCATCAGTGTTAGAGCAGCATGTTACTGTTGTAGCTGCTGGAGGTGGAGCTAGTTTGAGCTACTTTATATACAGTTAGCTAGTTTGGTTCAGTGGTTCCCAACCTAGGGGTCGTGCCCCTTCCAAAGGGTCACCAGATAAATTTGAGGGGTCGTGAGATGATTAATGGGAGAGAAAAGAAGAAAAGACAAAACTCTGATACACAAATCTGTCTCCAGTTTTTGGACTTTTCTCTAATCTTGGATCTTTGGTGAATTATTGGATCATTTGGACATTTATTCAAATGAAACCATGTGAGAAGTTCAGAGGGAAAAATCACTATTTGGTGGAGTTAACCAGTCATAGACATCTGAAATGTGACCCCGACTACACACTGCTTTTTGTAAGACATTAAAAGCCTAAAAGGTTGGAAACAAAGCTTGTTATATTATGCATTGTATAAAATCTTCTTCTGAAAAGTAACTAAAGCTGTCAAATAAATGTAGAAAATACAGTATTTCCCTCTGAAATGTAGTGAAGTGGAAATTATAAAGTAGTATAAAATGGAAATACTCAAGTAAAGTACCTCAACATTATACTTAAATGCATTGATTGATTAAATTCAATATAGTTCCTTACAATGAAATCACAGACTTTTCTATGAAATGCAACAGGAATAATCTGTGTCACGTGTTGCTTATTGTGACCCACACAGAATGTATTCACATTTTTTGGTTTGTGTATTTATTTTATTCTGGTGTAAAGCTAACTTTATTTTTGGTATTAGAATTCTGTTTATCCATTTTAAATGGATTGGTGCTGTATTAGCCATCTAGTTGTGAAATTTTCTTTAATTTTATTCAAAGCTACAGCTGAAAATACACAACAGTTAAACACACACACACACACACACACACACACACTGGTGGAAGAAATACTCAGATCATTTACTTAAAAGTAGCAATGCCACAGTTTCAAAGTACTCCATTATGAGTAAAGTTCCTGCATTCAAAATCCTACTTACATAAAAGTAAATAAGTATTATAATTCTGCAGTACAATGTCCCCTGTGACTGATATTACATTATTTTATGACATTATTAGATTGTTTATACTGATGCATCAACGTGTATGCAGCATTTTACTGTTGTTTTACTGTAATAACATACTTTATCAGGTGTATTTAATAGATCAGTCACAGCCAAATTTTGTGCAAAACAAAATTATAGAGAAAATTCAAATCTATTTCAGAGAAAACAGTCATTTTAGTTTGTTGTGTTGTGTTTATGAAACATTGCTGATTTCCAGAGAACACTTTTAACAGCTAATTGAATAAAAACTTAAAATAGAAGAATTTAAACAAAATATCAGAAGTCCAGGGAATCAGTGGTTTGACAAGGTCAGTGGTGGTCTGACAGTAGGTGATCAGAGTAGCAAATTCTTCCATCGTTCAGGTCTCCGTTGAGTTAATTGACCCTGCAAACAGAAGAAATAGGCTGTGGTGTGCTGTGACGTCGACCTCTAGTGGTTCAGCAGTACAGCATGTGTGCTGTTTGGCTGCTTTACAATGGTTTAATGTTCTGCCACAAAAATGAGTTTCAAGATGTTTTCTCTGTTTGTACTGCAGTAATAAGAAGGATGGTTGCAGGAGGCATTTAAGTATAATGGACACTACTGTACAAAACATTCAATGTAGAACACTTCATGGTGAGGAAGACTGGGCAAATTATCAAAATTAAATATCTGACAGGTCCTGTCAGCTGAAGTTATCCGCTGCAGAGCAGCAGCCGACCAGTTTCAGCAGAGCAGGTTCAGTTTTGGCGGAGCGGACAACTTCAGCTGACAGACAGGACAGCTAGTTTTGGCGGAGCCCCGGTTGCACTGCGATTCAACGTTTTTATACAAGATTTTACCAGCTGATAACTGCACTCATTGCAAAAAAAATGCGTAAATATGCAATGCATAAAAAATTTATCATACTGTTTTAACTGAGTAGCAGTGTAAAATGTGGAACGTATGTTACAGCTTGACTGTAATCACTTAAGCAGCTGTTGGTTACCAAGGCAGAGAAATGAAGCGTATTATTGGCAATGATGCACCTGTTTCCTGTTGCTTCACCTCTTTTCAACAGAGTACGTTAACAAAATGATCTGTTACAAGCAGGTGTGTGATTTTGTGTGTGTGTGTGTGTGTGTTTGTGTGTGTTACAGAAGAACAGCGTAACATATTTGAATTCATCTTTATAATTTCCAAAATTCTGTCATTTTTCCATACATGAAGTTTTAGAAATTATGAAAAATAGAAATGTTAACTAAAGCTGCAAGCAGCGTTGGTCAGGACCTCGCACTCTGGCCCGTCGGGATCAGATTATTTTGCTTTTTAAAAATGAGGGATATTTCTTGTGTGTGTGCTTTTATTTTGCTTTTATTTTGAAAGTTTGATTGACAGGATGAGAATTTTCTGCAGGATGAGACATGTCTGTCTTGCTCACACCTGTGTCATCAAAATGATGCAAGTTTTGGGCCCATTCACTTGAATTTCAATTAGTAAATTGAAAACTCTTGATGAGTTTGTGCGTAAAACAAATTAATTTCCTAATTTTCATCAAGTCTAGTTTTTTAGAAAAGGAAAGACTTTTAACCCACATGACCTGGTCAAAGTTTGATTGAAATGTGTACTGTCAGGAGTGAAGAGACAATAAGTAACTGCAGCTGGACACAGAAAAATACTCATATATTTGAATGGAGAGTGTGAGCGAACCCACAGTTTTTTGAACATTTACTGCTTCCACATAGTTTTAGATACAGACTTCATTTGAACTTTAAATGAGTCACAAGACTTTGACCTACAAATCTTGAATTTACATATTTTGTCTATCTTTTATTATTTTTGAGATATTAGAGTGTGAGTTTTAAAGTCTTTTCTTGCTCCTCCTGTTATTTTATAACGAATGTGTATTGCAGAATGTTTCACAGCACTGAGGGAGTGACATCACCAGAAGCAGTTGGAGAGGAGGATTTTAGAGTATGCTTTTTGTGAAATCTCCTTATACATCCCATTACTTAAAAAGCATATTTTTTAGTAGGAAATTTCATTGAGAATCTATTGATATAGGTTTGTTTTACATTGTAAGGTGTGATGTGGCACTGCAACTTTCAGGGCTTAGAAAGTCCAAAGCATTCAAGTTATTACAAAGTTTTCAACAAGTTTTGTTCAGCACAGTGTCATAAGTCACCTACTAAAGTTTGAAGCCGATACCATTAACACCCTCGGAGGAGATAGTGTTTGTTCAGGTGCCAAAATTGGGGCAAAGTCTGATTTTGAAAGGCTAATTGCGGACTTCCAGTTGGATTTAGGTCAGGGGTGTCAGTGTATGATTTGCAGGTCTTGATGAGACGAATAATTGAGTTTTGGTTTGATCTCTCCACGATATTCCTACAGGCCGTGGCAGCCATTTCAGTTACATAGGTGGCGCTAGAGAGCACATTTTGGCACTTTAGGGGTTAATTTTTGCATTATATCAAATTTTTCACCAGACTTGATGTGTGTGCCAAATTTGGTGAGTTTTTGAGCATGTTTAGGGGGTCAAATTTAGGGTTTAAGTGGCAAGATAATAAAGAAAGAAAGAAACACGAAATACAATAGGGTCTTTGCCCCTTTGGAGCTCAGGCCCTAAAAATATTTAAAGATTTAATATGTACACAAAGTCATTCACATATTTGTCACAAAAACACACTTTTACCTGCATATACTCAACTATACAATAATTTAAAGTAATTAAAGCTGCAAGCAGTGTTGAACGGGCCTTCGCACCCTTGCACATGTCGGGGCGCGGTGCAGTCCAAAGGCTTCTGTCACGGGCATGCAGATGTCTCCAGACCTGGGCTGACAGGTCTGACTTTACAAACATGTAAAGTTTAGTGCAAACTGGAGCATGTACATTAAAGTTATAGCAATTTTCTCTGTCATGGCGAAACATCAAATCTCAACGGTGTGAGGATGAGAAAGAATATCTGTCTTTCTCACCCCTGTGTCATCAAAATAATGCAAGTTTTATTAACTGTAATTTCAGTTAATAATTTGAAAACTTTTGATGAGTTTGTGTGTAAAAGAAATTCACTTCCTAATTTTCATCAAGTCTATTTTTTAGAAAAGTGAATACTTTTAACCCACATGACCTGGTCAAAGTTTGATTGAAATGTGTACTGTCAGGAGTGTAGAGACAATAAGTAACTGCAGCTGGACACAGAAAAATACTCATATATTTGAATGGAGAGTGTGAGCGAACCCACAGCTTTTTGAACATTTACTGCTTCCACATAGTTTTAGATACAAACTTCATTTGAACTTTAAATGAGTCACAAGACTTTGACCTACAAATCTTGAATTTACATGTGTTTTCTATCCTACTGTCTGGGGCGTGGCACAGTCCAAGGGCTTCTGTCACAAGTATGTAGATGTTGTCAGACCTTGGCTGACAGGTCTGACTTTACAAACATATAAAGTTTGGTGCAGATTGGAGCATTTACAATAAAGTTATAGCAACTTCCTGTGTCATGGCGAAACATCAAATCTCAATGGTGTGAGGATGAGAATTTTCTGCAGGGTGAGACATGTCTGCCTTGCTCACACCTGTGTCATCAAAATCATGCAAGTTTTGCACCTATTCACTTGAATTTCAATTAGTAAATTGAAAACTCTTAATGAGTTTGTGGGTAAAACAAATTAATTTCCTAATTTTCATCAAGTCTATTTTTAGAAAAGGAAAGACTTTTAACCCACATGACCTGGCCAAAGTTTGTTTGAAATGTGTACTGTCAGGTGTGTAGAGACAATAAGTAACTGCAGCTGGACACAGAAAAATACTCATATATTTGAATGGAGAGTGTGAGCGAACCGCTAGGTGCTTGGGCCCTAATAAAGGAAAAACTGCAGTACAGAGCTACAAATTTTAGTTTTGATTTTATTTTTCTGCAGCACTTTATCACTAAACTGTCACTCTCACTCCATTTTTTCATAGGTCATCCCCACTAATGAATTATACATATAAGAAAAAATATAAATATAAATAAATATAAAAAATTGTAAAATAAATGATAATAACACCAAACTTCGTACAAAGTTTGTATATAATGTACTGTATGTATATAGACCTCTCTGCTGTATCCTTCAAAAATGAGCTCCATTTAACCGTGACACCCATCCCCGCACTTTCTTCCCTCCCTCTCCCTCTCAGCTGGAGGAAAGGATTTCAGAGCACTCTTCTAGTGGAAATATCTTCATAAATCCCATGACTTTGGCCAAATCTCACATTTAAAATCACATTTTAGTAGAAATTTTCATTGTGAATCCATTGATACAGGTTTGAAAGTGGTCTGACTTATAGTTTAGACATCAGACTCCAAAGTTTGGCACAAAGTCCATGCCCAGAGATTGCCTGCCCATTGGTTTACATTGTAAGGTGCGATGTGGCACTCCAACTCTCAGGGCTTATAATATCTAAATTGTTCAAGTTATTACAAAGTTTTTAATAACTTTCGTTCAGCACAGTGTGATAAGTCATGTATCAAAGTTTGAAGCTGATACCATTAACTGGAGATAGCGTTTCTTGGGGGCCCAAAATTGGCACAAAGTCATACTTTCATGGGTGAATTGCGGGCTTCCTGTTGGATTTAGGTCAGGGTTGTCAGTGTATGATTTGTAGGTCTTGATGAGATGAATAATTGAGTTTTGGTTCAATCTCTCTACGACATTCCTACGGGCCGTGGTGGCCATATTCGTTACATAGGTGGCGCTCTTGAGCACATTTTGGCACTTTGGCGTTTAATTTTTACATTTTATCAAATTTTTCACCAGACCTGATGTGTGTGCCAAATTTGGTGAGTTTTTGAAGATGTTTAGGAGGTTAAATTTAGGTCTGAAGTGGTGAGATAATAAAGAAAGAAAGAAAGAAAGAAAGAAAGAAAGAAAGAAAGAAAGAAAGAAAGAAAGAAAGAAAGAAAGAAAGAAACAGATACAAAAGGGTCTTTGCCCCTTTGGGGCTCAGGCCCTAAATACACATCTGTGCAGGAGAGGCAGGAAACTAAAAGTTTATACCAAGACCTCTCCCAAATACTCAAGACAAGATAAACAGTATTACATTTTGTTTGAATAAAAATAATTTAATTTCATTTGAATTTCTTTATCTCTGGAATGAGATGTGAATGACTTTGACAGGTCTGCTGATTTATGGTCAGTATGTTGACCACCAGGTAGTGGTCCGCCTGCTATTGGTTGAATTTCTATGTAAAATAATTTAATAATATCCGAGATTACAGAATAAAAGATGTTTTGATAATCCTAAGGTTCCAGGCCATTTTAATAGGTTATACCCTATCATACAGAACATCATTAAAACAGTGATTGAGTGGATAGAAGCTTGAGTAGATTGATCTGAACATTATATTAAATCAGGATCAGCTCTACAAGGATGTAAATATTTCTGTGACTTCCTGTATATTCTTGGAAGCTGCTGGAAAGTGTGTGACTTAACTATAGATTTTTGTCACCGCCCCCTGCTGCTGTCTGATCTCGTCCACTTTCCAGGTGAGGTGTAGTTCATCTCAAACCAGCCTAATAACCCATTGCAAAAAAAGAGGACGCAATGAGATAACATCATTAAAAGAGCTTCAGTCAAACTTCAAGCTGCTCTGCCAACACTGTGATCTCAATCACGGTTGGATTACCAACTGCCTTAGGGAGCATTCCAATGGCCCTGAAAGGTCCAGGTTTCTACTTATCATCTGGTTTGTGATAATTAAATTGAACTTTCACAGAGAGTGGAAGAAATGGGGGTTAACAGGGGCGTAGCAGTTCATTTTTCCCCAGGGCCTCCTTCAGGTTAGTCCGGGCATGGGTCTCATTGAAAGGAATGAAAATGCTGTGTTTTTTGACACAGTGTAAATGTCTGGGTTTATGTAGCAATGTCTATCCAAATTGATGGGAAGACCCACTGCTTCTGTAGGGGCAGGATTTCTACATTTCTCATCACTGGGAGTAAATATTACACCAGTCAATATTATGGACGATCTTTTTTTGGTGTCTAAAAGTAACTGTTGCTTTAAAGGACTAACCGCCTATGTGGCCTACTCTGATATTTCCCACAGACTGAGCAGTGATACTGATGTAGTGTTTGATAAAGAATTGATATTAATTCTTAGTCCATAAAGAAAATCTGCCACAGTGACAAGCGTTACAAACATTTTAATTTTGCTCTCAGATTTATCAGGTTTATTTTAATCTATTCAAAATCAGACCATCCTGCTGTAGTGACAGATAATTGCGCTCGTGTTTGGACAGGACTGGTATGGTAATGTGGTCATTTAAACTGAAAGACTGTGAATTTTGTTGCTTTTCAGTGTTCTCACTGATGAAGACCAAAACATAAGATTTCTCAAAATGTCAAGTCTATTCAATAAACAAACTCAGTTTTATTTTTTTAAGTGTCCTTTCATCTGTCTGGTCTGTTTTTGGGCCTGCAGCTTATAATTCCCTCTTTGTGATAACTGCTGCTAATTACAAAAACTGAAGGAAAATTACCCAAAAACAGTAAAATTGTGGTCTGGAAGACTAACCAATGAACCATTGTTTATGAATAATATTGATTATAACTGATTTAAAGCTGCACTATGTCAAAACCAGGGACTATGTGTAACGTGAAAGGTGTTGTTCATAATTACAAGCCTGCAGCTTTATGGAATATTTTCACAACTTTTCACCTGCCCAGCACAAAATGACAAATTTAGCATCTAAATGGTGGACATAGTGGTGCATTTCGCAGCTAAAGCCAGATATTTTCTCCAGAGTATGGTCAAAGCTCAAAGGTATCATAAGCAATTTACATTTGTCAGGTGGGCCGAAACATAAGTACACATAAACACAATGTTCTTCTTCTGTATCTACTGGATATGTTAATAGGCAATTGTTTGCTGACAAGTTTTCCATAACAACTGATAAAGGTGATAATACGACAATGTTGTATTTACAGGGTTTTTAGTGCTGCCTCCTAGTGGCCAACAATCTATTAATATAGCCTTAAATAATGTGTGTCTACAACAGTTTAATTTGAAAATTTTGAGGTAATTACCTAAATGATGGATTAACTAGTGTGTTAGATATTTCATATTTTTTATATTATAAGTGAAATATTTTCAGAACAAATAATATTTTGGTTTAGTCAAATACTGACATTGCCATGACAACTATTTAATTATGTAAAATGTTTTGGGTTTGCTAGGTTGAATGTTTCATTCAAGGTTAAGCCAGTGCAAACAATGGAGAAAATATAGTTTTGTATAAATATACATATGAGATTGGGCTTCATTTTAATAGGAATAGACAAAACAACCCTAGGCATGACATCCTAAACTAGGCATTTGTCCTTTCAAGTCTCTTCATACTCTACTCTGAAATTTGTGAAAAGCAAATGTATCGAATGAGAGAAGAAAAAGCTGAAATTAGAAAAGACATATGATCCACTCCTGGAGATGCAAGGTTTTAATCTGGCAGCAGCAAGACCGTCTCAGGGCGCAGTGTGTTCCAGAAAGAGCGATTAAGTGAAAGAACAGCATTAGATTAATGTCATTTTATTGGTTATCTTTCCGTGCTGTTAACATAGTTACAGATTTAGAGGGGTTTAATCACACAGAGCGGAGGGAAGCAGCAGACCATGGTCCACTGTCAGATACAGCAGAATTAAACACACATATTCATGCATAAGCCTCACAGACAAGTGCTCACACTGATGCACACATTAATCATATTCATATTCTCTTTGTGGATGTGTTCCTCAGTATTCCACAGTATGTATTGTGGATGTAGATGCTTAAACACATGCTTGTGCTGTCTATATGTGTGGATTCATCTGTTTTTTACTGGACTTTGTGTGTGAGTGTCAGAAGGGAGAGGGGCTTGAGAAGCTTATCCCCGCTACTTGGCTGCTTCAGTTATAAAAACTCTTAACAACAATAGGATGGTTGGCATCCGAAAGGCGAAAATCTGTTAGATACTGTACCAGACTACCCTCGATTACCACAGCAAGTGAAATGAAAGAGCAGCTTAAGATATTAAAGCAGAATCAATCATGTGAATGTAATAGCACTGAAATGTTGATCATAAATAGTATTAATAATCTACTATCTATGTTCCTATCATGAATTTAGAAATGTTCTCTACCTTTTTCAGAACTTTAAATATTTGAACCTGGTCTTAGTGTACTGGAGCCTTTTTGCTTTCTCTATCATACCTCATGTTGTCCTTAATCCTGTTTGCAGGTAAAGGTTTTGAAACCCACTTGGTAAATGATAAAAAAACATTTGTTGTAATTAACAAAATGATGAATTAATATTTCTAAAGCTAATCTTCAAATATAGAAATATGGTACAGAAATGCACCAACCTGGCACCCAAACAAAACTGTGGAAGTTTATGCTTGATCTTTGGGAACAGTATAGAGAGCCAAAAGGGAACCAGATCCCCTGGGTTCTGTTGAATAGGTAAGAAAACCTCATTCAAAATCCCACTGACATTTGTAACAACGCTAAAAATCCAGCTTTGGAACAGAACCTTTCTGAACAGTAGCCTATGTTGTGTAGCTTGCTTCATATGTTTAGATTTAGATTTAGAAGGACAGTAGTTTTTTGAAAAACAACCTAATATAGTTATTCATTCAATATTTATGCCTTCAACAGCCTTGAACAAACAAAATTTCCCATAAGCCCTAGACATTCATGAGCCAAACATCAGAACTCGACCAAAGATGTGAGTCCATGATGAGTCGAGGGGTCATGGCCAACTCATACATGTACATGTAATAATAGCAGCACAGAGAAGAGTGAATGCTGTATTCATTTTTAGACAGCAGAGATTACAACTAGAGAGTTGAAAAAATATGAATGTCCAAATCCACTTGGAGAACTTTGTAAATTAGCCACATCGAAGCTAGTAGCCTGCGGGTCTGATGGAGCTACGTCTGTGACAGCTGGAGTGGGGCTGAGAGGTGGTCTGCATGTGTGAGCGAGAGAGTGCTATGTAACCTTATTTTAATAATATTTAAATAATGCAGTGCTATTGTCTATTCTTGTAAATTAAGTAGTTCAAGATTTTATGACAATACCTTTAAACATTTATCAGGATTTTAAAACTCCTAACCCAACTTTGTAGCTATAGTGTACTGTTTAACTAGGCTGCCTGAAGTAAGAGACAGGAATTCTGAGGTACAGGGCTATATTTCATAAGGCAATGCAGCCTCCTTTACTGGTGAAAGTAAATTTGTATTTTATGATATTGAGCAATACAAATAAAATTGACTTGACTCAGTTCTTAGCTTAAAAAGCGTTTGTAGAAGTGTTTTTTTTTTTCACCATCTGTCACTCTCACATAGTTTAGCTACTTAATGGAATATATCAATCCACAATGACTCCACACAGAGTCTTATTATTTCCTCTAACATAGTTGGTGAAGCTTAATCTCCACAGGCAGCTGTTTGAATCACAAAGATCTCCTGCTGTTGATATGTTGTGCAAGCTAACATGCTAAACTATATAAACATAATTAACATGACCTCTTTAACATCGGTATGTTAGCACTATTACTTTGTGTTCATACAGAATGTGAAATGAATTTTAGGTGCAGTGTGATTACATACAAGGTCAATGGGAAGACGTGAGTGGGCACAAATTCTCTCGGGGAAGCACAAATTGATGCGAATACACATCTGTGCAAGCAAAAAATTTGCATGTATACTGGGAATTTATGGATCTGCTTCATAAACGTACTAGAAAGAACTGGAGTCTATGGTGAGTTCTGAGTTAGAAACTGAACTGAACACAAACACAAAGACACATTCTCACAGATGCAGTTGGTGCTTCAGTCGCTAACCAACTTACAGCTAATGTACAGAAATGTATTGTGGCTGTTTGGGACAAATAAACATAAATGGTCCAGCGGTCAAATTCACATGAGTAATGTGAGGCAAAAATCCGCTTTGTGTTGTGTCTGAACACACGATTATGAGCATTAGCGTTAGCATTTAGCTAAAAGCACTGTAACACTGTGCCAAGTTTAGTGTTACAGAGCTGTTAACATGGCTGTAGACCTTGTTTTAAAGGTGTCTGTGTAAAGAATAACAATATTTTTGTGTTGTGTGCTATATTTATTGGGTTTAATTTTACAAATCTTAGTTCACATCATCAGTTTTCATCAACACCCAGCTATTGTAACACTGCAGCAGCCGTATCATTCTCGGTGTAGAATCATTCCCTCTATATGCTCGTCTACAAAGCTTTAAGTGACACAGTCAGGGGATCAGCCTAAATTTAAGTCCAAAACCTAAATTAAAGGATTTGGTTCTCAATCAAAAGATGCACACTTTAACAAGGTGAACAGGGAAGTGAAAATGAATCTGGCATAAGCTTTAGTGTTGTATCTTAAGCTGCAAAATTGTATTTACATAATACCCAAACATCCAGAACAAACGTGCACCAACGAAGACTTACATAATTTATCTTGTGTAAATTTATTTCATATTTGCATTTATGTTTATTTAAATGAAATTAAATATGATGAAACAAGCCTATTTAACCTCCTAGAACCTCAATGTGTGTATGTTGCTTTTGAGATTGCCTCAAAGAAAGACTAGAGGAGAAACGTGATGAAGGAGAAAGACGGGGTTAGAGAGGCTTTGACTTTCAAAAATATCTCATAATGTGACAGTGAGCAACATCAAAGCACATCTCCATAAAGGAAGCAAAAATTACAATTTCAGCATAACCAAAATCACGCAAAACAAATCATTACAGGGATTGCCAGAGTGTCATTGCACCAGATGCTTACATGATGACATGTTATTTACTGTTTTCTTATCGTATGTAAAATACAGCTGTGCCCTTGCTGTGATGAATAGTTTGAAGAGTTTCTCCCTACATAAAAACAGAGGAGAGAATACTGAGAGGACACAGGAATGAAGGCTGGGAGATGAGAGAGTTCACATTTGTTTTGATGGAATGCTTTTGTAAAGCATGCATGAGAAAGAATGGGGGAGAGAGGAGGTAACATAACAACAAGCAGTCAAGGACAAGATTCAAAGTTGCGGCACGGGGTATTAGATTACATTTGATAAATGAATAGATCGCTGCAGGGAAATTGGGTTTCTGCAGGAGCAAATATTATACTAGATACATCAATGAATAGGATAGAAATAAAAGGAAGTGTGAATAAATGTTACTGAACTATATTCACCTAATAATTCAAAAAGTTGTGTCTTTTTTTTCAACCCATGTAGAGTTTCAGTCAAATCTGCCTGTATTGTGGTTCCTGACAGAGCCATTTTTCACAGCTGACATGCACACTTTTCTAACACATATGTAGCTAATATAGCATTAGGAATTTGCATTGGAATCATTGCTGCAACAGAGCAACCAATAATGTTAACAATTCCACCTGTGTTTTCCTGCTATGACAAGTCAAAATGTCTGCTGTAAACAAAATGCTATTACTCTGAGTCTTCCTGTAACAAGAAATAAAGAAGGATGCAGTGATGCACTCAAACAGGAGTAGCCTTTAAGGGTGAGTGATTACATCATTATCTGTATCTGTATCTGATCAACCAACTAAATTATCTGTATCTGTATCTGTACTCGGAATAGGTGGGGCTTAGACTGGAAGTTGGTATTTTATGGATATGGGTTGGAGGAGTGAGAGTCATGAGCTGTTCATCCCTGAGGAGTGGCTGTGATGATGGTAAGTCAAAGTCAAGTCCAAATGTTTCATTTGTCAAATGCACAGTGTAACACAGGGTCATTCTGAGCAGTGAAATTCTTGTGACATAGCAAGCAACAACTACATAATAGGCATGCAGAAAAAAATCTAATTATTAAGAAGATCACAAATAAGGACAAAAAATAGCAAGATTAGAATAATGGCAAGAATAGAAAAAATATACATAACAGTAAAAAAAAACACTATCATAACAAATAACACACAATAAACATACATAAGCAATAAATAAATATAACATTGAAAACACTAGCAGCAGTCTCAGAGAATGAAGAGATGGGGATATGGATAATAAGAATAGAGTGTTAAACATTGTAAATATAAAGTTTACAACATTGAATGTACATAGAAAGTGACCAGGGCATACATTGAGGTGAACATGTGACCAGTGTGATCATTGATATTAATGTTGCTGGTTGAGAGTCATGCCTGGATGCTCTAGTAACATCTACCAGATGGCAGCACTGTGATTTTCTCTGCTTTCCTGAGGCATTGTGTATGGTAGATGCTTTGCATGGAGGGGAGGTGGCAGCCAATGATGTGCTCCATTGTCTTCGCCACCCTGCAGAGAGCCTTGCGATCAGCAGCGGAGCAGCTACCATACCAGGCAGTAAGAAAGCTAGAGAGGATACTCCTGCAAAAGTTTGTGAGAGTTTTTGCACACATGCCAAACTTCTTGTGTCTCCTCAGGAAGTATAGCCGCTTCTCGGTAGTTTTTACTGCCGAATCCAATTGCTTGGACCAGTTGAGGTCATCGTTGATGAATACACCCAGGAACTTGAAGCGGGAGACTCCCTCTACTTTACTCTCCATCAATGTGAATGGGGGCATGGATCCCCACGCCCTCCTGCCGCAAACTTAACGATGACGTTGGAGCTTCGCATGGCCACACTGTCATGTGATAACAGGGCGTGCAGGAGGGGACTGAGTAGACAGCCCTGAGGGTCAGTGCAGAGGAGGTGAGGTTACCAACTCTCACCTTCTGGGGTCTGTCCGTCAGGAAGTCCAGGATCCAGTTATAGGATTATACAACATCAATGGAGAGGACATTTGATGAAAACATGTCATAGGCCCAATAGGCCAATGACATGAAGAGTTTGTGGTTAGCTGCAGTGTTGAGTCACTAGCGAAGTTTAGGCCAGTCTTGCTTCAGACTGACAGGGGAAGAGTTTGTCTGCCTGTCAGCTTGTACAGCGTTAGCAGTTAGCAGCACGGCTGAGTCCGGCTGTGCATGAGTCTTTGTGAATGCAGCGGCTTAGTCTTGTTTCAGACTGCGCTGTGAAGACCCTTCCTGTTGGCTTAGCTCCCAGGCGACATGAGGAAAGTGGCCATTTAACAATCAGTTTGGCCGTACTGTTATCAGCAAGCAAGCAGGCTAGAATCCAGTTCAAGACTCACAGTCTCCTTCAGAGCGACGTACCAGTTTTTAAGGTGAGGCTTCTGTTGACTTTGTGATGCTTGTGGATGAGTTGAATAAAGCCTGGTCTGGCTACACTGACTTCTAATTCACTTGGTTGGATAACTTCAAAAATAAATTACTATGCATGAAAACACAAGACTCAATGTTACAAATAAAACAACAGACTGACTTGTTTCAATAATAGATTAAAATATGCACGTACTTGATCAAAAAAAAAAAAAAAAGAAAAGCAACGTCTTAAGAGAGAATAGAAGTGTCTTAACTCATGAGTTACTGGAGACCAGCTCAAAGGGAAATCCCTCTGAGGTTTGTTTTTATCAGCTTGGACCAGACAGGCGGAGTTTGAAAAACTTTCGCGCCGAAACTCTGATGAACATTTATTTTCTTTGTTTAGGACTTTTAGTGTGGCTGATACTTCTGACTTGATATGGCAGCCTGCAATTTGTAGACTAGTGACTTAGTTTAAGTTTATGCACATAATCACACTTCAGAGTCATCATGTCTAAATACTTCATGTCAAATTGTAGATAATAATGTATTGTAAAACTACTCAGAAAAACAGTTTAGCATTATACATTCATTTCATAATAATTAATATAATAATAATTATAATAATTAATAATCATATAATAATTTCAATCCTTCCACATGACATTTCTGATTAATTTGACTGTCAAGGATATAATGTTTAATACTATAGTGAATAAAATAAAGTTCAAGCAACCATTCAGTGACTGTAAGCATTTGTGGTGACTAGATAAACTTTCAAAAACAATTTCAAATACAAATTCAACATAACTCTTACTTCATAATATAAAAACATTCAATATGACCGCTTGTCTAATGTGCCTATCAAAATATATCTCTATCAGGTTAGTAGAGCCAAAGTTAACATGTAGGTGATTTTAAAATATCATTGCATAGTGACCATATAAACATTCATTAACATTTAAACATTTAAAACATTTAAAATTCAATATGAAGTTCTATCTTTATTAATAGAGGGCAGTATTGTCATATGTTGTATAATGTAATAAACAATGTCAATGTGGATGTGTAGTTATTTGTAACTCTGTATTGAGGTGTCCCTCAGGGTTCTGTCCTGGGTCCTGTTATCAGGGTTTGTACAGCCATGACAGACCTGGAAAAGTCATGGAATTTTAAAATGGATTTTCCAGTCCTGGCAAACTGTGGGAAAAATGTGAAATCATCATAGAAAAGTCATGGAAAATATGTAAGTATGTAAGTATTTTACATGGTGAATAACAGTTTTATGAGACTCAACTGAGATAGTAACCAATGAATGAAGCCCAAACCCAATAACGACGGTGTGTAATTATCACAAAAAATGAATTAAACTATTAATTACTCATGGCAATTAAATATTTCAAACATTCTTTAATTTTCACAATGTGAGCCAGAGCAGCTCAGCAAAAAATAGCGGAGGCACATGAGAACCTTATGTGATGCTGACACATTGAATTGAATGACTGCAATGGCTCCAGTAGCTGTGGTGCGGCTGCTGCACTGACTCATAGTGATGCACTCTTTTTCATTGACAGGCTGCTTCGGTGTGCAAATAAACTTTCACACCTCACTTACTACAGCCAGGAGAGCTGCTACAGTGCACCTCTCCTCTGGCACCAAAAAAATATTCATTTCAGATGTTGCCTCCAAAAAGGAAGCACAATCAGCAACTTTCAAGCGATCTTTCAGTTGTTCCCTGACGGCCAGTTAGCAGCCTGCTTTTTTTAAAACTATTTTTCCTGTAATTTTATTTTTAGCATGCAAGTTATAATGTAGCAAATACTATCATCACTTTAATACAAATATTTTTCCAATATCATTATATGGTACATGCATGCAAATTCATGTAAAAATAATTGGCTTTCAATGTAGTGAACTGTGTTCCACTGTTATGCATTACATCAGACCAAACTGATTAACTTTTCAAATGTGTAAAACAAAACCTTAAGTATTCTGATTTTTTTTAGTTTTTACCATTTTTTAAAATTGTTAATTTGAAAATTGAAAATTGTATGTTTCTTTCAAAAGTATACTGTTATTGTTGCTGAATAAGTAGTTTAGCAGGCTTTTTATAAAGATAGCATGTCCATTTGATAGTTCTTTTAGCCTTTTGATTTGTGACGTAGGGCCCTAACTTACACCGGCGCAAAGCAGCACCAAGTGTCTTTGCTAGTTTAAGACCAACGCAGTTGTTATTTTCCCATCCAGAGCCCACATTGTTTAAACAGCAAATGCACTTGGCCCATCTGAGGTGTTCCACAAGGGTCAGTGTTAAGTCCCCTATTATTTAGCCTATATATTAATAATCTCCCTCAACAGTGTCATGATATAGAACTGCAAATGTATGCAGATGACACTGTTGTGTACACACATGCAAAAACAGCTGCTAAACTAACAATTGCATTGGAAAGGATCACAAACTGGCTTGATCAATCATGTCTGAGTCTAAATGTAAACGAGAAAAAGGTACGTTTTCTCTAAAACCGTGGTACAACCTAATGTGGATATTCTCATCAAAAGTGAAAGGATTGACATAGTCACTGAATTTAAATATCTTGGTGTGACATTGGATCCAAATTTGAACTTTAAGAAACAAGTTTAAAAAAAATGGTTAAAACCATAAAGTACAACTTAGCAAATTTTAGACATATCAGAAACTGTCTCTCTTTCGACGCAGCCAAGATATTTATGCATGCTATGATTCTTTCCCATATGTCTTATTGCATCACATGTTGGGGGCAGGCTGGAGAAATAACCATAAGACCTCTTGTGTCCTTATACAAATAAACTCTAAAAACTCTGGACAAAAAGCCAATGCATTTCCATCTTTGTAGGGTACTGGAGAAATACAATTTATTGAGCTTCAAGAATTTTAGACTATTCTCAAATTTATGCCTAGCTTATAAAATTTTAAATGGTTTGGCCCCTCCTCCACTATGTGACTTTGTGTACACTTGCTCAGTAAGTTCTATTACATCCTCCAGAATATCCTCTATACAAGATTGTACCAGACCATTCGTCACACTGTATTTGGGCAGTCAGCTTTCTCTGTGAAAGCCACAACTCAGTGGAATGTCCTACCTGATGACATGAAGAGCTGTAGTTCCATCAGTACGTTCAAAACCAAATTGAAAAATCTGCTAAAAACTACTCAGCTCTGCAACCACTGACTCTAAGTTTCATCTCATGGTCTCCTCATGAAAGCGAATAATCTTGCTTTCAATTTGACGATCTTACATCATTAATTTCTAGTTGACATTGTAGGTGTATGTGATGTGCTATTGTGTGTAGCTTTATATTTTGTATTATGTGTCCTGTGTGTTTTTTGCTTTGTACTGTTTGTTATTGTGCTGTTATATGTTTTAATTGTGACCTGCCTAAGGGACTGCAGATGAAAATTTGCTATAAGCTAACTCTGATGCAGTACATCAAATGGTAACATTTATGTTTAACACTATACGTGGTCCCAATAAATACATAAATAAATAAATAAAAATGATGTGTGGTCAGACACATTGTTGGTGCATTGCTATCTTGAGGCAGCAGAAAGCAGTTGCGCAACTGACCAACAAAAACCTGGTCTTAAGTCAATGGCGCAGTATTTCACTGTTATTTTAAGGGTACCTTATCAAGATAGTAATATGCATCTACATAGGTGGGGGTACAATGCACGTACCCTCTGCTTGTTACACACGGATGCGCAGCAGCGCACAAACATGCAAAAGATTACAAGTAAAAGGATTACAGTGTTAAGGATTATTATTGTGTACATAAAACATGTCATAATGGTTAGTCATAATATTTATCAGAATTAGCTAATTGCAGTAATGATAGATGAAATTATCTAATTATTTGACCAAATCGGTATTTAAAAAGACCCATCAGGTTGAGGGTCTCTGTCAAGACCCAGCACATGGATATCAACAACAGATCAGACATGGATTGACTTTCCTGCTACATCAGGACATGAAGAACACATGGGGAAATAAATGATGTAAAAACAATGATTAAACCAAAGAAGGAAAGAACTCTGGAAAGTTCCTAACTGCTGCCAGCAGCAGGATCAGCACCTTGGAGAGCTGATCAAGTCCTGACAACTGTGTTCATGATTTTTACATGATTAAAATTAATGATTTAAATTTAATGCACCATCATAATAGCAATCCACCAAGGTGCAAGCGCACCTGGCTTTTAAAAAGAATGGGAGATGACACTCTTATTGGTTTATTGCATGTTACGCCCAAAACACACCCATGATTAATTAAGAGACTAAGGATAACCCTTTTGAACCATGTGCCCGGTGCTGTGACCATTTTTCCCACCGTTAAATTAACAAAAGTGGATTTGAACACCATAAATGTACTTGCGCCATGCGCTTCAGACCGTGTGTTTAGACTGTTAAAATAGGGCCCATGGTCTTTATCCACAAATGGAGTTTGTCATGTTGCTCAGTTGTCATGGGAGAAAAAGAAAAAATAGAAATCTTAACATCTATAGTATCATGACTGCCTATGCCTGAGACTGTTTTTCTCCACTGCTGTTTCCAAGGTCAAGAATGAACCTCAGACTATGTTTTAGTTTCCAAAACAATACTGATTTACACACTTGCACACAGCCTAGATTTTCATGCCACACACCTAATGGGAAACACCATAAATGCAAGCATTACTATCTCATTATTTATGATAGACTTAGCTAATGGCCCTATTTTCTTGGAAATGGGTGCAAGCACAAACACGAGCACAATCTCCCAGTGCAAGTGTATGTGAGTATGAAAAAATTTTCAGTTTTTGTGACCGCTGGTGGTAGCAGAAAGCAGGCACTGTGCTGCACAACATGATAGAGAATGTCAATGTGCCATATACTCAAAATGTGCTGTAAAAAATGACGGCAGGAAACAAACATGACCCAGAGAAGGAGGATCAGTCAAGAAAAATCTAAGTGGCTGTGAAAAGGGTAATTGATACTACTTTGAAGAAACTCGAATGCAAAAGACTACTGGATGTCCCCTGAAGAATGTAGGGGTTTCTACATTAGCAAGTCTAAGAAATCAGAAATCCAGGCTGTACTCTTTGGTGCATGCATCATGTTTTAACTGTAAGTTAAACAGTGAGAGAAGTCCAGGTGGATAGCAGTTTTAAATTAAAGGCAAACTGGTAAACATTTATGACCAGTGTTTCTTTTAAAAAGATTATTTCTCAAAGCTGTTGCACATTGGCTGAAGAAGTAGGTAGAACTTCAAGCCAATGCTCTCTCTCCCTGGCAGTCATCCAGGTATATAAAACCAACCAACCAGCCAACACACCCACACACACACACACACACACACACACACTCACATACACACACACATACACAAATACTAACAGAAGTAGCCAAACTCCAGCCAGCCAAGCTAATAAGCTTAGTGGCTCCAGCTCGTACCTTGAACCATGTCATCAGAAAATTGATTCAGTCCCCTAAACAAGACTCTGGGAGGCAATTCTCATTTATTCAGTTACATATTAAGTAGTGAAGGGACGGGAAGGGGGGAGTGTGGACCACTTATTCAAATGTGCATATATTTATAGAGGACAAGAAGAACACAGAATGATCTTATTCAGTTATTAAGAGGTGGTAGTAAGAGAGAGAATGTGTGAGGGAAGAAGAGAGTCTGTGTAGTGAGTGAGACTGGAGAGTAAAGATCAATACTCCATTCTAGGACTTGAGGATGTTGTTTTTGATTTGTATCTTCACTCTCAATGGATGGAAAGCAAGGGAAGGTGGAAGGGCAAGAGAGAAAAAGAGTGAGGGAGCATAAGAGCATGTAGAGGAGGGGTTTGGAGGAAATTAGGCATCTTCAAAGAGAAAGAACAAAAAGAGAAAGTGAAGAGGCAGGAGAGGTCACTCTTGTTTTTTTGACTTGCAGACAATGACAGGTGAGTGCCTACTGCAGTTCTATTTTTGTTTTATATTAGTTTTTGACATCTAAACATTTTGGATGTAGAGAAAATTGGTCTCCACTGTAAAAAATCAGGATTAATATTTTTGCTGTTCAACCTGTGTAACAAAATAATTTTCAATGCAAATTACTTTTTAAGATTTATTGGTCTGTTTATGTTGTGTAGGAGATTCAAGGTCCTATTTAAATTAAAGGCACAATCCATGATTAATGTCGAAACAAAATCTTGCCCCACCACCAAAAATTTAGATATTCAGTTGAGAACTTCTGCCGCTCCTTGAATGGAAACCAGATGACATCAAAATGGTATTCAATGCTGGTAAGGATATGACCTGTTATATTATATACTAATTATTCAATATTTTTCTGATTATTATCAAATCTCATGAGAAGAAAAAATAACAATATTGTGTTAGTCCACATGCAGCCCCAAGCCAATTCAGACCGAAATCCTAAAAAAAAGGTCACAAACATAGAAAACAGTGATTTCCTTAAAGCACTGGGCCCCTGTAGTTTTTAACAGTCATAACTCAAACAAGAAGAAATAGTGCTTTTGTTGGGGACTATTTTCAGCAGTAGATTAACCTGCGCTAGTGAATATTTATAGCACAAAACAAACAGTGTCCATAATAATTGTAATGAAGCAACATGTTGCCCAATGCAACAGTTTGGCTCATTTATGTGTTTGTAATCTTTTTTTTTTTTTTTGGGGGATGGAGCTTTAAAATTAGAATATTTCCAGCCTTATACTGTAAATGATTGTTTACCTCTGTAGTATTTGTTTGATCAGAACTATATTTTGTTCTGTATTTTGTAATTGTGACCAGCTGGGAAGCACACAATTTATTTTTTTTCATTTCTATCTTTCTTCTATAGCCTATCTGTTAATGTAGGCTATATGAAATATGATATGGTTAAAAAAATGTGTTTTTAATAACTCAAGTCAAACTGAACAGGAAAAAAATGAAATGATCTCACCCTAATCAGATGAATGTTTCACTTGCTGTAAAGAAAAAAGAGACTGAGCACTAAATGTCTTAAGAAGAACATTTTTGTAGTGAGACAGGAAAAGATGGAGTGGAGGGAAGGAAAGAGGGGAGGAGAACAGGGAAGAAAATATGTATTGATGGTCAAAGGTGGAAAGTAGGAGGAGAGAGAAGAAAGAGGAATGAAAGGAAGTTAATTGTCATCTATTTTCATTATTAGATGTAAGAAAGGGAAATAAGTCAACCTTGTCATAGTTGGGATTGTCTCTGTGTTTGTGTAATGCACAGCGTTGTTTTTTAACAGCTCACATTCACAAATAACAATCACTAATAACTAAGTAACAATAGCAGCTTTTAGCTATGAACTCAATCATCTGATTTTTATTGCGGCTACTGTATCTTCACTTCATGAAAACTCTTTGAGATCCAACTTACACAGAACTACAGCCTTTTTCCCCCATTCCTTTCCCATCCTCCAGCTTTCTCTTGCTTGTTATTTTGATAGCTTGCACTAGCAACAGAGGTGGTCGTTTGTTTTAGGCCACCACAATCCCCAGCCATGACTCTGCCTGCATCAGCTTATTTTATTTCAAAGGACACTGTTTTATTTAACCTGCAGAGTGAGTGTGTGTTTGTGTTAAGTGTGGGCCCATTACTTGAGTATTGATATTTGGTAAATATACTACTCACAGCTCACATCTTTAGAAGTGAATTCAAAGGGTCAATCCTAAGAAATTTGATGTAAATTAAAACTTCTGAGAAAAGTTCCAAAGGGAAACAGTGGTTGTGTTCATCTGAATATACATATACAGCATATATTAGATTTTTTCTCTATTTTCTTATGAGAGGTTTGCAATATTTCTATTAACTTGTTTAACTTAATTAATTATTTGCATTTAAAGTAGAGTGTGTTTTGTGATGTTTACATTCCATTAAAATATATGTTGAGTTATTTAAAATAGTAAATAAAATAAAGGGTAACTGAATACTTCATTCTTAGGGATTTAAATCCTAAACTTGTGTATTCCTACTAAGTGGATCCACTGCCACTTATTTTGTGATCTAAACAGGGAATTATAGGGATTTCAGCTAGTCTTTGTCATTTTCTATCAAAAGTTAAAAGTACCCAGAGCCCAGCCCATAGTACTACACCTCTAAGACAGTACAACTATCTAGCCACATGGGTTGGATTCTACAGGTCATTTTATGTTGGTCTATCCAACTTTAAACTGCATTCCTATGTGTAATTAGCACAATGAATCCAATGTGCATGTGGGCATGCATGCCAGTGTTTCTGAATGTGTGTACTTGTGTCTGAGTGATGCCAGCGTTTGTTTGCATGTATCTAATGCCAGCCTTTTGGGTGTTTGCATGTGCTCATGTGTGTTTTTCCGCATGTATCACTGTGTATGCATGTTGTTGTTGGTTTTTTTTTCCATACATGCCAACATTCACGTGTGTGAATGCCCTTTGTGTTTGCCTGTGTCCATGTGTGTGTGAGGGGGGAATGTGTCAGTGTAAGTGTGAGGCAGCAGTCTGAATCCATGGAGTCTCATTAATGGCTTCATTAAGGCCAGGGAGATCTCATTTGGACTGAGTGAATTATTCAACCTGTGAGTCTGTCAGACACCTGCAGTCACCAGCCAGGTACAGAGAGAGACTGAAGAGACTGAGAGAAGAGAGGAACTCACTGAATTCATTATTTAATACACCAAAAACCAAGAGGAAGAGTGGCAGAGAGAGAAGTCAGGAGACAGGGATTATTAAAGATGCTCTTTTGGTATTTTTGTGTACTAATCAGGTTGATAATGGACAGAGAGGGTACAGTAGAGAGTGAAACAGTTGTCATGTTTTGGGGGAACAGAAGGAGACATAAAGCCGGATGATAACATCTGCTGAATACATCACAAATGAATAAAAACTTTTTTTATATAAATATAAATTCATTATTTTGGCCCTGAAAATACTGTATTCACCAAGTTAACAGATCAAGGAATGAGGAGAGATTGTCAAAAAATAAGTCAGATGTGGAAACACACTCTGTCATTTGATCGTGCAGATTTTAAACAAAACTTCAGGTTAGTCAAACTTATCTGAGGGATAAGTTGCTGTTGCTGTATTACACAGATTTATTCCACAATAAGGAACCATTATTGTCATTTTGGGTTCATTCACTACTGGATTTTAGCTCAAAATAAAAACATTCACAGTATATAATTTGGCCAAACTGATGGCTTGTTTGACCCACTGGACTTAATTGCAATTCCTTACCAATTCATAGCAATGTCATCAATTAACTTGTGAGTGAGTATAAAGTTAAACATCAAACATAAATGATAGAAACAATAGTCACTGTTATGGAAACATGACCCAATTTGTAATAAACCAGAATTAACTCTTAAATGAATAGTTCATCTTTTTGAAAAATCAAATATTTGCTTTTGAGTTACTGCAGATGAGACATTAATGTCAGTGGGAAACTACTCTAAAGCTGTTTCATGTGTACACACTGGTGGTACAGTCTGTGATTTTACACAGTTATGTGCTGTCAGAGTTTCTTGACATAGTTTCTGAATTGTTGGTAGAGTGATTTAATGCTAAGCTAGGCTAATTGCCTTCAGGCTTTAGCTCCTTACTTCACACTCACGTCACTCTTGGAAAGAAAACAAACAAGTGTGTTTCCAAAATGTCCAACTGCTCCTTTAATGATTCCATCTAATTGTACAGCATTTGAAAAGTTGCTTTGGAGGTTTAAAATGTGACCTGTGACCTCCCAGAAATTACCTCAGAAAATTGCCACTCTATATCTCATCTTTGCTGCTCTGGAACCGGTGGTCTGAACCAAATGTTATCACTTCTACCCCTCCAGACCATTCTCAATAATCACCCCACACCTGAACCTGAATTCAGTTTATCAGTTTGTTTTGTCTGTGTCTGTTGTTACATTACATCATTTTTTATTTGAACAGGGCATTACTGTAAAAGACCATAATGCTCAGCCAACCAACACTGTATGAGAAAAACTGAATTAAAAACCCTGTTTATATGATATTACCTATTGCGTTTCTTTGCTGTTGTCCTAGAATGAAAATATGAAATATTTCAACATTAACAAACACAAAATGTAACAACCTGCCCAATAAAGTGTTGTGAGTTATGAGGTGTGAAATGTGTTACTTTGACTTTCAGGAAGATTGTGAATTTGT
Organism: Thunnus albacares; assembly: GCF_914725855.1. Classification (NCBI taxonomy): domain Eukaryota; kingdom Metazoa; phylum Chordata; class Actinopteri; order Scombriformes; family Scombridae; genus Thunnus; species Thunnus albacares. The sequence continues at coordinate 6,422,922 of NC_058115.1, forward strand.
ATTCTTACTTCATTTTTCAAAACTAGTTTTAAATAAAGATGGAAATACAAACAAACCCTCTAATTCTGTCGATCATCATTTGTCTCTCTTGCACCTCCTTCTCTCTGTCTAACTTTTCTTCTTTCACCCTCTGTCTCTCTACCTTCCTCTCTGTTCTTTCACAGTATTTCCATTCAGCCATGTGTGGAGAGGTTGGTGTCTGGGAGATGAGACTCTTTCTTTGTGTGTGTGTGTGTGTGTGTGTGTGTGTGTGTGTGTGTGTGTGTGTGTGTGTCTGTGTGTGTGTGTTCTCTGTGACTTTGTGCACACCCTGAAGTGACAGAGTGGCACAAGTCATCATTCAAATGTGACTTTGCAACTTTAACCGTAAATAATATTATTTGAGTCCGAAAGAAGCACAAATACATTACACACACACACACACACACACACACACACACACACACACACACACAGTTGCACATGCAATATTGCAACACACACTGCAGTTTTTAAAAGTCTCTTAAACACACACATTTACTTTATGAAACACTGATACTAAAGAGATGCACAGCTCCCCTCCCGCAGTAGCCATTAGGAAAAAAAACACATGGAACAATTGCACACAAACACATACGCACACACACACACACACACACACACACACACACACACACACACACACACACACACACAAGGCAATCTGTATGACTAAACAGCCTGTGTGTTGCAGTGAAGGCTCTATCAATCATTCCTGAAGTTGAGAGCAGGTAGGGACCCCTAATAGCCTTTGTGAATGTGTGTGCAGGTGTGTGTAGCAGTGTACAGTAGTGTGCATGTAGGTAGTAACTAGTGTATGTTTGTGACAGAGGTTAGGGAGGGGAAGGTTTACTCATAGTATGCGTGTGTGTGTGTGTGTGAGGGGGTGACCGAGTGTATTGTGGCCACTTTCAACCTCCCTCTTTCTAAACTGACTATTCCCTCCCCTCTGGCCATTGGTCATGTCACATGAGGTAAATAGTTTGTGACTGAGCGGAGAGGGCAAGATGGTTGCCGAATTTAACTAGATTTTGTTTCTTAGTCCATAATGGAAAAAAAAGGTTAATCAGCAGTGAAAGTCAGGGATTCATTTGGCAACTATGGCTGCTTTCTCCCTGTAAAAAAAACCCAAAAAGTGATGACTTATTTGTGTTTTAGGTCATTCCTTTTTGGATGTTTTTCTGCACATTTTTCTGCATTAATCAGCTACAAGAGGATGCACACCACCTGCAGTGATTGTTTGCTTGGTACCTGCCGTACATACACCTGTTGGACCAATGGAGGAAGAGGTGGGGAGAGATGGAGTCAGAGGGAGTTGTTGTCACACAGAGGGACAGGGGTAGTGGGGAGTGTCCAATAAGCAGCAGGTAAGCAATGAGTCCAGGGAGCCAGAGCATGATGATAATGATGATGGTTATAATGATGATGATGATGATGATAGCTGCAATGGTGCTGAGGATGATAGAGGAAGGGCAATGAACTGTGCAATAGACAGGGAGCAGCAGATGAAGAGCAAAGAGAAAAGCTACATTCCCACAGTAGTCTGCAAGTTGAGAGAGATGGTGACTGAAGAAAATATGGCCAAGTGGAGGGTCAACACTGAGTTATCAGTTAATATTAAATATTGAACCACATTAAGTAGACTCTGAGTGAGAGATTGACTGTGGACTGTGTTTTCATGGACCTTGTGGTTCAGCAGGTGAAGCGGGTCATCCATTAAAAGCAGAGTTTGATCCCCACCTCCACCTGTCAACCTGTTAAATAGTCCTTGAGTAAGACTCTGAATCCTAGTTGCTCTCGGTGGTTAGGCATAGTAGCTCACTGCCATCAGTGTGGCAGTGTGTGTGAATAGATGAGTGAGTGCAGTCCATTTACCATGATTAATAGCATATTTATATGGCATTTTTTAAAAGATATTAGAGATATTAGATATTTAACAGTCAGTAGTAGCAGTTGTTTTTTTTTTTAATTTTTATTTTATTACTTTGACAGGGACACTGCATATTAATAACATTTCTGAAAATATGCCAGACTTAGCCAGAAAGACTAATTTTCATCTGTAGTCTCCAGTTAGCAAGGCTGATTTGATTGTATTGTTGGTTCTTGTGTTATTGATGTTTTTTTTAATTTAAATAAATTATATTGGCTGGCCAAACAAGAACAAAATTGGATAGTTCTACAAACCCTGGATTACTTTTTTAATTTTCAGTGTCAATGATAAAATGTTGATCCCGCTCCATCCATTCTTTACTTAGGGATGACTTCATGTGCAAAAACTTGCTTTTCTAGGCTTTGGAAAAGTTTTGTGAATAGTCTGTTTATTAATAATGTATAACTGTAATGTAATAACTGACATTGTTTGAAGTTGGACGTGTCCTATCAAAGTTTTACTGACTCTCTCCTTCTCTTTTATAATCGTGGTCTATGGGGAAAATACTTTTTGGGCAGTAGGGGATTTTTTCGTTGCAGTATGTTGGGCTGACTGAAGGCTCTTTATCCATCCATCTATTAATACATCCATGATCTACCATCCCGATGTCCACACCATCATTTCCTCCTCTCTACATAAAGGGCACACTGCTTCCTGCATTTAGCACTGAATGTTGTCACTGGAAGTAAATCATAAGGTACAGAACCACCCAATATGAACATACTGTAATTTCTATGGATATTGGGCTGCATCTCTGACTCTGTTTGCAGTGAAAACCTAAGTACTGCTTCCACAAGAACCTCCATACTTTACATATCAAATCATGGAACACACCTCAGTTATAAGGTTTTGTAATTTTAATTCATCAACCTGCAAAAAGTTTACAATTTTTGCAACTTTTTTCTTCTCATCAACTGTATTGTTTCAATTTCTTTCTTAAAGCCCACAACCTTGACTATAAAATCTTCCTGCTCATTGGCTGCAGTCTTTGAGGGAAATTACAGTGGCTGGAACGAGAATTTAAATTATAAGATGCAGACCTGCCACCCCTGGACAAATTTTTTGAGTACCACTTCGGTGACCTACATGTGTCAAATGCAAATCATTGCTGTTGGCACAATGAATTATCGTACATAATTTGCATACATACGCATAACAGTACATCATTTGCATACATGCAGCAGTCAAACAGACAAAAAGTGAAAGATTCACTGATATGAAAATTCTTGACACCAATAACAGATTGTTTACAAAAATATCTGCAGATGCCCATACATATCATGCTGCATTTATACAATTTCTATTGTTTACACGTCCACAACAATCATACTTTAAGCCGATTAGAGTTTTGAAAATATGATTTTTAGTAAACTTGAAAAGATGAAGACAGTGTAGCTGTAAAACCCTAACCAGCCTAAACAGACTATTTTGTGGCTATGGTGAAACAAATATTTTAGAGCTGGTTAATACAACTGTTCTCATTATAGGTAGGCTATTACTTAATGGTATAATGACCTAATAACAATACAGGCTGAATATGAACATAGCTGTTGAAACTGTAAAAGTCATCACATCCCTCCTTACATATTGGACTTAATTTGCAATGAGGGGTATTTCCTTTCCTTGAAATTTCCCTAGAGTACACTAATAGACTATACTCTACTACCTACACACATACACACACAAACACACACCTAGCAAGCCACGGGTTTGGCTGCAATAATAATTAAGAATACAATACTGTGAAAAGTCACATTTAACAATCTGCGTCACACGGACAATATAACTTAACGTTACTTTGCCAACTTTAAATGCCTGGTGAACCAGCAAGCTAGCTTGCAAATTACGTAACATTAGGCTAAGGTTAGTAACGTTAAATATTTTCCCAAGGTTGGCAGATTTGCATTAAGTTAACTCAATTCACAATTTCAACTTTCCACATCCACCCCAGTCCGTTTACGTTTGCAAAGGACCGTCCTCACTTGAGGAAGCAGCCAGCTAGAATGAGGAGGGGGAACGAGAGGGATAAAATCAATGTCGTGTTGCTGTCGATTTGCAGTCTCTTGAAATGACATTACGTAATCGTCAATCATGATCATCCCCACTTGATGTTTGGGTGAAGGCAGGGGAATGAATCTGGCGCTATGATTGGTTGAACTCTTCTACTTCTTTTGCTTTAAGGCAGGCTAGATGCTGCTGCCTCTTGCTGGCAGACTGGAGTACTGCACGTGCACAACTGAAGCAAGTTTCTGTTCACCTAATGTGTGATGAGGCGCCTTTCACACACTTGCTCTGGTTACAAATAATTTGTGAGCTGGGGCGTAATTTCCACTGGGAACCCCCCCCCCCACCACCAGGTCATTTTAAGGTTATTTTTTTAACCTTAAAATCAAGCTGTCAGATTCTGGCTGAGAATGTGAGTTGAGCTGCTGATTGTGAAGCCCTAATATACTCAAAAAAATTGCCAGGGACAGGTAGCGGTCATGGACAGCCTATAGACAGGATCTATAGTACATTTTGGCATCTGTGGATGCAGACATGTTCCACGTATTTGCACTTAAAAATTGCTCACTGAACGAGCAAGCGGCAGTTCATAAAAATCAAACACCAACAGCAGCATTTAAATTTAATGTCTTTCTTCTGAGAGTAGATGAAAAGAACGTGAGTGTGTGTTCATTCAGCCTTTTACAGATGACACAGGCAAAAGCAGAATGTGTGTTTTTTGTATGTGTGTGTTTTATCCCACCTTTCAGCAGAATTAAACAGCATAAAACATCACACATGCTTTTATGTGTGTTATTTCCTGAGGAGCTGGAGCAATAAACAGATAAGCATCAGAAGTCTCTCTATTAACATTTTTTTTTGAGTAAAGCTACAATAACATTAAGTTGGGAAGCTACTGCATGTGTCAAAACATATCAATTATTTTCTTATTGCAGAGGCAGCAGCACATCCAACACACAAAGAATGAAGTCAGTCAGTCAGTCAGTTATTGGAGAGTTCGCTCCAACCATTATTTCATGCACAGTTACACATGCAGTAACAGCCAAGGCGGCATGACGAAAGACAATTATCTGATCATAGATGCACATATAAGCACATTATATGAAGAGTGAAGGAGCTCGGGTGAGAGAAGGGGTTAGCAAGATAAAGATGAAAATGAAAGGAATTCTCAAATCATGAATCCGCATAGATTCCCTTGACAGAAATGACAGAAACAAGGAGACAGAGAGGGTGTGATGGAATAATATATGATCAATTTCCTCTCTCACCTTATTCATTAATTCATGCAGATGTGTCACAGTATGCATAGACACACTCGAGAAACAGAATAAGATGGAGTTGAGGGAACATGGTGAGAGAGGAATGGAAAGATGATTAGAACAAATATATTCAGTGACGTCAGTCTTTCACACACATACACATTTGCATATATGCATAGTGGGAGAGCAAAAAAGCAAAGTGAGGAGACTTTATTTTTATGTAGTTTTCCATTTTGACTTCAACAATAAAGTTGTAAAAGCTGCTTATATAATGCTCATATAAATCTTTAGTTTTAGTTAGTGTTACCTCTAGTTGCAGTATTATTGGAGTTGGATTTTTTTAAGTAAGATAACATATGAGTATAATATTTTGAGAGTGTCTGGACTGAATCAATCTATTTAACCCTGATCCAGGACTGTCATACTATATATCATCCTGGACATTTCACTCACTAAGTGACTCATAAAATCTGTTATACAGAGAACGTAGAATGTACACTCTTCTGAGATGGTGGGTGTTTTTCGCAAAACCAAGGTAAAAAACAAGGAAGGTGCAAAGTGAAAAAAAACATAATCTAACAAAGTCGATATGAACTGTAAATGGCAATCTTTTTCACTCACTGACTGTAGTGCTGTGTGCTCACTGCCACTTGGATATTAAAGGACCAGTGTGTAGGATTTAGTGGCATCTAGCGGTGAGGTTGCAGATTGCAGCCAACCAAATGAATGCATTTTTTTAGCAAGCACAAACATTGAAAAAAAGCATTCAAACTACCCAGCAAAATATTATTATGTTTAACTAGAATTTTAACATTTCATCTAGTAAATACATTGATTAGACTAATAATTAGGCAAAATGTCTATAAATTTTGATAAGAGACAGCAGGAAAAGCACAGGTGTAAATAATATCAACACTGGCGGAATTCCATTTAGCTGCTTCAGATTCAGGGTCCTGGTATTGTGCATGCTGGCTGTCAGTCACACTATCATGACTTACTTGGGCACTTGAATAAAACAGAGGAATTGTTAGTGTTATTAGCAACACCTGTGCTTTACCTGCAAAGACAAGTCAAATGTCAGCCCTGAAAAAGGCCTATCGAGAGCAGCTTGTGAGGTTAATTTATCATCCTAGTGAACCAGTGGCAGTTTGCTCACTTTAGTCAAGGTATGTGATATGTGTCCCAATATTGTTGCCACTTAATAAAATGATAATAATCAATGTCAGCAAAAGTTGATATTCTGCTGATTTCAAACTTACTTCACCAGGCCTCATCCCTCAGCAGCTATTAATAACTCAATCTGAAGACAGAAAAAGACAATCAGAGTGTATCCCTTTTATTGGTATGGCTCTGTCATATAATAATGATTATAATAATAATAATATTCCCATCAACCACTACTATAGTTAACATGATTATTAGTTAACATGAGTATTTTTAAACTAATGATATAATGTATGAACAGCTTTTAATATTTTCTCAAACTGAAGGCCATTCTAGAGGTAGATGTCTGCATAGATTTTAAACTGAAAAATGCACTGTTTAAAGTTTCCAAATGAAAGTACAAGACAGAGCATGCCCCAAAATTTCCTATCATTGAATATCACCTAACTCAAGCCCACTGTCATCATGAAACTGTAAAATAAAGTACTAGAATCAAAAATATATTTTATGAGAGAGAATAGTGGATATGGAAGAGATCTACTGTCTCCTCAAGGCATTCCTCAGGACACAACCCTGCTGGCAGAGGGCCTTTCATGACTTCAGGTACTGAAAAACACACTGTCTAAAACATTATGTTGGAAAAACTAAACTTTTTGCTTAAAAATACTTCTCCAGCTGGAAGGAATCATTATTATAGTTTTAAAGATTCCACTAAATCAAAGAACCATCAAAATATATATTTTTTTAATTTACACAGAGGGAGCACCAAATGATCATTGAACTTCCATCCAAGATAGATTCTATCTATCAATCTTCACTAAGGTTAAGGAAAATAAAACTAACAGCAGACAGACTCCTTCTTACTGCCACCCAAAATATGTGTGGTAAAGGCGCAAATTAATGCTTGAACCGGCTTTAAAGCATCACTAATCTTTATTTATTTATTTATTTATTTTGGTCACTTGTGGGAAAAACTCCATAACAGCAAGCCAAAATGCTCAAGAGAGCAACCGAGGGGAACGTCACAGTTGGGTGATAATTCTCTGTGGGTTTACCACGGCTGACCTCTGAGCCATTGTTTATTAAAGCAATAAGCCACAAGAGGCTGCGGTTTACAGTGATTTCAGAACAGCTGATGGGCATTGTTAGGCACAACATGCAGCGGATTAGTGCAGCTTAAAATTTAGAAGCTGAAAACTGAAACTGGTGTGGTTGAAGTCTTATTTTGAAAACCATATATTCAAAGCAGAATAGATCAATATGTACTATGCTTCATACAAATATGACTGACATTTAAACAGCCAAACCTCATTCCTCACTGCCCTAAAACATTGAAATGTGACATTCCAGATTAAGATGTGCAGATATGCGCTTCATTTCCAAAGGCTCCATGTGACAAGAAACCTTCACCTTGTCTCTCTGGAAGAGTGAAATGGACAAAAAGGAAAGAAAAGAAGCTGTCAACAAGACTTAAACCAATTCATGAAATAAGGACATAGTAATATAGGTCTGAGTAACTCTACTTTGACCTTAAAGAAGTTGTAGCTTAGTAACAAAGATGGATCTTGGAACCTTTGTCACACTCTTGGGAATTGTAGGTAGAGGTACTACTAGCTGTTTTACCAGTGTACTTATTTTGCACATTAGAGCAGTGTAATGTGAGTTACAATACAGTAGATGCATTAAGAGGCAACAGAAGATGAAAAGTGTGACATATAGGTCCATAATAATTGCCTGTTGGTGTGAACAGGGGAAGCTTTTCTAAAACATTAACATACAGTATATTCTATAGACTTATTTTGACATATTTTATCAATTTGAGAGCTTTGTTGGTAAAGTTGGGCTAAAACCATGTCATAGTCAATGAGTCTATAATGACCAATAAATGTAACACATTAGCCAATATCTTTTCATAATTTCAGAGCGCTGTGCTTTCATTTTCATTTTCATAATCTTGAGTTCAAGCTGAATATCTGAATATCTACTTTACTGGTCACACAAATGTATTTCACCTCTTTTCTCAACAGTGTTGTAGTGATTTCTGCAATCCTTAAAGCTGCACTGATGAATATTTTATATTAACAATGGGACAAATGAGTACATGTAATATGGAAAGTGTCGCTCATAGTGATGAAGCCATACAGAATTATCGTTCGACTACAGCCCACATCAGTTCTACAAAGCCTTTTAGCTCCTTTCAGCTCATTGTTTTGTTTTTATGGCCCACAACTTCACTGTTTTGGTTCAATTTCTTTGCTGTCATTAGTCTAGCAGCAGCAGCCAGCTGAAACCACAGCTACAGATGGAAGCTACACCTTTTTTGGTGGAGACCAAACCGGAGCTAAAATGAGAGTGAATACTGGACTTAGATTTGTCAGGTGACCAGAAACATAACTGCAAATGAATGCTAATGTTGCTCTCTGTCTGCTCGATGTGTAAATAGGCAACTGTTTTCTAACAAGTTCACCTTAACAACTTTATATGGTGATAATATGTAAATGTGTTTACACTTTGTTCAATGGTCCCAAAATGGCCAAAATATCAATTCAACTAGGTTAAACATACAAATACTTTCCTTTCTGAAAGGAAAACATGCTTTTTAGCTAACCAGTGTACTCACTTTTCTCCCTTCAAACATTGCTACTGGTTCCCATGACCTAGAACCTTGTCCCTGTGGGTCAGCCAAACTGTCTAAAAGAGGACTGCGAGGCTGAGTGAATAGAATAAAGTATGGAAATTAATTTAATTCCCTGCTGTGCTATGTTCTTCACAGTCTCTTCAGTCATCCTTATTCCAGTTGGTCATTATCTTTTTCTATTTCTGTTCCTTCTCTTTGCCAATGGGAAGTCAATTACGTATATGCATATACAGTATATACATTTCAAAGACCATTAGTAAATGGTTTCAAATGAGGTAGGTTATTGAAGCACATATCAACTTAAGAGGATGCAAGCAATTAGCACACTGCAAAGGATGGATTCTTTCAAGGGGAAAATACTCATTCGTTAAAATATATATGTTGTATTTCACCATGGAAATCTCTTCACAATTAAGTGCTAATGATATATTCATGTATCTGCATGTAATTAATTTCTGATTGCATTTGATTTTCAAAATGAGATAGAAGGCTAGAAGAAGGGCACAAGCTTTGCTCTTTGGAGGCATATTTAGCCTAGAATCATTTTGTCAAAGTCTGTTAAACACCTTGTTTTTATGCAACAGGCACAAATATTGAGGCACCATCTGCCATCTGAGCAGATCTGCGCAGATGGAGGCAGATAGGAGCTGCTGGTTTCCAGTGGAGGACTTACAAATGATTGTTTGTGCACAGCTGGAAAGGTCCTGCAGAGAGACGAAAGCTATTTTGATTTTGCTGAGGTAGACGACGGCTCCCGGCTGCACCATCCAGGGATGTCGAGTAAAGATAGCCCACAGCTTTGTGTGAGGGCCAGAGGGTTTTGGCCCGCAGATGTTATCAAGCCTGGAGGGGAGAGCTACAGGAGGTGAAATAGTGCTGTGTTCTGAGAATGAACCTTAAAGCTGCAAGTTGCCCTTTTCCTATTTTTCAGAAAACATGCTATACTGATGGTCACAATCTGTGTTATATATGGTCCTTGCAGTGAAAATGGATGATGGTTTGCTTCTTTGCTTTTAACTGATAGTGGAGAAAGATTGAGAGAGAGAGGTCAAGCAACAATGGCGCCAACAGTGATTCCAATAGTTATGTGCTATATGTGAATTTATTATTTGAGCTGCCCCAATATGGGTGTTTGGCCTCTCTTGTTGCTTTGTTATCCTGTGGTATAACCCATCACAGGCTAGGGACTGTTTCCCAGTTGTGCAATAGGCTTGACAAAGTCATAGGTCCTGTAGTTTTGTGGGTGGAACCACATCACTTTGGCTATTAGTGGCAGCATAGTGCATAATAATTAAACTCATCATGTTTGTTTAAAAGTAAAATTGACATTTTTGTGAGGTTTACATGAACACATCTGTGCCTTAAAAATGATTAGTAGCCTTAAAATTTGCAATACTGTGGAGGAACTATGAAGGAAATACACTATGTAATATCATAGCAAATACATTAATGTAATGCTCACTTATTGATGGTTTTTGGATCCAGCTGTTTAGTTTTCAGTAGGGGTGGAGAAATTCTGGGCTGTGAGCAACTGTAGTCAGTGAAGCTGTTTTGAAGCACTGGGAATGTTTTCCCACAGGTCACCATAGAAAAAGCTGTAGGTTTACCATGATGACATGTTTGTGCTGGTTCACACAAACTGCAGCTAGAACCTTTCGCCTGCACGTGTTCATCTAAAAAACTCACTGTGGTAGCTTCTGTTTCTTCAACATTTAAAACTCGTCTGATGTCTAAATAGCACTATTATTATAATATGTCCATATCTTGCTCCATAGACCAATTTTTACTAAACTTTAGCACCACTAAATATGTTTTACTAATTCTCCAACATTGCATTTCCTAAACAGATACACAATGCAACAGCAATTCTGAAAAATTTCAGTGTGCCTTTAATGAGCTCCAATTTGTACATGAACTTGCATTCTGGCAGTTGTGCTGGTGGAGTCTTCTTCAGACATTTCTTCATTTAGTGAAGGCTGGAAGTGGGAGTTTGACCTTCCCCTGGCACATTAACCATTCATGGTCAGCCAGGACGTATTCTTCTGGGTGGAAATACCTTTAACCTTAATCCTACTTACTGGGGTACCCGCAGACCCCAGAGGTAAACTTTTTGTCATATTTCAGAGGTGCTTTATTCTATCATTCCAATTTTTCATGACTTTGTCAATCAATTTGTTCCTAATGATTTCATATCATTGTTTTCTGTTTCTGTTTTAATGAGTGCTTTTGAAACATACCGATGTATTGGGGTCCTTGGGGACCCCAGTCAAAACCACCCACGTCCGCCTATGCAGTTTTAATAGATGGAACTATTTATTGAATTAATGTTTGCCATGGGTCCTAATTTAAAGTCAGTCATTTTGAAGGCCTTGTGGAGAGATTGTACTTGGGATAAAAGCTGAAATTTGTATTAAAGAAAAGTATATATTTTCATTGTACACAATGTGCAAATGAACTGCAACTGTCCTAAAACTAATAATCTGTTTTTTTTTTTTTCAGATGACATTCATTTTTCAGATGACATTAATTACATGACTAATTTTTTTTTTTTTTGAGAAGAAATAAGTTAACATTTTGCTATGATGGTTGTTTCTTACAGTAGTTTTTTCTGGGAGTCCCCAGGAACCCCAGTCGGTAGTCCTTGTATGTTAAATATGGTGGTAGGAGGAGGGTTAAAACAACCTGAATGTACTGACTCTGTCACTGTAGCCACCTCCACATACTGCAGAGATGATAGGCTGCAAGGTTTTTAAAAGTTACTTCAGCAAAGTAGCTGAATAAGAAGTTTTCCAACATTTACCTGCATGTATATATATATATATAACCTGCATCATATTCAGTGAAACCAGAAACTAGAGCTATATATGTCCTAAGCCAAGATTTTTCCATGTTATGCACCTTCTTTCAAAAGAGGTCAGCTCAAACAGCAGAGTAAATTTGTGACTGTGATCACAATGTGATGAAGGGTCTAAATAACTGGAAATGCGATATATTCGTCTCTTTGCTTTCATCAGTGCATTTGTTTTCTGCGTGGGCTGGTGTTATGTAGGCATGTATGAAAATATGAAAACATAATCATTTTAATGACATACATCTGTGAAAACAGCTGTAGCTCTTCAGGGAAAGGGACAGCAATCTATTTAAAAGCTGACTGTCACCCAGGTTTATCAGTTACAGTGAGGCTCGAGATGTATTAGACTTGGTAAATGGCAGCAGTGTTTTTGCCACTCAATCACACACACACACACACACACACACACACCAATGGCAGCAAGCTACCATGCAACGTGCTGGTCTGACCATCTGGAACAATTTGGGGTTCAGTATCTTGCCTGAGGACACTTCAATACACAGACAGGAGGAGCCAGGGATCGAGCTGCCAACCCTGTGGTTAGCAGTCCGGCTCCACCTCTTGAGCCACAGCTGCCCCATTTGATGGTGGTAAGAACCCCAGAGAAGCCTCAGTGAGAAGCTCCCAGGTTTTGACAGAAAAACAACAGTATTGGTGATTTGTCCTAAAAGGCTAAATGATTTTTATGTTTTCCTGACATGCAGCTTCCTGAGATCATGTATGGCAGTCCTCTTCAAAAGTAACAGACTTGGTCTTTGACTTGAAATATGTAGCTTAACATGAAGAAATCAGTCAAGGTGGTTCCTAATGGGGAACTGGTACTAGACCCCTTAAAGATACCCCCTTCATTATTCTTTGATTTAGGCACACCAAGCTTGGAGAGGGTCCCCGAATATATTGGGGGGCTTACATTGTGTTGTAAATTAAAAAAGGTCCCAAATCATTTTATCAGTAAGTGTCATGGTCAATTGGCAAGTTAAGTTAAACTAAATATAAACAAGATGAGTTGACTGCCATGCTATCAGTTTTTGAAGCTGCACTTAGGCAAAGTAGTGCTTTGAGCTAAATGCTAACGTCAGCATGCTAGTATTGGCCACACTGAAATTTTGAGCTGATGATGGCACTAGATAAAAAGTAAAGGGATCGCTAAACTGATTATAATTCATCCTAATGGGGACATGAATGTCTGGACCGATCCATAGCTGCTGAGCTATTTCAGTCTGGACCAAAGAGGTAGACCAATTTACTGACTTTGTCATTTCTAGTGCCATATAGCTAGCATGGCTAAAAATAGAACATAGATTGTGATCATAATCATAACTTAAAGGTAGAACAAAGCTGGCATCACAAGTCCTAAATGCAGGCTGTGTCATTTAAACACAACACAAAAATATGTGTCTTATTTGAATATTCTGGATATGTTGTGGGCTAATTAAGTTAATTTGAACTACTGGATCCAGCTCTGACCAAGACACAGATCCTAAACTCAGTGCTGTTGACACTACTGTATGCTGGGGCCAAGATTGGATGATTCACTGCGGCAGTCCTTTCTTTCTTCAGTGCCAGCTGCTAAAAGCAGCTCTGGACAGCTGCTGGCTGAGATTCTGAAGAGCAGCAGCACATTTCTGATCATGAGCCAATCAAATCAAATTCAAATAATGGCTCTGAATCAAACAGACTCCTAATTGGCTGGCTGTTCTGCTGCTCTACAGAAAGTGATATCATTGAGCTTTATGCATTATTTTGCTCCTGTTTTGTTGTTCTGATGGATGCATAATTAGCATAATGATGGTGACTTTGAAGTGTTTAGTTATCATCTTTCCTAAGGAACAAGGGTGAGTGACCAGCATATTCATTTTGTCCAGATGAAGTGGTCCACATACAGCAGACAGACTGAAGTGTAAGCTTATATTTAAAAGACTGTTACCACTGGGGAGCTCAACCTGGTTCATGCAAGTGTTGAAGAGAACAGCAGGGAACTCACCTTCATTTACACACTGTCTTATCTCCTTCATGGCAAATTCACCTCTCTGATGAGGACATCTTCACGCTGCCCAGTTATGATGACCATGCAGAATGTACACAGCTGTCCATGTGGGCCGAAGAAATCAAATGCATTGTGTACAGAGCTGCATTAGTGCAGTCAAGCTCATTCTTGAGCAAATCGAACCTTCCTTTGTGCTTCAAACAAGACCAAAATCCAGATTTGAAATATTATTAATTTATATATCATAGCATAACACTGGTGATAAAAAATAAGAATCAAAAGCAGTAAACAACATAAACTATAGAATTCGTTTTGTTACACATTTTCAGTTACAATCACGTGGTCTGTAAAATAAAAAACATCTCTCTGTACAGGAATCTCCGTCCAATGAGGCTAACCGATGACCTTTCATGACCTCATCATGGCTCTTTTAAAAGCTTTGACCCGGCAATGTTGTGGTGGCAAACAAAGGCTTTGGTCCTAGTTTCTATTTCTTATGATGGCCTGTATGTTTTTTTCTTGCAGAAATATATTTGTTAACACAGATGGACATGGGCATAAGACCATGTACAGTAACCACTGAAAAACTTGCTTGTAGTGAGTGCTACTTGAATGAATTAATGAGACCCCAGACAAGATGGCAAAATTGTCCTACTTATCAATATATTTATTTATGTAACTTTATTTAGAATGATTTAACTTTATTTAACCAGGTAGTCTCATTGAGATGTACATCATGCCGTTAGTTGCACACGTCATCAGAAATTAATCCTATGTGTTCATGAGATGCAAGTCACCACATGACCGATGGGGGCAGTATCACAAGATAAGTTTAGCAGCAGACTCATCAGCACAGCACTGGTGGAAAGTTTCTTTTAGAAAATCATTGAGCTTGTGTACAACTGCCCGCATTTATATGATGTCTCCTTTCTGCTGCTTCTTCTGCCCTCATCTTAACATAATCAATATGGTAACCTCCTCAAGTGTCGCCATGGTTTCTGTTGATGCTGAGCGTAGTATTGCAGGGTCAGCCGGGGATGATTAGGCCCTAATCTGCCGCCTTGTGGATATACTTTTTAATCCTCTACGTATGCACAAAGTTGTGAGTAATGATGTGTACTCGTTGGTAAAAAGCAAATATATCAGCAGCCTAAGTTTTATGTAACTGCATAATAAGTTTTCTTTCAGTGGCACACTATCTTTACCCTCTTATTTCGCTCTTTTTAAACTGGTCAAAAAGCAGGCTACATAACTTTGCTTTTTTAAACATCGATAAACATTACAAGAGATATCTATCCCTTGTCATATTATTGATACTAGTGTCACTGGCATCAACTTTCAGATAGTTCCTGGGCAAGAGGGTACTACCCTCAGACCAGGGACTTCTTTGGCACTAGGAACTACATTTAGACCCTAGTTCCTCTTGTCTAAAGTCACAAAAGGTTCCTGAGTTCCTGATTTGGTTCCTTTCTTATTCTTCACTGTGATTGTCAGATGTGACTTATTTTCTCTGCACCACA
Source organism: Thunnus albacares (assembly GCF_914725855.1). NCBI lineage: Eukaryota > Metazoa > Chordata > Actinopteri > Scombriformes > Scombridae > Thunnus > Thunnus albacares. The sequence continues at coordinate 6,438,293 of NC_058115.1, forward strand.
TCTATGGTTGTATACCGACCCTCAAAGCATCATATGGTTTCAAAAGTATTGTGTACGGCTGTGGATACATGCCATGTGTAAGTGTACACATATTGAAAAAGATGCCTGTGTTTGGTGCTCTGCTTGCATTTAGACAAGCGAGGGACATATGGTAACATAAATACAGGGTCACACAGGCAAAAAAAGTGGGAGGAAAGGAAAAAGCTGAACAAAAGGTAGAAGCAAATAAGTCATCAGTGGGCCTGAGCATCTGTTTCATCATTATTTTGATGTTCTAAACAGGTTAATGTTTTCTTTTGGAGTTTAGCCTCGTTTACAGTCATTAGTTTAGCATGAATTAAACATCTGTGTGTGCCTACAAGTTGCTCTTGTAGATGAGAAGGTTGCATTAGCATAGCAGATGGCTTGATACTTAGGGTGTGAATACACTTAAGGAGCAATGATCTCCAGCTCCCTGTGTCTTTATCACCTATTGCTCTGTCCCTGTCTCTCTCCTCCCTGCCTGCCTCACACACTCTGCATACTTTACACTAAAATGTCTCCCAGAACACATTCAGGCCTCAAAGATGATTTATTTCCCCATAATGAAACTTTTCCACACCTTTTTTTTCCACACTTTTCAACAAACTGCTCTTTTGTGAGGATTATATCAAAGTTATGCTCAAGCAAGATGGGTGTTAATGTGTTAAGTGTCTCTCTCTGCTGAGAAAGGCGTCATAATCATTCCACCAAATGTTGTAGACTGATCGTTTTGATGTATTTCTAATTTGTATCATTTGTGCACTACTCAGTCTAATCATCCAGAATGCATCCCAAATGTTATTTAGTGTGTTCCAAATCAATGTTTTATCAGCTTTGGGATACTGGGATGATGTTGGTTCTGATCCCTGATGTCACTTCCACGTAATAATTTTATCTTTTAAAATTGAAAAGTAAACCTCTCACTTGTTTGTTCCCCTGTCAGGGGTATCTTGTTAATTCATTTTTGATAAGCATGCTCGGAGCAAAGCTGCATGCTGGTCTTTTTATTTGTTTTGATGAGTAGATATGTATATATTGTATAATACTTTTGTATTAACGCAACTAAGCAGGCTCATATTACCACTTTCAAAGGTAGTTGTGTGAGAGGATGTTCTGTGTGACCTGCCCAGATCCATACAGAGATTTTGGTGTAAAGATTTTTTGTCCCATCCAATGATGAGCTAATCTTCCAAGACACACATTCAGGCAGACTGCAGAGAGGGGGTTTCATGCCATGTTTATCTCATTTCAGATGGGAAAGGATGGGTCTTGATGTATCTTGTTTGTACCTGTAAAGGGTTTAGAGTTTGTGTTTAAGTCATTGGAGTACCTATATTTATTGTTATTGTTCCATGGACTGCTCCAGTTGCGCTATGATGATATGCCTTTCCACTACAGCATCACAGCAGGGGATAGCTGTGTTGAGCTGTGCTGCTGTGGTCGTGACAATCTCACAAGCTGCATTCATCTCTCAGTACTTTTATACCCTCTAACTCATAGGGGTTCTGAAACCAAAACCAAAACCGTGACACAAACCTCCACAGTCTCGTCCACGGTCACCAACCCACTGCCACTGCTGCAGGCGCAGCCTCTTGGGCTCTCATTACATTATTAATGTAACAAAACACACACAACTGTTGTGAAATGACTCGTTTCACTATCAGATTTTGATCCATTTGGTCCAATAACATTTGGAGAGTCTAGAAGAGCTGCATGATTACATTATTTTATCCCCATTCAAGTTAGCAGAGGGCTAACCAGAAGTTAGCCAGCTTGACCAGCGGAAGTCTCTGGTGCGGATTACTGTAATTACCAGTAATGCAGTCACAAAAAATTAACAGAGTAAACTGAAGCAGATCAGACAACGAAACCTGACATTTTCTGCTGCTGCTGCTTCTCATTAAAAGCTTCCCACCGACGAACCAGAGGAGGCTTTTATTGTGAAAAAGTTATAGGAAACGAAATGTGGTTATCACTGAGTTAGCAGAGCTGCTTTAGAAATGCTATTCTTCAGTAAAAACAAGATATTCAACAAGATATGGGGATATTTGATGCCTTGACATCAATTTAAACCTTGAGTCACACGTTCCCTTGCTAGTGACTCTCTGATTAGTCAGTTCACTGCAGTCTTTCTCCTCTGTTAATAAACATTTGCAACTTATGTATGTTTAACTGCAGTTATACATTATTTATGTATTATTTAGTCAGGTTTCATCATGTGCAGTAAAGGTTTCTAGTTCCTTGACCTTGGGCCAAAGCTGAACAGCATCACACATTTTACATGAATATTAAAGACTGAAACTTATTAAGGTGGCATTTTTAAGAAAGTCATCAAATATTTGAGATTTTTACAAGGTATGACACACAATCCTTTAACTGCTGAGGATCTAAAATCATGCACATGGAAGGGAATTTCTTGGTATGAAATTAGGTGCCTTTGGTTTCTCTCAGGTTAAATATATTCCTCTGTACTCAGACAAACAAGAACTTAGTGAAACATATTGTGAGAAGAGAGTCATGAACCAAGATGTGGACAAAAACAAACAGGGCCAGAGGAAGGGAGTTTGCATGAAGGCTGGTGGGCGGTGGGCTTGTTTGACTAATGTAAGTCCCCTAGTGTGAGGTGTATGTGTGTGAGGATACTATTACAGTAATTTAAGGTATGATGTCAAACTGTAATCATGTGTTCAGATTATAGAAACAAACAAGAGCTAATGAACCACATAGCAAACTTTAACTTCACAAACCCCCCAGCCCACCCCCCACACACACACACTCACACACACTCACACACTCACACACACATACACACAGGGCCTACATGACCAGTTGAGCAAATAACACACATACGCGCACGATGGTGCTCACGCATAAATATGAAGGGCACAACCAGCCAAATGAGTAAATATCACAAACGTACACACCTCGACATTCACACACAGAGCCAGCCATGCCAGATGAGTAAATATCAGCTGTGAAAAAATATATTACAGATAGGCAAAAAGCTGCAAAAAGCCAACAGTCTACACCAGCAATGAATTCCAGAGGGTCCAAGAGGGCCTGCAGCCCTCTACAAGATGCTTCAGAAATCCTGAACCCTGAAAATACTGCAGACACAGTCATCAACAATTTAAAGAAGAACTTTTATATCAGATGTGGTCTACTTGTCATTTACAGTCTGACTTTTTATTTTTTACTTTTTACGCGTATCTATATTACAATTTATAGCTGGTCTAATATAATATTTTTATATGAAAAATGGATAAAATGATGATGCAGTTTGAAAGTTGTAGGTTGTAGTGACCAACTCACACAGAATTATCAGCAATACAGAGCATTTAAGCATCTCCCAGCTAATAGTTCTGGTTTTCCAGCCTTTTAATCTCATTTACAGCAGCAACAGGCAGACATTTTCAATGAAAAAGCTCTGTTAAAGCTAACTTCCCAAGCTCCAAAAGGCAAAAGATAAAGTTAGCAACTAGCTGGTGAGCACAGTAGACCATTTTAGCAGAAACCAAAACAAAGCTAAAAGGAGAGTGGATAGTAGCCAGAAACATGACTCCAAATGAATGCTGATGTTGTTCCGTGTCTGCTAATAGGCAACTGTTTGCTAACAGGTTCACTATATCAAGTTAGTGATGTTGTGTTTGTAGCTTGTTGCAATGCCCCTATGTTGCCCAAAAATCAATAAATGGGGGTTTAAATTAATACTTTACCAAACACACCTGGTTAGCACTGATGAACAGTGTCGAGCAAGTTACTTGAAAAATTGAATCATTGACATCACATATTACTACTTACTTTGTGTGAAGAAAAGGAGACATTTCAGTTGAACAAGCAGCCAGCCAACAGTTTGGACATATTTACAGACCATGAACAGCTAGCTTAACATGACCACATCTCTCCTCTTTTGGTGGCAGCTAACTGCGTACCCACACCTATAACCCCTGCACCAAGCCAGCATGTACCAGACTAGTCTGTCCCCTGAATGCACAAGCAGATGATGAAACCAAAATGTGTTATATTCCACTGCTAAAGTTTAGGAGTACATTTAGGGTACAGAAAAAAATACATCTCCTACTATTAGGTGATTCTAGAGCATACCTGCTGAGTATATCACTTATCTAGAAAGTGTTCTTCTCTTAGAAAATCATTTTTGTTTGGATATATTAAACTAGGTATAGCACACACATCAGTCAGTTACACACACACCCATAGAGCTGATCTTAGTCTCTGTGAGCGTCATCATGCTTTGGACAAAGACCTTCAATCCATTGTTAGCCCGTTGGCTAACTCACCAGAGCGAAGCAGCTTTATTGCTCTAAATTAATAACCATGATTGTAGGGTAAAGAATATTACCATCAGACAAAGTCATCTGTTTTCAAATTACAAGAATTATTTATTATTACAAAATTTAATTAGTAGCCCAAGCTAGAGGGCCTGTTATTCAGACAGTGAGTCAGAGAGAGACACAGGCAGAAATAGACAGAGACAGGCATGCATTATTGGGTCACTTAGGGATGCTGTTGAAGTCCAATAGTATGCAGTTAGCTGGTAGTGTTGTGAGTATGCAAAAAACCCCAAAAAACTTGCTTTTGATTTTATACTATATATCAAATCAGTGTTTAATCATATAAATGCAACAAAGCTAAAGCTTGTTTTTAAAAAAAGAAAGAAAGCTGATTAAGATTGATACATTTTTGATGCAAAATTCTTGCTAATATCAAACTTGTAAAATATATTTTAGTCAATATTTCTGCAAGATGTTACAGGCCAGATGCAGATGTGCAGAACCCAAACAGCCAATCAAATCCTGGAGAGGCCACGGTACTGTATGCACTCAACAAGGACACCATCCTCCTCACTTGAGTGTATCACCTAATTGAACTTTAGCTGCGTGAGAGGCATGAAGCTGGATCTCATTAAGGCATCGAGTATGAAGGTTAGATCTCCCTCATATCTGTGTTTTAATTGCCAGCTCTCCTTTATAATCAGATTAGCTGGAGAGAGCAGTGAAGAGGCAGATAAGACAAAGGAGTAATTGAATTAGTGGCAAGGCAAGAGGGAGCAGGAGGGAGAAACAGAAGAGGCTGTTTGTGAGAGAAAGAAACAATATTCCTCCGACTGGTTGTGAGTGAGAGTCAGGAGTATTCAGAGGAAGAGGGCAAAAAGTCATGTGAGTGAGAGATGTTCACTAATAGACTCACCTCTGATAACCACTGTATTTGCCAACTCTTAGCTATGCCAGCTTTTTGCGGCAGCGTTGGCTGGAGTTTGGCATCATTATTCTGTTTATTACAGGGTTATCGTTATGGCAACAGCTCTGTCCGCCTCTTGAGAAGATAGCGGTTATCAAACCCACTCATCATGCTGATGAAAGAATCGAGATGTCTGTTATGGTCTGATCAGTAGCGAAATAAAAGCTGCTGTGTTTTATCTGCATGGATGCAGGCTGAATATCCATGCAGCCTTAGAATGAAAAGGTGACATAGAGGCCTGCTGAAAGGGAAAAGTTGTACGATAACAGTCTGTCAGTCACGGCACAAGATCACATACAATCCCGCAGTTGTTACAGTCATAGTTACAGAGCCACATTTTAAATGATTGCATGCAGTAATTTTATAACATTTCTAAACCCCCTACTACTGTATCTCATGAGCATCTCTCTAAAGACTATGATTTGGATCCATTTTTTCTCCTCTCACTTTCACAGTTGGGCTCAGTAATTGACTGTTTCTTGCTGAAATGCACCTTGGGAGTAGTAATTAACCTCTACGCCGAAATTTTAATGCACACAGTCTTGTACCTTTGGCTTTTTACCAAAGAACCAGATATTTTCTAACACAGTTATTCATCTTTAACACTAATGATTTAACCCGGAGAGCTTCATCCAAGCTGTAGAAATGCTCAAACTGTGACTCACATAACATTATCTATGGGAAAAAATGAATGGGATTTTTACTTCCAGAACCAGGGGTGCCCGAAATAGCTCCTCCCACTATGCAGCTCTATTGAGAGACACAACAGTGCATGTTTGCTGCGATTATGTTCACATTTCCATACTGTGTGTAGTGGTGCTATATTAACTGTGACATAAAACTTGGAAACAGACCTAATGAGACGTGGACCAACCAGGCCAACAACGCTGGTGGTTGATGAGCCATAAAAGCGATAAGTGGAGGAATTTTTGAAAGTTGTATGGTCTGTGTGGGCTATATATAACTGCCCCCAGATTTCCTCCCAGTGAGACTTCTGCCTCACCTGAAGCTGAACAGCAACAACAACATGCTGAGGGAAGGAGACACAGTAGTAAGCTGCGTGCACCAACAGCGAACTGGCAACACTGCAAATATGAGCCATGTCTCCGCTGAAAGAGCAACACTGAACTTTTGAGGACTGGTCAGATCAGATGCCATTTTGACTGGCAGCTCATGGATCTTCCTTTTCAACGTTTTAGTGTTAATACTGTTACACTGTAAAAACAGTTTTAAAAAAGTTTTTAAAAATAGTTTCTAGATTTGTTACAGCTTGTAGTTAGTGATTGCATGGCCCGAGAATACAAATGTAATGGATATTTTTACTCTTATGTTTATTGTCTTAAGATTATGTTGTATTGTTTTATGTTATACTGTCTTACAGCTAAGTTAACAAATTAATAATTTGTTATGTGAACATGTGTCATTGCTGGCTCCCAACAGGTGTGGATCAGTTAATTAAAGCAAGCTGAGATTCGGCCTTCAGCTTCTTCTCCTCAGTAAACAGAGTGAGAGAAGAAAACTCCCTACGGAAGAAACATAGATAAGACTATAAATGAATAGAAGGAACAGTGTGCATTAATTAAAAGACACCTGTTGGGATGACGAATATGACGAGACACTTATATGAACAAATACTAACACTGAACTTCGTACAGCATCTCTTCAGCCTAGCAAACTAGGAGATATTATTCTGGATATTGCAATAAATCTCTGAAAGACAACTTGCTCTCTGTAAATTCATCTTAAATTTCCACCACAACAAACCAAAACATACACAAAATAAGCGGGTTTTCACATCTACGATAGAAGTAGTCACAATAGTGATGCTGCCAGTGTTTGTTTCCATTTAAGGCTGACATACACTCATAGCAAAAGAGCAATAGTGAGCAAAGAAAGAAAACATTTGCCCTGAGTTGCCTTTCTCTTGGGTTGTGTAATGAAACCCTCTGAAATGGAATTAGCAGACAAACTATGAATGTGGTCCTCAATATGACCTGAAGGGATCTGTTTGATTGGTAGAACTTATTGGGGGCCATTCAAGAACAGGCAGGCAGCGCTGCACAAAAAGCCAGACATGGGGATTAAATAAAAAATATCTTGTTTTCATACACTTGAACAATCTTGTCTCAGTATGCAGTCAACTTCCATCAACAGGAGGATGATTTTGACTAATGGGAGATAATTGCAGTGATGTCAGCTACCATCTACATTAGTCGACTCTGCTGACTACTTCCTCAACAGGGTGTCAATATTTTAATTTTGGGCATAATTCAACAAGTAATGTCTAAGCACCCTTAAACATGAGCAAAACATTTATCTCCAGTAGACTGGAACTGAACTGATGTGGTTCATTTTGAGCACCAACATGCTACACAAACCGGTGGCAAGGAGATTGTTGAGTGAGGTAATTATTACTCTCTCAGCAGAAAACAGCTGTCTAAACACAGGCAAGACATCAATATTTTTTTCAAAGTCAAGAGCAAAGGTACTCCAGTCAGCTGGAAGACCCAAACAGACAGTTTGTCAGCTCCTCATTCGGACTGAAACAGGTGTTAACAAACACAGAAAAATCAGACTGCATCTTTGAGAATAAAATGTTTCAAGCCGAACAAACTTTTTACTTCAGTCTGTTGCTATGAAGTTTGTCCTTCTGTTCAACTCAAGTGCTGCACTCATATTCTCTAGGGTTTTAGTTTCCACTACTTCAGTAGTACCACAGTTCAGTTATTTGCTCTTTGTCTTCATGGCTTGGAGAGTTAATGTATGGAGGGACAGCGAGAGTGGAAGCTGATGAATAGCATCTCTGTTTTATTATTTAACAATTTAAATGCAAAGTTCTGTTTGGACGATATCACACAATGGAAAATAAACAGAAAAATAACAAGAGATGATTATCCTCATTCATTTATTTAAAAACAATATAAGAAATGGGTTCAACCAAATGTCTCAAAATGTAAGCAGCCCAATGAGACTGATGACTTCAGTGAGGGTGTCGATAAGGAACAGTGGTATGAATATCCTTTGTGAGATACTTTAGACCAAAATGACTGATAATCATATAAGACTATATTAGACACATCATGTAAGAGTCATGCATTTATTTAATAAAAAAGTGGTGGTCTGCTCCAGCTTTAGACAACTATTTAATTTCAGACAAAGTCATTTTAGTCTAGTTTTAATATAGACAAAGCCACTTTACAGTAGTTCATCAATGTTAAACCTATACAACAAACAACACTCTCACTATCCTCCTACCATAGTGGTCCACATTGGTAACCAAAGTAGAAGGTTTCATTAGATTTGGTATTTACAGGAGGGCAAAACAGATCCAACACATGCAGACTTTCATGTAGAATAAAGCTGCAGCTTTTTTTTTTTCTGGCCACTTTGGAGCAGCAGAACAAGCTAAAAACACAACACTGACACATTACAACCTTGTAAAGTTGTTGGTGAATGTGTTAGCAAACAGTATTTATAACATTACATACAATTCATTTAGAGTTGTGTTTGCTGTCTGTTCTGTTGTAGCTCTGCTTTGGTCTCCACTAACGGCTAAGAAAAATATCAGGCTCTTTGTTAACTTTGTCTATTTATTGTTAGTGCTGGGCAGATAATGTGTTGGTTTATCCAAGCTGTTTTTATGAAAACAGCTGTCTGCTGCTGCTGCTGCTGCTGAAAACATTTGATCAAAGCACTGAGACTGAATTGAAACAGTAAAGTCATGGGCAAAAGAACCAAAACAAAGTCACCAAAATGTCTGTAGAGCTGAGGGGAACTGCAGAGTTGGGTGTTAATTTTCTGTGGGTTTGTCAGTACATGCGGTAACTTTCAATTGCACAGTCATTTCATTCATTTTCAACATAAAAATGCTGATTTACGCAGCTTTAAATGTGACTTTTTCTTTATTATAAACATGATGAAACATAGAAAGTCAAGCATATTTAGTGTATTCAGAAATTTACAGCCATATATAAAAAGGATTCAAGAGGAAAGTAGACAGCAAGTGACAGACAAGATAGAGAAAAAAAGCAGAGGGAGAAGTAAGAAATGCATGACAAAGGTCAAACTCAGCACAGTGTACTTAACCTATGGTATGCTCCTTCACCCGCTGAGCCACTGGGGAGACCCCATAATTGTCAAGAGCTGCCTCAAAAAGAGCAGTCAGCAGGTACAAAGGCTGCCCCTTGGCAAGCCCAGGCATAAAAAAAAAAAAATCAAACACACCCCAGCAGTGTGAGTAATCTCACGGCTAATGTCTAATATCTAATGGCCTTAATCAAAAGCCCCCGCTACGATCCTCTCGGCACTGTGTTGATAAATCACAGCATTAATGAAAAATGGGCCGTATCACAGCACAGTGCTGGTAGGCTGTGGCACGGCCCCATTTGTTAAAGCAGCTTCCTGCGGTTTTGGTGTCAGTTTAGTTTCCTCTCCACCTCTTTCTTTCTCTCTTTCTATTTCCTTCTCCTCATCCCATTTGTATGAGTGTCTCCCTCTCATTTGATTTAACCTCTCTTTGTCATCTGTTCTAACTTCTTGCCATCTTGTTTTGGCCTCATTTATTCACCAGCTTCCTGTGGTTTTCTTTCTCCGTCTTTCACATCATTTCTGTGTGTTTCCCCACTACTCTTCCTCCTCTTTTTCTTTCTCTCCCCCACTCACCCCCTTTCCTCACTTTCATTTGCCAGTGGGCAGTGTCCAGTTCTTTAATCTTATCTCCTTTTCTTTTCTCCCTTCTTTCTTTTCTTTTTCTTCTCATTTGTTCCCTAACACTCTTTGGTTGCTCTGGTGTCTCCGTCTCCCTGCCTCTCTTCACCTCTCTGTCTAATTTGTTAACCAGAGGTGTCGTGTTGTGTTCTGTTCTGTGGTCTTGGTGGGTAGGCTGCACGGTGAACAGTGCCGCTGTGAGGAGGTAATTAACTGCTCCTCATTTAGACAACAGGCTCAATCAGCGAGACAGAATGACTACATGTGGGCTGGAATGCGAATTGCAGAGGCCTCAGCCACACACACACACACACACACACACACACACACACACACACACACACACACACACACAAACGCCCACTAAAACAACCTTCAGAGAAAAAACTGAGGAGATAATATAAAGTCTACATTCATGCTGATGTTGTATAGATTTTTCTGAATATGAGATGAGCAAATTTGCCAATGTACAAATTTAAAACTTGGCAACTAAGTACATTAGCTGTGCCAAATGTGTATGGGGCCAGAACAGCAACGTTACATTTTGGCATCAAAAAATAAAATTTGGCTTTGAAAATAAAACCTGAACTGAAAAAGGAAACACTGGCATTGAAACACTTATAGTGTACTGACACTTAAAAAAAGTTCTACTGAAAAATAAAACATGGGCATTAAGAAAATTACAATCTTATTATCTTATTTTATGTTGATATTTTTTGCATTATTATGTGCTTTTCAATGACTGATAAATGTGGTGATATCTGTGCATATAGAGCCCCAGAGAGATATTGCTGTAAAAACATGAAGCTTCACTTTACATTCAGACAAACTAATGTGGCAGCTACAGCTGTTAGATTTCATCTGTGAGACCAACATTTATCTTCCAAAAGGAATTATACCACATATCAAAATGCTATGGAGACATTAGAGCAAATTGTAAATCACCATAGAGCTACACAGATCAGTTCATCGGATCATGTTCTCCCCAGGATGACGACGCAGGAGTCAGGCTGCAGCTGCGAGATGACGCTGGTCTCACCCTGCCAGCAGCTCTTCACATCTCTGAAAACATTGCAGCAGATTCATAAACAGGTGTCATTTGGATAAACTGGCCACATATTGGGAAAAAAAACAGAAAGTTGAAACTGAAAAGCAGTGACACTGAAAAAAAATGAGCATAAAAAAAAAATCTGTCACTGAAAAAAGACAGACATGAAGAAATAAATCTGAGGATTGATGCTGAAAAACACATTAGAATGCAAAAAATATCAAGATAAAATAAGATAATAAGATTGTAAGATTGTAATTTTCTTTTTATGCCTATGCTTTATTTTTCAGAGGAACTTGTTTCAGTGCCAATACAACTTTTTCCAATACAAGTGTTTCAGTGCTAATGTTTCCTTTTTCAGTTCAGGTTTTGTTTTCAGTGCCAAATTTTAATTTTCTATGCCAAAATTGAACTGTTGCTGTTGTGGCCCCATAAAAATGGCAGCAGCTGGCAACAGTTTGAAAATCGTTTGAACTTCAAATCCCAGAATTCCCATGAGGTGACATCATTAAATTATACTTGGCTCACTGATGTTTGCAAATTTGGCCAGTATAAGATGCTTTTTACCAAAAGACACCACAGAGAAGAGAAAAGAGATGGGGAGTCCAGCTTTCTCTGGACTAGCCAAAAATGTGCATTTGTTGTGAGAAGCAGTGGGATAACTAGATGCTTTCTTTTCCTTGGCATTTTGCCTTTAATAAACATTCTGCAGTGGAGAAGACTCAAGAGACCTGGGTGAAAGAGAGAGAAGGGAATAACATTCAAACATGTGCAGTACAGCTTTATTATCACTGAAAACAATGATGCATCTGTTAGGAAACATTTTTATGAAAAAGGTTCTCTGGTTTGTGTTCTGTTTTCTGTTTTGTATATTAATATGTGTGTGTTTGGTTTATTGTGTTTGGCACAAAGTAATATTGCTTTGATTAAGGTTATTTCTGCAAACATTTTATGTATTTAGTTCAAGTGTAAGCATTTGTAGTTCATACTTTATGTATTTTTAATATGGACTCCAGGCAGAGTTGTTGCTGAGGTTACAAATAATTGGATGCAAATATACATATAACATATAAACCATAAACATACATACTACTGCACCCCCCTCTCTCTCACACACAACCACAGTCACACACATAACATTCAACTTTCTCAGTAAGATAATACTGGCATGAAAAATTGGATTGCGTAGAATGAAAAAGTAATTACGATCAGAAAAATGAATCTGGAATTTTGCCACTAACTCCAGTTCATGTTTTGTTCAGCCAACCTGGAGACATAGACAGCTGTACCACTTTCTTTCTTTCTTTCTTTCTTCAACTTCTACTACATAAACACGACCATATTTTTCTTTAATTGCCAATACTCCAGACTCCCCTGTCCCTGCTAACTAACATCAAGCTGCTCAGCCACAGAGTGAACAAGGACAAAAAGGCATGTCAGACAATTCAGTTAGTGAGTCCGTTGACCTCATTCATATTCAATTTGTATGAATGTAAGTGGCTTCAAATTAGTTAAGTGAAGAGATAAGTACATACACACACTCTTACCATCTCCTACCAAATCCACTCACCATTGATAAGGAGACATTTTTGGATTTAACTGTTACATTCTGACTTGTCATTTTCTATATGAGCAAGGTTTTCCAAACTGGCACCAGCATGTTGCCAAACAAGGTGAATTCAACAGCTTTTCAACCAGTGGAAACTGGCTAAAGTTGTTGCCCAACTCTATACGTAGTCCATAAAGATGACATTACATAACACCGTATGGTGCATTATTCAGCTTCCAGAACTTATTTCTTAGTCTATCTCATCAACAGTTGAGGAACTTACATTTTTCGCCAGTGGCTTTGTACCAGGAACAGAACCAACAGGGCCAGTCTACTAACTGCACTATCCTACACACGTACACAAACATGTATAAGTGAATTTTCACGTTTATTTGCTTATTTTACACCCCAGTTACTTGACCATATGAAATGTAGGGTACTCTGGTTCTTTACAACAGTATAATAGATTTCACCCTTTATCAGGCAGTAACTGCTGACCCAGGACACACACAGAATTCAGAAAGTATTCACTTTGTGCACACTATTGTGTTGTAGATTTAGTTTTAAATGGACAAAATTGCAATTTTTGCCCATCAGACTACACTCAATCACCCATAACGAGACTGAAAACAGGTTTTTTAGAATTTTTTGCAAATGTATTAAAAATCAAAAACTGAAATCTCTCATACTATAGAATTCAGACCCTTTGCTGTGGCACTCCAAATTGTGGTCAGGTGCATCCTGTTTGCTTTAATTATCCTTGATATGTGTCTTGATTTGAGCATGCATGCACAAACACTATACAGTGTAAAATGTACAGCATATATATTTACACTGTATATGCATATGGTTAAAGACACACACACACACAAACACAAGCCTTGAAAATGTTTTTATTTCAGATTTTTCAGAATTACTATTAGTTATCCACACCAACTACAACAAAATGATTGTTTTTGGTGATTTTAACTTGCATGTGGACAATCAATGCACAGCAAATGAACAGCTGACTATTTACAATAAGGCAATCAAACAGACAACACAAGCTCACTCCTCAAAATTAATAACCGACAACTGGAACAACCCCAAGATCCCCTTCTCAACCATTGACCATCTAATTCACCCTGTTTTTACAAAGTCTAGCAGTATGTCTACCAACTCCAAATGTGAAGATTTTGCAGTCCTGCAAAATGCAGAAGTAAAATAGACTATTAGATCAAATCTGCCTCTGGGTCAGTGTATACATTTTTACACCCCAGAATCTTTGTTTTTACATGAGGAAACACTGGAGAAATTCGTCCTGATTGATGCTGAAATGCTTGGCAAAGTTATTTCCCAATTAAAACTGGCAACCTGCTTTTTAGATCCTATTCCCACATCCTTTTTTAAAACACTTAATAACTTTTTTTATGAAGATTTGCTTAACATTGTAAATTATTCTCTTCAGATGAGTGTCTTCCTTACTGCTCTTAAGACTGCCAAAGTTAAATCTCTTCTGAAGGGAAGCAATTTGGATGCCTCAATACTGAGTAACTACAGACCAGTATCCAACTTACCATTTTTAAACAAAATTTTAGAGAAGCTTGTTTTTAACCAGTTAAATGACTTAATGAACTCTCACAATACTTTTGAAAAATATCAATCTGGTTTTCAGACCAATCACACTACGGAGACAGCACTAGTTAAGATTATAAATGATCTCAGGTCCAATATGGAGAATGAAAATCCTCCATATTAGTATTACTTGACTTAAGTGCAGCCTTTGATACAGTAGGCCACTCAATTCTTTTAGACAGACTTCACAATGTGATTGGCCTCTCTGGTACTGTTTGTAACTGGTTTAAATTGTATCTAATGGAAACAAAATTCTTGTAAGCATTGATGAATGTTCATCTAAAAGCTATCAAATGAATTGTGGTGTTCCTCAAGGTTAAATTTTAGGTCCTACTCTTTTTAATCTTTACGTGCTGCCACTCGGAAACGTCATCAGGAGAATTGGCATTAATTTCCATAGCTATGCTAATGACACACAGCTTTACATTGTCCTTGTATGAAAAGTGCTATAAAAGTAAAGCCTGATTGATTCATTCATTGATTGACCTGTCCTGTCATGCCCAGCAAAACATACCTGTTATCTGAATAATCTGTGTTTGTCACTCGTATAGTCAATAGTAATTGCAAGCAATAGCATTGGTTTCTTTGAATGTGACCAATGTTACAATGATATCACTGTGTTCCAACATTGCATGGACTCCTCAGCAAACCAGACAGCTGATATGGTTCCAAGCAGATAATGAGCAGCGTTTCCAGAAATCAAAAAGGTGCTGCCAAACCACTTTTGGAGTGAGTCATTTGTTTTAAAATTGCTTGACTGCATATAAACATCTGTGTTTTGTTTTTGTTTTTCATTCCGTTAACATTACTCTTAATTTTTGTTATGATACAGGACATTGATCAAAGAACTTGGCCTTGAGGGAAAAATCACCTCCCAGCAGGTCTCCCAAAAGTGGGAAAATCTGAAGAAAAATGATGAAGTAATCACAGAAATGTGGTTCTAATTTAAGGCGTTAAATTCATTTGACTATGTAATCTTTAACCTATTTTCTGTCACAATTACTCAAGGTATACTGTAAAAAAAGGCCTTAAAGCATTATTTGTAATTCTTGTCATTATTTGTAGTATTGAGTTATTACAGTGTGTGTGTGTGTGTGTGTGTGTGTGTGTGTGTGTTCATTGCTACCTAAAAATTCCCAAAACGGGGTCTGGAACAGATGGCAGTGAAGTCACACATGCCACCTGGCAGTTTTTTGGAGACATGCATGAGGTGTTGAGTGCCAGGCCTTCAATGGACCCTCCTGTTGTGGTCACATCTTTTGGTCTTGATGCTGATCCAACAACAATTCTTTCAGTAAGGTTTTAAGATTAGCTACAATCACATTTACCAAGTAATGCAATAGTATTTGTTTTAAAAATGCTATGTAGCCTGGAATTTTATTGATTGTTGGTCTTTTTATATGAGAATGGATACATGGTTAGTAAATGTGATGTTGTCATTGACAAACCAATGTGTTTTTTCTTTTTTCTGTTTTTTAAACAGTAAATTCCTGAGACAGATATTTTAGTATGAAAAGATTTATTAGAAATTATTTGGGGAAGAATACTTGTACACATCCATGAGATAAGCTATAAGCAGCATCTGTGTGCATCAAACAGAAATTGTAACATGGCAAATAAATGGTTTTAAACAGTTTCAACATAGCTAAAATACAAGCCATATACACACTTATCCATTTCTGTTCATAGACAGCATCATCACTATGGAGCTTGCACATGGCCTGAGACCAAGGCAGCCAGTCCATCCCTTGCAGCATTCCCAGAGCTTTCATTATCTGCTAGGGGTTCACGGGGACGTTGGGGGTCAAGGATGTCCTGTGCAACATCTGCATCCCCATTATCCAGTAACACTTTGTGTAAAAAGGCACAGGACACAAAAACCAGAGGTGCAAATGTGGGTTTAACCTTCAAGGTTCTGAAATGAGTAGATCTCCATCTGGTCTTCACCATTTCAAAAGCCCTTTCAATTATGCTGTGCCCCCTGGAATGATAATAATTGAGGCACACCTGTATGTGTCCATAAACAGACTCCTTGTAAGATGTGATTAGGCAGATTGGTGTGTCCAAACAAGGGCAGCCACCATCACCCAGAAGGATGTAATCTGTGGGTATCTGTGGGAAGGGTACCGTCTTGCCCCGTAAAAGCTACTATTCTTCATCATGCAGGTGTCATGAACCGACCCTGGGTAACCAGCAAAGATATCAAGGAATCTTCCATTAGAATCACATATTGCCTGCATATTTATTGTGCTATTGAAAAGAATCCTTAGTAGTTCAAATAGTCTACTCAGTGCTGTGGAGGTTTGATCCTGATGTGGTAGCCATCTATTGCACCCACAACGTTGTTGAAAGTAGGGCTTCCTGATAGTTGGACAAATCCTTGCCCAACTGCTTGAAGCTCTCCTGCTTGTGTGAACAACAGATGGCACGCTTCAGGTTGAGCCATATGTGTTGTGCAACTTTGTGGATAATGTGGTGGACTGTGGATTTTGGCACATTGACGATGCTGGATACAACCTGATAGGACAGTCCACGAGCCAGCTAGTAAACATAGATCAAGACTTCCAGCTGATTACCCCAGCCATGGTCCTGTTCCCTCTGTAGGAGCCTCTGCAGACCATGCATGGCTTTTCTGATGAGGCAGAAGTCCTGCTTCAGCTTGGCCTCCACCTTAAACCACAAACATAGGATGGGCATGTTGTAATTCAGCTTCAACATTAACATTAGTTACCACTATACTAGCTTGCTAGAATGTTGTGTTGCTAATGTTTGGCTAACTACAACAAAACTTGTTAGCGGTCTATCCTATATACCTCAAACTGATTCATTCCCAAGCATCAAAGACATCTTTTTCTTACGTTTTTCTGATTTGCTGCTGACAACCGCAAAAGGATGCCTATAGCCCACACAAGAGAAATCACCACAGCTGAAGACGACATTGTGAGATGTCCCATCAACAAACTTGTCATGTCTGTTAACAACGCCATCACCGACTATTGATGACATATCAGGGTCTTGAAGGATTGTCCCATTTCATAGGGGAATATTTCAACCATGCCCCTTGAAATTCTGCTCCAAGGGGTGAGAGGCACTTGAAAAAGAGGGGTAGGGGTGAAAATAAAGAAATAGGATTGGCTGGACCAGAGAAGGCTGCAAAATGGAAGTCCCTTATAAACCACATTCAGAATATTCACACACGATCATTTGCTCTTCCTCATCCTGACAGAGTCTCCAGGGACCCCAGCAAGTGGTTATAACCAGGTTTGTATTAGCTATTTTTCACCAGAAATAACTGCTTCTATGAGGACGTGATCAAATCAAATTATAATAATAATATAGAATACCTATAAAATAAAAGTATCTGTTATAGGACAAATTCAAGTAGCGCTTAGACATTTCAATTTTATCTGTCTTTCATTCCAGGTTCCATGGCCCTTTACAAAGTGGAGAAACTCCTACTGAACAAATGAGCTCTCCACGACGTGGAAAAACTCAGTCATGACCACCAAACTTCATCATTGGAGGACTTACACAGTGTCATCCCATGCTTTGCACTGAAGAATGTGGTTTTCCCTTACATTGGAATGCTGTGCAGGTAATAATTGTTTGGATGAATAGCATTAAAATATCCTATGGCGTCTGCTGGCTGGCATGTACAACAAAAAGCCTCATGTTTAAAATTTGATACTGCTATAAATTTATGCAGTGTCCTTTTTCAGTCTTTTAAGAGAAGTACTTTTAAAAATAATTTATATTTTGAATTACAGACACAGGCTTTTACTTTATTTTTCAGGCTGTACCTGGCTCCCATACATTTCGACAAGGATGCTGAGCAAGACCAAGCAACAACTTCCGAGGGCAAAGCTGTCCACAGGACAATGTTCCCAAAGTCGTAGAAGGGAAAATGCATAGTAAAGCCTGTTAAGTAAGCCTGTTAAATAATCAAGTATACAAATGTAAAACAACAAGTGTAACATTTGGCTATGACGAAAACAACTTTTGGCATAGTCATTCTACTTTATATACAAAAAGGAGGCATTACATTATTTATCATTTAACATAGTGTAAACGTCTCTTATATTCAAACGTTACTGTCATCGGTCATAAATAACAGTAAATCCTTCTATTAACAATGTAAATATGTTTTTCATAATATGTAAGGGACTTGATGAGGCTTCTTTTTGAGGATGTTTTTGAGGAACCCACCAGACACAGTGAGGAACTCAAACAAATCCCCAGAGGACCTGTATGCACAGTTTGAGAGACCGTCAAAGGAGGAGGTCATCGCCATACATGTGTCACGTTGGGACGGCCAGAACTCAACATAGCTGCCAGCAGGATCGGGAAACTCCTGGTGTATCTGGCACAACAACACACGGGATGACAACCCTGACCTGTAGGGTGACCGAGGTATCCCCAACACCAACAACTAACAACTGACAAAACTGGGTACAAGGTACCTGTAACATCTGAAAGAGAGAGAAGAAGACATAACAGAAAATATTCACTGTATGACTTGTCAGCTGCATTTTCTGTGATTACATAGATTTTGCTGAATACAGTGACAATTATAAATGGACAGGATATTGACTATAAAAGGATACTAACTCTGATATTGACATTTGTTTGTATATTTTTTCAATATTATTATGAATACAGTGTGCACTTTATCTCTTGTAAATAAAAAAAACTATTTTTATTGAGTTGAGTGATTATTGTTTTGAAATTTGGTTTGTACATATAGAGGATATAATTATACAGATACTATAATTCATATAATAAATTAAGAGTGAAATGGCACATTTCCAGACAAGTTGTAGAAACAAAAAAACAAAACAAAAACATTATGTTATATTAGCTTCAAGATATATATCTTCTATTTTAAATATATAGAATTTGTCAGGGTTTTACAAAATTAAATATAATATTTCAGCATACTTTCAGCTGTAGATATTATTGTATATTAGTGACACTTTCAAGTAAATATTTGTCCATTGATTCATCCAAAATAACATTTCTAACATGGAGAATTGGTAAATTCATAAAGACTGTGGGAAAGATGATGCATGCTCATATTTACAATGAACATCTTTCAAGTAAAAAGCAATAAACTATAATTTTTATAATACCAAGAGCAGTGATGCTCAAGCAAAGATATTGCAAACCAAAAGCCTGTGAAACTTAAGGTGCTCCAGCATCAAAATAACCGATGGTGCAGGGAGATACTATACAGTTGTTTGGCGACAGCAGAATGACAGTTTACTAGCTACATACCTTTGATATTTCCTGACAGCAGATGTTTTCCACTACAGGTGGCATTTTAGCGCATTTCCTACACGCACACCTAGTAACAGGGGAATATATTTGAAAATTTGTATATATACGACTTGTGATTAAAAAAAATAAATCCACCATTATGTCACACATAATGGGCAGGTAATGAGCATAATATTTACCAAATACAGATGTCCCTGCAGATGTTTGTACTGTCCAGTCTCATTTTCCGGATCAGATTCAGGCTTCAACATGTACAGTTGGATTTGAGAAGTTGACATTTCCAATCAAGAACAAGAAATTATGTTAGTTGGTATGTTTACTGTTTGTGTTTTGAACTTCCACAACAGCAAGAGGAGGAGGCGGTGCTCAGCAGCACTGGCTGCCGACCTGTGACGAGGGGGGCAAGAATGAGGAGGGAGCTACAGCAGACTGTGTTAGAAAGAGGGTGAACTGAAGGGGCACATAAAGTCCCAAATAAATAAGATAAATAAGTTTTTTTTTTAACTGCGAATCATGCAAAGCTACCCTAGTGGTGTCAAAGATTAAAAACATAGAGCTGGAAATTAGTATAATAGGCCCCCTTTAAACTCCAACACGTACACTGGCCAGACTGTGCTGTGTGTCTGAACTGCTTAACAAAGACAAAGGAAATGTAATGCTGTCAAGACTTTACAGAGCAGAAAATACACGGACATCTGTGCCAACAGCTAGTAGTATGTTTTGTGTATGCTACAGAGAGGGAAGAGAAAATAGATCATTTAAGTCTGAAGAATAAACAGTCTTCCAACAAGATGTCTGCTCTGAAAAAGTAAAATTGAAGGTTTGTCCAAAAGTGTCACATGGTATGCACTAAAATAGGCAGCATATGACTGTTATACTATTTATCAGACACTTTTCCTTAGCTCCTCTCCAACTGATCGACCACGGGACCAAGTGCCCTTAACTCCATCACCACTCTTAAATGAAAATCCCTGATGCACTGATTCAAGATAGAGCAAATCAGCTGGTGGCAATACCTTAGTTGTGTTTGACTTTTTTTTTTTACCTATTACATTATATTTTGTATATACATTTTATATATAGTGCATACATTTGAATTGTAAATTAATACACTATATGTTGCCAAAAAATACATTCTCACAAAGTAATTATCAGTTTTGGAGAAGCTACTGTGAAACTGAAGACATTGAAGTTACACACTACTTACTCTTAATTGGAAGTAGTTAAGCTACAGCAAGATTACAGAAGCTATTTCACATCAAGAAACTTCTATTGTTAACATCAAAAACAAACTCAGTCTTTATTTTGTGGTTTAACTAATTACACTGTAAACTAATTACAGGAATCTGGTTGTCAGAGACTGATAAAAGTTCTTTCTGTGTTGGTTAAATGATTTTATAACATCAATCTGATTAAAATAATGAAAAGGTGTATGTACACAATATGTTACTGATAGCTCCTCATGGAAATGTTGAATGATATTGAAAATATGCTACAACAAAGCTACTGGAAAATGTTGTAGCATCACTACATGAAGCATCACTGTCATGGATGTATTACAGAGAACTGAATACCACATTCGAAAATTACGCCCATTAATTCCTATCCAAATTGCTTAGCAGTGCATGAAGCCAAAGAAGCCAGTTCAGAGCATGTGCGTCCAAGACTTCTGACTGTCTTAACTGTTGGCTCCCCGCTCACATGAATGTGGTAAACTAATTTAATCATGTGGCTCTTTAAGACTTTCCAAATAGTATTTATTCACCATTTTAAAGTTGCTCCCTTTCCAATAATTGTGTATGGGAAAAAAATGCTTTTTCAGACAGTGCATGTCACCTGACAGACCTGGAAGATGAAATGATCCAGTTTGGCGACTGCGCAAAATAGCTCCATAGCCTGGCGCTGTTCCTGGGGGCTTCATCATTAATCCCCACAATTGCCATTTATGTTAAAATCCCATAATACAATGCTTCATCTTGCTTCCTTGATGACAGGTGTGTAAATTACAGTTCAGTGAAACTGTCTTGTCAGTGGTGGCACGAGATGATAATATCCAAAATCACATTTGACTGCTTGCTGTATAATAAACTATTGAGCGTTTATTAAGTATGGAACAGAGAATGAATAAATGAAGGAGTGATTTGGACACAGTGTACATGTCAGAGAGGAAGCTCATCTGCGTGCTGCCTACTCAGGTTAACAGGAGTTAGTCATGACCAAGGCTGTAGTGCTTAAAGAGTATTACAAATTACAAAAAAAAGTCAATGTTTGCTTCCAAGTTTTAAAATGTCCCCCTATGTGGGAGGCTGAAGTGCACTAACTGCTATGGAGTCTGGCAAATGTCTGTAAGGAGAGCTGGATGGTTTTCAGCCTGGGCTCAGACCAAAGATACTAATTTCCATCTGTGGCTGCTGGCACATTTATCATCTCTTTTTGTTTCAATTTAGTCCTAACAGAGTCACCCGGTGTATTTTTTGTGCATAAGGTCCAGGGTCCTCTCTGTCTAAACAATGACCTCATTGTAGTCCAGTGTAATTCAGGATGTAGAACATGTGGCTTTCACTGACAGGCTTTCCTTCTTGCTAAAAATGAATGAATTAATATATGTCATATTATTTTATAAAGGTGCGGTGTGTAGAATTTTATATAAACAGTGCATTTTGCAATTTTCCCACAAAATGAATACTTTACAGAATTTATAGGAGCTTGGACTTAAGTAACACAAAATGTGTATGTGTATAGTCTGTGTAGTATATTTAAAAACAGTTTAAAACAGCAGTTACCTGAGTAAGAATTATCTGATATACTATTGAAAAGTACCCAATGGAATCTCAGCTTAAGCCATCATTCATCATGTCTCACTTGGCCCTGTAATAGAGTGGTGAACCTGTCCAGGCCCAGCTGTCACCCAATGCATCCTGGGATACTTTCCAGCCACCTGCACTCCTGAAGAGGATAAATGGAGAGATGTATCTTTCTTAAGAGAACTTTTTGGGTAACTTTTGTGGCTACCACTCTATAGTTCGGCTGCAGCGAGACAGACATAAGAGTAACTAAGAGGTCTGAGTTCTCTGACCTTAAATTTGGAGTCACACTGGTGAGACCAATTTTTATCTACAGTTGTTGGAAGAGGAATAATAACTTTTCCACTTCTTCTAAATCTCAGCCTGCATTACTCTCCTAAACTCCATATAGGCTGTGAGAAGCTGCAAAGGGCACTCCCAGGAAGAGATTAGTCATTGTCAGAGATCTGCAATTTAAAACGCTGAAGTGGAATATTTCCCTGAATATAGAGCAGTGGCCATTCTACTCAAAACAATACCATTAATACTGGTTCCAGAGGTGAATGTTCTTAATGCACTATCACAGGCTTTTCTACTACACTCTGAGAAGAGGAGTATATGGGGAAAACACTAGAGGCATTTATTTATTTCACAGCTGCTCTCTGAATGCAAACACAAAAAAGAAGTATGAACATTATTGTCATATTACTGAATTTATTCTTATGTCTGACTTTTATTATCTTAAACCATTATTTTAAACCATCTGTAAACAGTAAAAAATGACATATCCAATGCAGAATAAATGTTAATTCAATTCAATTTTATCTATATAGCACCAAATCACAACAAAAGTCATCTAAGGTCTAGACTGAACTCTTTAATTTACAGAGGCCCAACAATTCCCCCATGAGCAAGCACTTGGCGACAATGACCTACAGTGTTTGGTCATTTCAGTGCATACAAGTGCACAACTAATACTGATTTCACCAAAATCAGCTGCTGGTTAGGACTTGCCTTCATGTTTTAGTGCCAATAAACCCCTGTTTCACATTTCCGTTTACATAAAAATACATACATACATATTCTATATAATGTTGCTATGGTTACTGTTTGTTGGAAATCTTGTTGACTGGTATACAAGCGCCCCCTTTTAATGAAAGTGCACACCTGTGTTTTTGACAGCCCGTCTTCACAAGAAAAACGACAGTATAAGTAAAAAATTCATCCGGCAAAAACAATCCATAGTTACGTTTGAGTCATAGATCTAGCCTCCATAGTACTAATTATGACCCAGAGAAGTGACGCAGTTAAGATGAAATATATATAAAGAGACAGATGTCCATATTAGGACATGGGTTGGGTGGATGGCTAGATAGATGGCAAAAAGTGGACCACTGTGAAACCAATGTTCACCTCCGGTTTCCAACCATGAGTCGGGACAGTTTTTAAAAAAACGTAACTACAATTGTCATGTTGTCATGTCATTGTCATGTACTGTTGCCATGACAACAGTCACTTTAAGGAAGTAGTAACCCACACCACGTTTCAAGTGATCATTTTAACCCAAACCATGATCTTTTCCTAACAAGTGTCTTTTGTGCCTAAACCTAACCAGACCTTAACCACAGTGTTGTCACACGATAAAACATCATTATTTTTTAACAGTGATTTATAACAGTTTTGGAAAGCACTGATAGAGCTAGCATATTAGAAAATGCTCCTATGGGTCGTTCTGGAGTGCTGGTACAATCAACCTATGTGGTCGTTTAATTATGCGGATGTGTTGGTTTTTGAGCATATGAAAAGTCATTGGTACATTATCATCATCCTGTAACTACAAGTGGCCACAGTGACTGCTGTTCAGGAAAAAAAAGAAATAGCTTACTTTAAAGGCGCAGTGTAACAGAAGTTAGATTGTCTTTATAGAACAAAGAATAAAGCCTGATACAGAGTGGTAGAAATATGAAGAGCTGATTTCATGGTGAAAAACCTGCAGAGAATTATCAATGACCCTGCAGCTCCCCTCAGCGTTACGGAGCTTTATATTGAGTTTCAGCTCAATGTTTAGCTGTCCGGCTGCAAACTTACTGTTTTGGTTCACTTTCACTAGCAGCAGGCAGCTGTTTTCAGCAGAAAAGCTCTAAAGACCCACACATTACCGAGCACCAAACAGCAGACAGACACAGTTAGTGACTAGCTAATGTGTGGGAATGATAATGTTGCCCCATAACTGCTGGATGTGTAAATAAGCAACTTTGCTTGCTAATAAGTTTGTCATATCAACTTAAAAGAATCAACTTGTTTCTGCTGCCCCCAAGTGGCCAAAAAAATCAGTTATCGCTTTTTTAAATGAGCAGCTGGTATATTTTCTTAATTGTTTGCATTTTGAAACTTGTTTAAAATAATTCCATTGTTACTTGTTGATTACCCTTACATAGGACATGCAACAACCATGTTGTAAGAGAATTGATCTGTAATTTTGAGAATAAGCCATTTAAGTTAGATACTGTAAATCTGGTTGCTTCTTCTATTTTGGCACTTCTGCTTGTCCACTACACCCTTGTCTACCACACCCGTCAACTATGTCTGTCTGTGCTGTCAGGAGAGAGGTCTGTAAAGTGGAGTATCCTCATGTTCTGATCAACATTAGGTAATCATTACTACTCTTTGACTAACACTCACACAGACTGAGTGAATATCTATTCAATACTGTTTGTCTTTGTCCAGATGCTTCAATTTTCCACTTAAGTTCGACTGTTTCTTTTCTCATCAACAGTAGCCAGTGTTGATACCTGGGGTTTAAACATGCACAAATAAACAGGCAGACACCGCTTTTATTGTATTTTTTTATAAACATAATTTAATGTATTTATATTTCATTCAGAGGCATACTTCATTTGTGAGTGTTTTACAGAATTGAAAGGATCAAATCTGTATTCATTGCTCCCTGTAATATTGCTGTCTCTGCATCCTGTCTGCCTTATTTTTGCATTTATTGACTTTGTGTTCACTTTGCAGAATTGTTGTCACTACAGTGATGCATAATCTGGCAAATCTCTAAGAGTAAAGAATCATTTTACAAATGTGGATCATGTTAAATACACTAATCTGCATCTGTAGCTGCTGGGGCAAGCATTGATTGACTGTCTCTATAATCTACTGAGGCCTGACAGCTGCACCACAACATGCTTTTGTCGAATTCAAAGCCAAAACAAAAAGAGTCTGTTCAAATTTGAAGACAATCACCAGTCACTGAGCATAGCCACTGAGCAGGACAGCATCACTAACATGGAAAACAGAACTGACCAGACTCTAAATCAATGACTGTCTCACAAAAATGACATTTATAACCATCTGTAGATATTGGCACTGATTTATTTCCTCTTTTCTCTGGCCCGACCAAAATTATTCCTCTGTATGACTTTGTTGTCTCGCCCAATTGGGAGATCTCTCCCTCCTCTGTCTCTCTCTCTCTCTCTCTCTCTCTCTCTGTAGACCTGTCCAATCATTTCTCTCTAGAGACAATCGTGCGTTTCCAAGTGCCAGCGCCAAAATAAGTCTAAGCCAGATTTTCAGTGCATCATTAACCTGAAATAAGCATCAATATGGTGTAATTATGGAAACATCCGAAAGCTAAAATTAAACACTGGAAGCTTGAATCATATTTCCATAAACCTCTCACGCATCATCAGCCCTAAATACCAAAAGCTTTTCTGTTTTTAGTGTAATTATATTTCAAACATAGCAGGGACAATGTGCAACTATTACATCCCAGCTTCATCACAATAAAGACTGTACACACAAACAAGATAGAACAGTAAAGGATGTGTTCAGATTCTCCACAGTCTACCTTAATACAATATTCACATGGTCATATGTACATTAAAAGAGTTATTGTTATAAATATAATTATTGTAATGTTTCACCTGCTCATACTGGCCTTGAAACAATCATTTCCTAGCACATGTCCACTGTAAGAGATGGAAGACCAAATCTGCAGTCTTCAGTCCCTGCTAAAATAGATTTCAAAGTTCAGCTGAAGCAACTATATAAATAAAGATGTAGCATAATGGCTGGTTTACAATTTTGCACTTTTTACTCAGATTCTATCTCTAAAATGTTTGAGAGATGGCCAAAGGAATTTGATGTGATAGTAGTCACAGCTTTTAGTTTTATTTACATTATTTAAATAAGTTGCAAGGCAAGCTAACTTGTATTGTTTTATTAGGCAGACAAAGCAGTTAGGTTAAATGTTTACATTATGTTACTCTATTTTTTAATGTTAATGAACTATTCTAAACTTTAACAAATGAACCCTCTGGTTTCTTCAGGCTTCAGTCATTATCAGGATAATCTTCAAACTGGCAGCATAATCAAATTATATATCGTGATAAATATCAATATTGATCAATATGGAAAAAATTATCATGATCATATTTTTTGCCATACGGCCCAGCCCTAATGTACAGTATATGTACATGCACAATAATTAAAATGTAAAACATTTTACATTTTCTGATTCTCTCCATTATCACTTGTCACTAAAAGGATTTTTCCTAATCTTGTACACACAAGATAATAATGTAGAACTTATATTACGTTGTGAGCACAAGATTAAAAAAATGTCATCTTCTCTCCTCTCTTTAATATGCTCTATATTTAAAATACACAGTCAAATCCACTATTTTATCATTCTCCTGCTTTACTATTGCTGTTTTTTAGACTTTATCCAATTATTCCCTTACAATTTTTTTTTTTTTCTGACAGGACACTCAGTGTTTAGACTCTTATTCCAACATGATACACATTTCAATTTAGTGGTACTGATCTGCTCATGTTATGCTTTGGAACAAATCGAAAGCAAGCCAGACACTGACTGTCCCCTGAGCTCACACACCCCCAGCAGGGCTAGCAGAGATACACCACACTGAATGAACATGAACATGTAGACATAAATCTGCTGAAACCACGCATAGATGCTGATGTGAGAGAGGGTGCTAGGAGGCAAAATAGCAGATGATGCAGGAGTTTTGAGGCAGATTGATCAGTGGAGTATGGAGAAGGAATGAGCACCATGTGTGTTTATATTGACCACTTAGTTGAATGATGAGAATATAGATGAGAATATAGATTTAGAATATAGAACATATTTTTCTGGCTGCCTGACGCACTGTAATGTTCCATTAATGGATAAGTATCACTTACAGTATGGGAATACAAGTGAGACATCTGGCCAACTTCTGATTTCCGTTTGAAAAGTCACGGTGTGTAACGATGCATCAACCCCAATCTTCTTCTGTACTTGCGCACACTTTCTTCCTCTTAAATAACTCTTCTATCATCGTCTGCTCTCTTTTTCTCTTAACTTTTAAAACCCCTCATTAACTTGAGATGGTCTCCTAAATCCTCCATGATGAAGGGAATATATATACCCTGCTTGTAATTTATCCTCAGGGATGAGGCAGAGAGAATGGTCGGACAGTTGGATGGCGGGATCGAGTGAATTTCAGGGGGCCGCAAAGTTTTATTTCTCTCCTATGAACAACGGAATAAATGCATGGAGTGATGGATAGATCGGTGGGGAGAGAGAGAGTGATTGGGCAATAAATGGATGATGGATGCATGGAGCAAAGAGAGAAGTGAGAGGAAAGTCCATATGTTAACTTGCATCTTTATTTCTTCAGGATATTGCCAGATTCTAACATGATAAAGTCTTGAATCAAGATTAGGTGCAGAGTTTGGAGGTTTGTGTGAAACTAGTGTCCTGTGGCTCTGTATGTTTCAAAATGATCTCTCACACACACACACACACACACACACACAAACGACTTACAAACAGACTCACAAACACCAGTACATTCCACACCCACAGTAATAAAGCTTTCATGCAGTCACACCACATCATCTGCTAGGTTTACCAGTCAGACAGTGTAGGAGAACAAACAGTCGATATCACATACTTTTAGATGAGCAGGCATCATATCGAGCAGATCCATGAATCAACATCTAACCTTCACCAACTCCGCGCTCAAAAGCACAGCCTGTGTTTTGCTTTGGGCTGTCGACCACTATGGGAGATGCAATGAGAGAAACAAGAATATCAAAGCTGGGAGCTTTCACTGAAGGATTAGGACACGTTTTGATGAAACTGGCCTGGTGGTCGGCCTTGCAGGCAGGAGGAAAATTCGACCAGAAGATATAGAAGTTATAGAACATCAATCTGTAATGTTCGATGCACTTAAATAGCAATTTTGTGATGAAATGGTGCAATTTACCTTTTTTGTTATGTCCACTTTCTCTTACCATTACTTCCTCAACTCAAACCAAGATATCCTGTGGCTGTATCGAATTCTGGTCAGCTGAGGGTCTTGTTGGAGGAGAAATCTTTACTTGTTCTGATGGATGTCTTCCTGTATTATCCATAGAAACTTCTCAAACCACTCCTGCATTTGTACACCATTTTTCAGCCCTTTTAATAAACCAACTCACTTATTCTTATTACCAATAAATCTGTCCATTATTTTCCTGATTGTTTATTTCCCGTTAATGGATTGGTCTATGAAATATTAGACAATAGTGAAAAATCGTCCGTGCCAATGATGTTAAAGCACCCTACACAGTACACAGACCTGTCAAAGCAGAAGTATCGTGGCAAAATGTTTTGATACCTTGCTTTACCGTGCAAAAAATAGTCATGTGACCACCCCACATGAGGCTTTGCTGTGTCACAATTTGGGCTGGTTTTGAATACAGGACAGTCTCATAAGTCTCCCACAATGCTCATTGAGAGATATCCAGGGAGAGTTTGATTTAGGTAAAGTTAGTGTTAGATTATGCACATTTACATACTAAAGATAGACAGCCTACACATTGATTGACACAGATGCTCACATATATTGTACACATACAGAGATAGATCAACAGATAGACTTAGTTTACAGATTAGTTAACAGAATAGATAACTGAGTTAAAGAGAATCAGTTTGTTGATGGTTGATGGTTGAAAGTTTAATACTGTGTGAGAGTGACTGAAAGATTGAGTGTGTATATGCTGTATGTATCAGTGAGTGAGTAGACGAGAATGGAGGCCATGCCACCAAAAAAGAGCATGATTATATGTGTGGGAGCACTTTAACTTAATTAGTCCCCAAAAGGCAAGTGTCTGATCTGCGCTCAAGATCTGCCCTTCAGTAACAATACCTCTTCAATGCTGAGGTACCTGCGCTCAAAGCACCCTGAGATTACACCCAACACAGCTGCTCTTGCTGCCGACATTACTGCTGCTGGTGGAGTAAGGCGCCACTCAGACAGACATCAGCTCTGCAGCAAAAAGCAACAAAGCCTCTTGCATTAATGTTTTCGGTCTGAATGCAGCCTAATTTGACAAGGTAGGCCTAAATATTAATATGTATATATCTTAGGTATATATTACTAAACACGGGTACATACTTAAAATATACATAACAAAGATAACAAATAGAAAAAGATGTGTATGTATGCATAGTTTTTCCATATTTTCTTAAGGATGGCAAGCTGGGCTGGATAAAGCCTTGGTTGATTTGATTATTTGGATGCCCAGCTATTTTCTGTGGTGGTTGATAAAGGCTTCAAAGCCTTTTTTCAACAAGCTGTGCCTCATTCAAGGGAATGGGAAGGTGTGTCCAAACTTTTGACTGGCACTGTATACACTGTATACACAAGCCTTGAAGACTATGGTAGAGAAAAAATATAATGAAGCCAAAGAGAAGGACATAGCAGAGCTGAAAAAGAGTGAGGCACTTGACAGCAGACATGTGGACATCACTTGGCATTATATAAATCAAGAACTTCAGCTTTCATCAATTCTCTTAGCATTACAAATTTTCCATTTTCTCCACCACTAACCTGCCATTTCCTGCCATTTCCATCACCTGACTGCCCCACCCACATGCACACCTGCTCCCCATTCCCTCATCACTTCCTCAGTACATACACCAGCCCCTTTCCATCAGTAGTTTGCTAGATCAACTTATGTACTTTTTAGTCATAGCATTCCAACAGACATTGCTGTTTTCTTCCTCCCTGTTATTTACCCCAGCCTGTTCCTGCCAGCCTTTTCTGTTTGCCATCACTGACTGATTGCCTGTTGCTGACCTCTGCTTGTTACCAAGTAAAGAACTTTTTGCCTGTTACTGTTGCCCTTACGAGGTTTGCTTTTGGTTTCACATTACTGGATTCAGAAATGTTACAAGAAAACTTGAGGGATGCAAAGGAGCTTCTGATTAATGAATAGGGCTTCGAACAGAAAATCCACTGTCTCATCACGGAGAACGTAGCAAATATGATGGTGTGAGCTATGTTACTCAAAGTAAGAAATGTACCTTGGTTTGTTCACAATTTGAATCTAGTTGTAGGAAAGGCACTGGAGCAAACCCTAGAGCTGGCAGAGATAGCCAAGGAGGAACTGTGAGATTCAGGAATAGCTGGGGAAAGCTCCACACAAACTCATTCAGGAGGTAGAAACATGATGGAACTCACCATACATGATGTTACAACAGATTGTAACATGAGCAGCATGAAGACATGAACAGCATGAGCCAGTGGGAGCAGCAGTAGCATTGCTAACATGCCTCTAAGCAGTGCTGACTATGACACCATCACAGAGTACCTCAAGGTTCTAGGACCCTTCATTTGAGCATCAACCAAGCAATCAGAGGAAAAGAAGGTGTCCACCTCAAAGGTCATTCCCATAATATGAATAGTCCAAGATAAGCTTTCAGTTAAATGTTCAGCCCTGACACAACCAATAGTGATTCTTCTGGGCCAAAACCTGCAGCACTACCTAAATGCCAGATGCAGTGTCCTTGCACTGACAACAATTGTTGACCCTAAATTTCAAACTCTCACCTTTGGTAATCAAACACATGCACAAGATGTGGCCGCCAAGGTAACAACAGAATGTGCTGGATCCATAAGAGTGGAACAGACCACCAAATTTATGTCACAGGTGACTTTGTTAGATCTCTGTTGTTCATTTAAAGGCTATATCAAACATCTGAGTTACTTAAAAGTTGTTTTTTCAGTCACCTTCAACAGAGGAAGCACTTGGGCTTTCAAGGGAAGAGGCAACAATTCAAGGAAAAAAGAGCCCACAATTTTATAACTTCTCTCTTTTGTGGTCCCATGCAGGCTCAACACAAAGGATTACAGATACCACAGCTGAAGCCATGGTGGAAGTCCAGATATTTGGCAGAGCCCTACCTCTCCAGAGGAGAAGACTCATTAAATGACTGGGCAACATGGGCAACAGTGTACCCAAATCTTTGTAAACTGGCTACAAGGTATCTTCACATGCCAGCTATGTCAGTGCCATGCAAACAGGTCTTCTCCAAAGCTGGAGAGCTACTGAGCAGGAAGAGGAGAAGTCTGAAGTGTAAATCTTTGAAATGATTTTGTTTTAAAAAATATTTGAACTCCCTGCACATACTTGTCTATTCTTATATTGTAGCACAATATAAAACATAAACCACCATCATTAACAGCCCATACAACAGAGTTTACTGTTGCTCATTGATCAGGAGTTGATGCATCTTTGTATGTTGATGTACAGACATGGTTTTTGTTATATATAAACCTATATTTCAAATATCATAGATGACCTTTTAATGACGTCTTGCTCTGAATCCTTTCAAACAAAAGCTATATCAATGGTGACCCCGATGTCACCATGCTGACTGTATCACACGTGTCCAAGCTATAAAACATTTTCAACACAATTGCTACATGCACGTGATTCAGTGCTTCAGAAAGTTTTATTTTCCCATCACTACGGTGACATCTTTACTTTGCATGTTTTTTTACATCCAACATTCTGAAACACAAAGATATTATTTTTACCAAACAAAAAATAACAATAAAAACAATAAACAAAATAGTCAATTAAATAAATAAAAGGGAACTACATGAAAATAAAATATATAACTAATATTAATAATTCTCCTCCAGACCCTGCACTCCCAACTAATGGTTTATTTTTGAAAATATATCTTCCTTTACTTTCTTCTATTCACTCTGTCACCTCTTTTTGATTAGCCCCTTAATCACCACTTTAGCTTCTAACTTACTAATAATTACTTTAATGTGACTACTCCCACTCTTCAAGCCCTTTTTGCTGCTTATTCCGCCTTCCCATTCCCATCTTTTCCAATATGAGCAAGAACCCACACAAAACTAACAGACAATCACATTTGGTGAATTCTGAATAATGACTGCAGTACTTCAGACAATAAATCCTCTCTACACCTGGAGTTGCAAAACTCATTAATGCTGCACACGAATCTGATGCAATTACCACTCTCTGTGGCCTGACGTCCTCTACCCATTGCAAGGCAATAACCATGGCCATCATCCCACATGCAAAAACAGATATATCATCAGTAAGTCTCTTCCCACACTCAACATTAAACTCAGGGATTACTACTGCTGCTGCTGTCTCTTCAAAAAGATGTTCCCTCATTTGGTGTTTTGATGATGGTGGTGGAGAGCGCTGCCCAACATGTCAGTCCAAAATCTCCCATAGGTGTTCAACTGGGTTGAGATCTGGTGACTGTGAAGGCCATAACATATGATTCACATCATATTCATACTCATCAAACTATTCAGTGACCCCTCATGTCCTGTGAATTGGGGCATTGTCATCCTGGAAAAGACCACTGCCATCAGGATAGAAATGTTTCATCATGGGATAAAGGTGATCATTCAGAACAACTTTGTATTGATTTGCAGTGACCCTTCCCTCTAAGGGGACAAGTGGACCCAAACCATGCCAGCAAAATGCCTCCCCAAGCATAACAGAGCCATTACATCCCCTCACTGTAGGGGTCAAGCATTCAGACCTGTACCGGTTTTTCCTTTAATTTGTCATCCGTCTGTATATAGCTTTCAAAGCAGACCTGTCAGCTTCCCCTGTTCCCACTAAACATCTCATCACATTTAAAACCGTTTTAAACTTATTCATAATTTTATCAATATGTACTTTCCAAGTGAGCCTAACATCAAACCACACTTTTTTTAGACAAAATTTGTCTAAATGAGTCTATCCTTTTCAGCTCCTTGCCATATAAACACAATTGGACCTCTGCTCCAATTTTCTTCCTTGTGACGAGAAGTGTACCAAAAATTTAAATTAAATTTAAATCCTGCAAACCAAGATATCCCTATACCTTGCCCAATATTATCATACACATCAACAATCATTATTGAAAACAACAAAGGACTTATAAACGCTTCCTTCTGGCGTTCCATTATCCACAACATAGCTTGCTGAAAAAATTCTTCCCACTCTCACTTTTATAGAGCGTCCATACAAAAATTCCTTCACCCATCTGAACATTTTACCTGATGTTCTCAATTTTTTGATTTTAATTAACAAGCCCTCTTTTTCCACAATAAATCATACGCTTTTTCCACATCAAAAAATACTGCTACCCTACCTCCTTATTCACTCATTCACTTGTGCGATCTGATTTTAGGCATAAAATCAGATCCATTCTTCCCCTTCCTTTTCTAAATTCACTTTGATGTTTGATCTAAAATTCCTTACTTCCAAATAATACGATCATACAGTCCATAATTTTAACATGTGGGATATCAGTGCATTCGGTCTGTAGTTAGATGGATTGGTGGGATCCTTTCCTGGTTTCCTTATGGGTACTATAACTGCTTGTTTCCAACTTTGTGGTAATTTTCCTTCCTATCAAACCTTGTTATATAAATGTAACATGACCTCTAATGCTACATCAGACAGATGGCTCAACATGGTATAGCAGATTTGATCTTTTCCTGGAGCAGTTAGCCCTGATTTACATATAGCCAGTTTCATTTCCTCTATTGTGAAGGGAGCATTAATTGCATCATCCCTCTCTTCCTCTCCTTCCAGCAATTCTTTATTTCCTTCACTTGTTTTTTATCCTCCTCTTGTCCCCTCTTCTGACGTATTTCCATTTATGAACCTCAACCAATGCCTTAGCTAACATTTGCTTCATCTTCACTAGCCACCACCTCACCATTTTCCAATACTGGGTACCCCCACTCCCGTCTTACTCTCCTCATTTTCTTTATCATTCCCCAAACTTGGTTAATCAGAGTGTTTCTCCCTATGGAGTCACAAAATGTTCTCCAATACTTACTTTTAGCTTTACCCCCTTCTCCATTCCTTCTTATGCACACATATCCTTAAATCACAAAATCTAAATTAAGTTTTAGCCATGTCTCTTCTACATATATTATATCAAGTTTACATTCTAACCCCTTGGCCATTCAACAGCAGACTCCTTGCATAACACTGAAGAACTAACATGAGTCAAACTAATCCTGTGAACATGATTCTTTAACTGTTCCTGTTTTTTAAGCCATCTATCCCAGATATTCCTTGAATATTTAAATATCTTGCTGCACTCTTTACAATTATTTCAATCATCTCAGATCTCCCCCTTGTTTGGAACATGCAGTTAATTACTTCAGCCATGAAATACATAACATTCTCCTTATTTACCAGCAATATATTTCCATCTCCCATCTGACTTTTGGACACAAGTTGTTCAGTTGACTGGTTCTTCTCTGATATTTCTTTTTCTCTCCTCTCCACTCTACGCTCCGTCTGAACCACCGTTACTGCTTCTACATAAGATATATCCATTTTTACTCTTAGCTTCTGGACTTCCACTGTCTTTTTTCTCACTTCACAGCCACTATAGGCCACACTATGTGCACCTCTACAAGCAACACATTTCATCTCTGCCCTGTCCTCACAATTCCCATATTCATGATCACCTCAACACCTTCCACACTTTTGTTTCCTTTTACACCCTGCTGCAGATGTCCATATTTTTGGCATTTGAAACATTTCGAAGGTGGCGTGATATACGCTCTTAGATTGTAATTTATATATCCCACTGTCACTTTATCAGGCAACGCCCTCTCTTGGAAACCCAGCAACACTTATAAACTATCAATCCTCTCTCCACCCCTTCTTGCTTGCAAATGTTTAATGCCAATAACTTAACCACCTCTTATGCTTGACCTCAAAACCTCTAACTTTTCCTCTGCTGGGATACCATATATAACACCTCTCACAAAGGGCCCATCACCTGTCTTCTTGGCTTTCTCCACCACTTTACACTTGATTAACCTTTCCCACTTTGGCCATCAAATTTCGCCAATTTTCTCCTTCAACCAGCAAGTCAATGCCACCAGACCAACTAACCAAACTGAACTCCACCAGTGTGTGTGTGTGTGTGTGTGTGTGTGTGTGTGTGTGTGTGTGTGTGTGTGTGTGTGTGTGGTTGGTTGGGATCAGTAGTGTGTGGGTGTGGGTTCAGTACTTGATTGAAATTAATTGTTAGCCAGTTAGCATGACTAATGTGCTCTGTTTTAAACTATGCTTACATACCTTAGCCTCAGAGGCTATAGGCTACAAATTGGTGCAATGATGGTAATTTAGCTTAGCTACACAAGTAGGAGAACCAATAGCCTATATATTGCTGGCTGGACAGAATAAATTATAGACTTGCAGGTAAGTACTGTGTGTTTGTGGAGTGCGCAACCTACAGTACTAGTTAAAAGTTCGGACACACTTTCTCATTCAAGGGAATGGGAAGGTGTGACCAAACTTTGGTACTGGTAATGTACTCTAGAGGGCACAGGCCAGCACCAAAGTCACTACAACATTGCACTGTGATGAAGTTTCTATGGACTTTTTGTCACATTTTTTTGCATGTTACACATTCTTGACTATGAGTTAGTGATGAGGAAACAAATCTTTCTGAAGCACTAAACCAGTATGAAGCAATTGATACAGTCAAAATGGTGACATCTGCTTAGCAATTATAGGTTTTGCATTTTCATGGATGGACTAAATCTGAGACTGTGATGAAACAGTTAGATTATAAGTAGTCGTGCTGCTTTTATTATTGATACTTTCTTCAATAAAGTCTACACTATTAAAACTGATCACTTTAAAAGAGTCTATAACTCTGTTTTTACAAGCACACCTCACATTCAAAACATGTCTGGCACCTCTGTTATACAAGTGTAATTTTTGGTGTGTTGAAGCAAGGCAATGAAACATCTTGTTGCGATACTTTTGTGTGAAAGGTCAAGTACTCTCCTTCAAATGTAACATCGCTAGTCAAATGCATGTTTCTATGGACTTCTTGACATATTGATTGCCACTTCCCTGACCTGCAACATCGAGCCCATTCATTCCTACTGCAGATCACAAATATATAGTTTAATTTTCTCAAAAAAGGATAAATAACTTTTGGTGTGTGCACAGGATTCCATGGGAAAAATAGAATATAATATAACTAGGCTTATCCTTTAATACTTAAAATATAGATTTTTGGTGGAGTATTCCTTTAACTTTGACAATAAAAAATAGTCCCAGTTATGTAAGGCACACTGGAGATAGCAGCCTCTTAACAAAGATTTGGGGTTTTCACATCTCTTCTCCCTTTAGAGTTTTCTCCTTTTAAATGATGAGAACTTCCTCAGTCACACACCTACATGATAAAACTTAACTTATATGTTGAGTTATAGTATTTTCTCTCTTTCTCTCTCTCCTATAGAGCCATGGTGACATCTCTCTGTCTTTGTTGACACATTCTTGTGAATACAACCAGTAAGTCAGACAGATAATAAATGACAGAAGCTTCATCCTTACACTGCAGGTACCACGTAGTGGAGATCATCTGATATACTGTACACTATGGGGCACTGCCGTGCATAAATGAGTTTATTACTGAGGATAGAATGATTTTACTGAAACTACTTGAAGTCATTAATGCTCCCAGATAGGAGGCTTATATTGGTACTCCACATGTGCTAAGTGAAACAGATTTTTTTCTTATTAAAACATCAAGTAGCTTAATTAACGGCCTCATTACAACAATGGTTTATGTCTTATATATCAATGCTGATTGGATCAGACCATCAGGCAGCTCAAGTGTCTCTTTTTAGCCAACATATTTGTTGTATAACTTGTAGGCAGTTTTGGATCTTAGAGATGCTGGCCAGGAATGTTACAGACAAGAATTACTACTTCTGTTACTTACATCTTAGGATTTGGGAGAACTCCTCAACTGTGGATGTGGA
Source organism: Thunnus albacares (assembly GCF_914725855.1). Classification (NCBI taxonomy): domain Eukaryota; kingdom Metazoa; phylum Chordata; class Actinopteri; order Scombriformes; family Scombridae; genus Thunnus; species Thunnus albacares. Next base: position 6,475,682 of record NC_058115.1, read on the forward strand.
GGGGCCTTCAAAAACTGGAAGCAGGGGAATTTGAGAGGCCCAGAGAGTTAGATAGTTAGGCTGGGAGACTTATCTTAACTTTCTGTAGGTCAAAGACAATGAGGTCTACAGCTATAGCTGAGTATGTCGAGGATAGAATAGTAAAAGACTCATTCAAACCCACTTCAGGCGTCAGCACACTTCCATTTGCACAAGGTTGCCCAGGATGTCCAGAATATCCAGCCAGTTCTTGAAACAACTGCCACTCTATTTTATTTAATGTTACTTCACTACTCTTCTTTTTGAGGGTAGATGTCCAGACACTGGATTAAGTCTTTGAAATATCTCCTCCTTTAGTCACTCTCACTCCTCTCTCTGTTTGATTTCCCTTTCCCAAAGGTGCCTCTGATTTATTTCCTCACATTCCCCACCTTTCCTTTCCTTTCAAGGTTGTGAAGCACTGGGTGTGGGTGAACATCTTTCTCCTCCTTAGTAAAGGTTATGTATAGCCATCAATGTCAGTGGTGCTGGTGAGAATACTGCACTCAGACAGAGGGTAAAGGCAACTGAAAGGTGCAGCCAACCATGCATTCATACAGTATAAACTGTTGGATACTAAGGAAGTAATCTGAGGGATCATTCCTCAAACCAACAATTGACCTGGGTCCCAAGTTGTACCTTGGCAATAACAAAGAAACTCTGTGTTTGGAAACAGAGCACATGCTGGATCAATTTGAGACCTAAATGTGAGCAAAGCCAGACATTTGAACACCTTGCCAAATAATTGTTCGGTGATTGGTATTGATCACCAGATCTAAAAAATGTTAAGAATATTGCCTCTGTGTAAAGTTCTTGTTATAGATGTTTGTGCGGTCAAGCAGTGGGAATTTTCTGCTTGCTTTCGTGGCCTGTTTCGTCATATTGTATTTTAACTTTTTTTTTGACAGTCTCAAAAAAAGTTAACATTACCTTGTGAGCAGGATTTGCCACTTATAGCTACTGGTGTTCGTATAATTTTCAGTTTTCAGGTCAAAGTGAAGTGTCAGTGAGCTCTGAACAAGAATAAGTATTCAGTAGGAGGTACATGATGGTTTACCACCAATTTAACCATCATTTAAGCTCTGTACTTCACTCTGAGGTCTCAAAATTACAGCTCAGAGTGAAATAAATGCATAAAGAGAAAAAAGACTTTTCTCAAAGTTCTCTCATAGCACATGGAAACACAATGTTTCTATTCATTTACCATCACATCACATATGTCTCATGATTTTTTTTTTACTTTTTACATTATCATGGAGCTGACCAAGTACTTTCTTTTTCTACAGTTTAAAACAATGCTACTGTATTAAAGGTTTTATCTAGCTGGATAGCAAGCTGACTTTGGCTGGCTAGGTAGCTACAGTGCCAGCTAATGCACTAATTAATATCTATATATGAACAATGGGTCAAATGTGATGAGTCCACAGATAACCATTACCAACTCTGCAGTTGAACTCTGCCTGAACACTACCTTTCCAGCACCAAACAGCAAACAGACAAAGTTAGCAACTAGCTGGTGAAAACACTTTTTTGTTGTTGTAGTTGTTGGTTTTTGGGGGTTTTTTTGGAATATGTTTTGAAGATGTGAATGTTGTTATCTTGGGAACCCTTTCTCTTTCAAGTGACACATGAAATACTTCAGCATAATGTAAATCTCACTCTTTTGCAGCTTGCCCATCAGTCACATACTCACACACTCTCCTGTCTGGCTCTTGGAAGTGGTCAGGATGATTTTCTCTGACAGTTAGCATTTTTCAGGCTGTCTTTTTGAGCTCCTTATCATGACTTTCTGTGACAGAAGTAATTCTTGGCTGTTTGACAGATGATGTTGTTCCCTGGTCTGTTTCTGTAGTAAAGATGTCCAGGGATGATTTTGACTCGTTTTTCATTCGTCACAAATGTATTTCTTCCAAGACAAGTTACGCAGGCTGTCAGAAACTCCTGTAGGTTTGGCTAACACCCTAAAAGCATTACATTAGCCTAGCAACATTAAGGCTAACTAAAAGAAAACACACGATGCAACACTTTCTGTGGGAGCTGGTGTTATACTGGTATTCTTCACTCCATTAAAAAAGAATAGCTGCCTTTGTGAATATATAAATGCCTATATGACCTCTCCTTTTCCAAACGCAACTTCCAGTCTTATAATTGAGCCAACATTTATCCATCATTAAGTGGTTTAAAAATTACCATGGTGGAATAAAAATGTGGTGTTCAGAGCATATACATGACCCTGTAGACCAAATCCCATTACCTTTCTCTTACATGTAAATTACAGTTTTGTGACCACCCGTGATGAGGGAAAATCATGGTTGATGTGATGTTGTGTTTGAAACCTAAATTTGTTTTTAACTATAGAGAGGGCTATTGGAAATTTTGTTAATGACTGGTTATGTGCATCACAGCTCTGTGTTTGTTGGACTGTATTTTTGCTAGTGAAATAGAAAGACGCCCTCACCCTCACACTGTGCCTCTGCATTCACTCACCTCACAGTACTCCTGAGAGGGTGGTTGCCTCAGTGGGAGATCATCTGTAAATAAATGATAAAAATCAAACCATTGTACTGACCTTTTATGTTTTGGGGATTCAATTATGCAATTTTGGTCTATACTCCAAAAGCAAATGTTTAAATTTTGAATACAAATTAAGCACTTAGGTAACAATTTTTAAACACACGTTAAAGAAAAAAACACTCACAAAAATAATCACCTGCTTTTACGATTTACACACCGCTGTTTGCATGTTAAATGTATCACATGTTCCATGGTTTTACAACTACAGCTTTTGGATAAAATGTACTATCAAACTGTATTAATTGTGAAATGCCGGCTTAACTTCTGATACTGAGATAGAAGATGGCCGAGGAGATGAAACCACTGACATGGGGCCCAGGTCTGTGTCCCCATGCTCAGCTTATGGCACACCCGAGACTGCTGTCTTTTCAGTAATGGCTCCTCTGCTCTCTTCTTTGTTTGGCAATATTTGGTTTGGCCTCAGATTTGCGTTCAAACCATTTTGTGTTACTACATCAGCTGTGTGCCCAATGTTCACTGAATGAGTAATAGCATCCCATGCAAATTTTTTTTTGTTATTTTATATCCACTACTGACACTAGTACATATGACAGCTCATTTGGTGTTCACTTCCTGCATCAGTACCTCCACTTCAGCACTACTGAGGGTTTTTATGTTTGGAGTCCGGTACTACACCTGCTTTAGACTTTCATTTTGGCATTCTTGACTTCTTTCAACTTTTCTTTTCAATTTCTGTTTAACTTAGGAGGACAATGGGATTCATCATTATAAGAACACATTTGAAAAATTCTGCATTTATTATTGGTGAATGAGGCCTAATGTTCCCTATCACAAAGTTGATTTACAAAGCTGTAGCTACATACCCCGCTTCACTCTACTGCACCCCACATACATTCACATACACATTCACAAATGCTGTATCTAGAAAGTTATAGGCCATGAAATGATTAAATTATAGCAAAAAGACCTGGAGGACATTATGGTCATTTTGGCCTTGGCCTTGTCACAAGCAAAATTTTTTTTTAGTTTATGCTTGACTTGTTTCTGCAGAAAACTAGACCCCGCTCCTATTGAGTATTGGCCTGGCTGCACAGCATTACCTCCTCGCTAAGCACAAAATGGCACTCGAGTTTTTGTGTCCCAGCAGAAAACATGAGCAGACACCTGTTCAGCTCCATAAAACCAACTCCCTGTGAAAATCCTGCTGGTTTACCATTGAGCTGCTATTAGTTCTTCATAGATTTTAAGGCTAATCTATCTGGTTCTGTTTCCTCTTTCTCTGTCTGGGATTTTCGAACAGGACATGTAAGTATTTGTTATGTACAAACACAGATTGCTAATGAACCTCCTCCTCTCTCTCTCTCTCTCATCCTCCCTCAGGGCTTACTTTTCAATCCCTCTCTGTCTATGTTGGGGTCTTGTAGGCTCTCACTCACTTATTATTGGATCAGTGTGTGTTTTCTGTGTGTGTCTTAGAGGTTTATAACAAAGCTTGCACAGTAGTAATCCACTAGACAGCATAATGGTTTACGGCATGGGGGGCATTATACCAGGCCTCTCTTGTCACTACGCTCAGGAGCTTTAATGCTATGCTTTGATTCTCTTAGACAGAGATGCAGCAAAAAGTAGCCAGGAACAAACAAAACACAGCCAAAAGTAGCAGGGATCACATTTATGCAGCAAAATATAGCAATGGATAACATAAAAAAATTGTCCAAAGTAGAGAAAGGAATTCAGGGAAAAAAAATTGTCCAACGAGGCAGAATGTTAAACCAGCCTGTAGTCTTGATGTCCTGCTGGTCAATTTATGTACAACAAATGGCATGTTTGGCTTGCAATATAAACTTCAAATCACTAGAATTTGTGTTTCCAAAACTCCTTGAACAGATGAGGTGTGACCTCACAAATATGCATGCATGTCAACATTTATGTTAAGCATCAAAGTTCATTTCTGATCTTAGAAATAGTAGTTTGACTAAAGAACCACAACACAAACTCCACTTACAAGCTTTTTCCGGTGCTTTCAACCAAATAAAATGTCTTGTCATGGAGATGAATCTGATGACATGAAAGATGATTCATTCTATAGCACTTTTATGTCTTATTGTCCATGTTGGTGTAAAAGTTAAGTATGAAAGCTCATTGTTGACTTTGGAAATAATCAAGGTACACTTGCCCTAAAGGTCTACTACTAACTCTTCACTGAGTTTGCATTGTTTAGTCAAATCTGATTGATTAGATAGACAAGTGATTTACAGCAGTGCTTGAAGTGGAAAAAAGTGGAGGTACCAGTACTCTGCCTTATTCACATGTTGGTGTGTGTATCTGTCAGTATCAGCAAATCATTAAGTATTACAATTTATACAGTGAAAAAAGATACTAGGCAGGGACAGAGCTAGACTCTCAGCACAGAGGGGGCAGAGCATTCTCAAGGGGTTCTGCTGATAAAGTCATTTTAAAATCCACAACTGTAAAATAGCTGATACATCCTATCCTATCCATAAATACAAATTGTCACTTACTGAGCCAAGCAAGCCTATGTCTAAGAAAACTTACATTGAAGCCACTTCATCAGATAAGCTTATTCTGAAGAACAAAAAAAGAAAACAAGTTACCAGTTGTGTTCAAATGTATCAGCACCGAGGACAGCTACGTGCATCAACTGATGAACGGTTCAGCACCACCACCAACAGACAGCAACAGGCCGGGTGCACTGTCTCAGTACCATGTCTTTCTTACACAGGAATATCATAAGCATAAAATAGATATGGTGGTCTACAACATTACAGGGCCTATTCAAATAAAACACTACAGGCAGTGACACAGACAGGTGCTAAGATGCGGTAAGCATGGAGCTAAACAGATCAATCTAATATTCTGACTGATTTCTTCATAATCAAAATTTAAAGCTGGAGTGTGATACTTTTGTCTCCCCTTCTGGAAGTGAGAGTAAAGGGGGGGCGCCTGGCTGTGATTGCCTGACACAGGCATAGAGCACACTCTCATGGCTTCATTTATATTTAAAAGATCTGCACTGCAGGTTTAAGTTAATAAAGACTAATTATGGATGTTTCACTCACCAATTGTTGTCCCTGCTGTGTAGTCCATTTGTGTATTCCACCATCCTCCATAGAACAAAATATGTGCTATTTATGGCATGGGGTTTGGAAGCTATGCTATATTCAATGCTAGCCTTCTCGTTAGCAACTGTCAGACTAGTGGTGCGGCACAAAATCAAGTACCGACAGCTTGTGAGAACTGCTGGTAAGTGAGTACTAGCCCACTTTGAGCACTGATTTACAGAGCTGATTTACAGAGCCAGACAAAAAAAGTTTAATTTAGTTTTAGCTGGACTTAAAGATATGTGGCATGAAATGCTTGTTAGCACCAGCTACTCTCTACTCTCTGCTTGTACCACAATTTCCTGTCTTCCTGTACTACCCCCCCCCCCCCCCCGGCTCCCTCCTCCCTTCACAACCTCACCTACCCCACCTCCCGTGTGTCAGTGTGTTCCTAAAGACGTCACTCCTTATTTATTAAATACGACTCTGATTAGATCCTGCTCAGCGCTCTGCACTGATATCTGGGGAATGTATGAGGTGTGTGAAATACAAAGTGATACAGAGAACTAGAGAGAGAAAGAGAAAGGCAGAGCAAGGGAAATAAAAAGAGAATAAGGAGGAGAGAAGAAGAAGGCAAGGAACAATGAAAGTACAGAAGAGAGATAAAGAAAACAAGGAAAAAGAACCTAGCTGTTTTTTTACAATCATTCTTTTCTTCTATGGTACCATTTCACCCACCAATACTCTGAGTGTGTGTGTGTGTGTGTGTCCACGCTGGTGTTGCAGCGATTTCTTTGTGTCTCGGTGGGCCTTTTTAGAGTGATTCATGTTTCAGGCTTTAAAGGCAATATTCACTGTACCCTCAGCTTTCCTCTGTTCTCTTCTCCTTCCCAATTCACTACTGGCTTTGGATGAAAGAGCTCCAACATTCCCTATAATACAAGGCTCTAACCCAGCCAAACTATATTTGTTAGGGTGATACAAATACTGTACATTTTTCCCCATATTAAAAATACACAACAGTATAATAGCTTATTTGAAATTACTGATGGAGGCTTGAGTCTGAAGACAATATTTATTCTTTTTATAACATAGGGTTTTTATTCATTTCTCCTTCCTACATAGTATGAAATACTTACTGTTAGCTCTCTGCTCTATAATGCTACCTCTGGCAAAAGTAGGAGTTTTACTATCTTGGAGAAAGTGTGTATTTTAGACTTATACAGTATGTAATCTTTGTGTTAAGTAATACATATATTTGATAGTCTTGCACAGCCCATGGTCTACATAATGTAAATGATCAGTTTGTGTTTTGTGAGTTTCCACTTTATAAACATGAAGCTTAGCATGTTTTATCTGAGAGCTAATTTGACAGATTCAACTTGTGTCCTTACCAATGTAGAAGAAGCCAAATTTTTGAGCCCTCAAAATATTCCCATATTGGCTATTAGAGAGCTTTAGAATTATGTATCCTGCAGCAGCAATGGTTGCCAACCTTCTTGTTTTGTCACAGACTGTACATGATTATGAGTTGAATAAGAATATAATAAAAAAAAAATACATTTAATTTGTACTGCACTTTTCATTCACAGTCAATCTCAAATTGCTACAGTTACAAGTAGTCCAGTGAAAGAATGATGTTCTTTTCCCAGATTGTTACAATTGAACATTAATTATAGGCTTGAACACTTTAAACTACCTCTGTAGGTCACCCACAGATTTATCTGATGTGTACCTAAGAAATTAGACCTTCTGTAAAAAGTGTTGATGCTAATCTCAACACACTGTCCATCAATCTCTAAACTTAACTCATTCACTTTGTGTTCTGATGAGGACTGAGCCCTGGAAGGAAAGCAAACTGACACAGTTTTCATAATGTTGAGTGTAAGACATGAGTTTTCAAACCTCAGCATCCATCTGCGATTCCCTCAAAGTAGCTGGGCTGGGAGATCTATCCAGAGTCTTCAAGACAGCTGGCACCATTTAAGACAAGAATTCCAATTTAAACTCATGAGGACTTTGAGTAATAGTTGAAAGCACTACAAAAGAGTCAAGACTGTTTTGTCAAACTACCATTCCCATTTCCAAGAATGAGCTTTCCTGCTCAGACAAAAACTATTTAAAAAGATGTTATAATCAAGGTTGTATTGAATCAACTTACAAAGTTGCAGTATAAGTATTTACTGTATATGACAAAGTTGCAGAGTATTGCTTTGATTTTAGGGTATTTGTACAGCAGTTTAGAGTTAGAGGTGGTACAAGCTTATTTGAGAGTAAGAGAAAGCACTTTACCCATGCCCATAAACACTCAAGAATATTATGCAAAAAAAGTTGGACAAGTGGTACAACTAATTGTACTTTTCTGCCACTTGTTTGACTACAGTATACACCTGTTCCATCATATGCTTCAAAAGCATGCCCCTCACCAGTCATATGCATGTTTCTATAAGTTTAGCATAGAAGTATAAAGAGTATGATTCAATATTTGAGTCGATAAATGTGGTGATTCAGTGTTTCAGTTTTGTATGTGCTGTACCCTTTCACTTGACAGCCAGTGGAATGCATCAATATGATGCCTCTTGGGGAGTCACACAATAGGGGCTGCAGCTACATTATTTCAGCAGGTTTTTCAGAGCCAAATACCTAAATTGCTATGCTTAGTGAGCTACAGGCACTATGTCAGACATGGATTTGGTGTAATGTGTCACAAATGGCTTCATTTCATTCTCAGTCCTCTGAAAGTTGGAGTCCTCTCAAAATTGAAATACTAAAAAGCATAAGCTTGTCATATCCAACCTATGAAGAATGAAGAGGAATAACACTGAGTGCTGTGCAACATCAAATGAACTGGTGTTTGGAATTCAATTATAGAGCTGAGCTGACTCTGGCCAGTATAGATGAAACTCTTTAGCTGCCGTGCATGTATCAGTGCAAACTGTTATTCATCAGAGGAATTAAAGAATGTAGGTAGGTGGTTCATCTTCACAAGGACAAATACAACTTTTAATTCATCTCATTGCATGTGAATATGTGTGTGTTTCAATAAATACAGCCCACTCTTTGATGATTCAAAGGTATACAAGCATTTTTTTAGCAACGCTGATCAATCCCAATGACTTTGCCTATAATTTGCCACCATGAGGTAGGTATTTGTGGTTCAGAGTGAAATATCTTGTCAACTATTGGATGGATTGTCACAAAATTAGCTACAGATATGTAAATACATTCAAATGATGTTGGTGGTCCTCCGACTGCTTCCTGAAGTGGCAAGTCAAAGTTTTTACTAAAGCTATTTAGTGAAACAGCTTGGCATCTATTACAGTAGATGTATATTACAGTAGATAAATGTATCCAATAATTTGGTTTATGACCAAACAATCAGAAAACTAATGACATACTCTTCTTTGTGTTTAGTGCTAATTAGCAAATGCTTACAAGCTAAAGTAAGGTGGTGAACCTGGCATATTAAATAGCCGATTACCTGCTTAACATCAGCATGTTAGGAACTCCACTCTGTGATGAGTAAAGACCAGATCTGTGTGTGTTCAACATAAATAGTGCATTGCTTGGATCAAATGGTCACTTGTGATGACATTTTGAAGGTTGACGTAGACCCTGCATGTCAAAACTGCATTCACATCTTTATTGAACACCTAAAAACAGCACAATTTATGATGGATCTTCATCAGGTCAAGCTCATCAATATAAGCATGACACATAGCCTTATTATTCTCGGAAAAAGAGATTGACAGGAAGAGACTGACGGAGAATGGAGAGGAATAGCTCTGCTTCACAGTCTTTGGATAATGCTCAATAAACCCCATGGAGAAATGCATTTTTTATTTACATGTGCCAAAATAATTCCCCATGTCAGGCCTTTTCTTTATAAAGCTCCTCTACTTTTCCCTCCTCTTTCCACTGAAATTCCCCACCATATGGTAATTGGATGACAGAGCAAAGCTTTCAAGTGTCAGACTGGAATTATTTTTATGAGCTCATTTCCTCTTGTAGTTAAAATGCATCTCAAAGTGGTTTTTATATGGTTGAATTTCAAAGGCAAGAGACAGCAACGGTATGTGGATGTCAAGAACTACTATGATGGACTCTTCACTCCTTGTCATCATTGCTTCGCTTTCTAACTTGGTTATTTTTGGTTTAGGGACTGAGAGGTCACAGTTCTGTAACATAACTGATTGACATCTTTCTGTTTCAACTGGGTGTAAAACCCAAATAAAATTTTGTTGAGGATTATTTGTTGAGAATTAAAGTTGCATCAATTGGTGTTTTTGACCACATGGGGGCAGAAGAACTCAAAAACAAGTTGGCAGACACACATGGTTGATGAGGACGGGCCATTAAAAAAAGAGCTAAAAAACGCTAAAAAGCTCCACAGAGCTGCAGATTTGGGTGATGATTCTCTGTGGTTTTGTCACTACAAGCAGCCCCTTTTACTTTGCACATGGTCATTCGATTCATCGTATATTTTAAAAAAAAGGATCGGTGAAGCTTTAAACAATAAGCAAGTTAAGCGTAAAAATCAGACAAATTCTATAAAGAGAAAGAGGCAACATGGACAGGCCATTAGAGGGACAAAATATAACAATGAGTGGGGTTTAGGTGTACAACAAAGAGACAGATCTGTGTGTAATGGAGCTTAACAATAAATAATAAGTCACTGCTTCAGTTTCCTTAATGGAAACACTCAACAACCAGCATACAGCAGAGACACATTCAAGATTTACAAATTTACATTTTCTAAGTTGATGACCATTGAAGATGCTAATTACTATTTCATGTGATTGTGGTACTCAAGCAGGAGTAATGAGTAGAAGTAAAAAATGTGTGTGTGTGTGTGTGTGTGTGTGTGTGTGTGTGTGTGTGTGTGTGTGCGTGTGTGTGTGTCCTATGGCAAGAAAAACCTATTTCAATGTGCATTTGGACTCCTGACTGTTGTTTTAAGACAGAGTTGAAAAATGGTGAACCTGTCCTGATGGTATAATTCTATGGTTTAGAAGCAATATTTCTTGAAGTACAACTGCAGACCCAGGTCTCATCTGCACAGCATTACAAATAACCAGCAGTCTAGTATCAATGATCATACACTGGCTGCTCTCTAATCTGTGTCATACATGCATTTGTGTGAGAAAGGACTATTAGATATACTACAGGCTGAAAGTTGCTTGAGTAGACAACACTGAGAAGCCTCAAGCTTTAGTGAACAGAGATAATCATTTCATGGCTGCATATTTCTGTGTTATTCGTTTGAGACCAAACTCATAACCTGAGTGACAGACTTATCTAGAGTGATATATTAGAAAACAACTCCACCATGTTAACAATGGTCTGTTACAGCTGACAATGTAGAAAAGACAGCTTGTGTGTGTGTGTGTGTGTGTATATGTGTGCGTGTATGTGTGTGAGTGAGTGTGGGTGTGTGTCGGTCCTGTTTAATTTAATCATCGTGTAAGGCTCAGCCAACACTTTTACACACACGCACACACACACCACACACACACATACACATACACATACACACACACACACACATTGTATTAGCAGACTGTTAACTACTGAATAATTTTCTTTGCTGGAATTTCTGTTTTATATAAAATCAAAAGTTGCAGTCCTGCTCTGATTGTATGAGTTATTATGCTCAAAACTGCATAACACCCAATAAACACACAGCTGTGGCCATAAGAGTTTAATTACATTTTCACAGTATCAGCAGACACCCGTGATTGTAGTGCAGGTTGTGTAAAAACTAGTGGTTGATTAATACACAACTGTGAGTGTGTGGTAATCACCATTATTAATGATGCAATAATAAATACCTGTGAAATGTAAAATATTCATATTGATATTTATAGGGAGCTGACTAAATGGGGAACACCTCACAATAAAAGGCATTTCAATGCTACACAACAAAAATCAAGCATTGTTATATCAACACATCTCACAGTCAACAAATATCAGTCATTAGCTAGTATTTATTGAATATAGATTGCACCAATTTCACCAATAATCCGTTATCAACTTCTGCTCGCATTTTGTTATCATTTTCCTTGTATATACCTGTTTCCGAGTATATTTCTTTTGGAGAACTTTTATTTTGTTAAATGTATTTTTGTTGCGTGACTTCCTACATATTGGCAATGTTACGTCCTGTAGATTCGCACTATTCTCCTCAGTCAGCTGCAGGCCCTGCTGAAGAGCGGTAAGACTATACGAGTGCTCCCGTCAGTAGCATATTAGAACAAGGTAAAAACACTAAACAGGGGCAATTCTTACTTTGTACAGGTCTCAAATACTGTTCTTTGTTGCCATAATTATTTCAGTGTGTATATGTATTTTTTAACGTGTACAGCACTTTTGTGTAACATGCTAGTTTACCAATCTCAAGGAGATGGATGGTGGAGATGGTTTCTCATGCGGTCTGATCTGTCTCTCTCTGTGTTCTTTAAATGTGTGCATGTAGAAACCCTGTCATATGAAATTGCTGTACTGATATTATTGTGTTTTACACAGCTATGTGAGCTCCCTCTTTGTTATTTTGTTATGTAAATTTGTTTTGTATTGATCATTTTGATTTTTCCATACACATAGTGTATATTTCTATGTATGTTCATGTTCACATTTTAAATTTAATATTAATTCATAAAATACAAATATTGCCGCTGGTGGGTGGGAAAATAGTTTTTAAACAGACATTGTAATTGTAACTATATGATCAAAATGCTACGTATTATGTTTTATTGAGTTAATGGAAGATTGAATGTGGTAAATGTAGTGGCACACAAGTCATACAGTCAGTCGGCTGCAGGCCCTGCTGAGTAGAAGTGTGCATGTAGAAACCCAGTCATGTGAAGTTGCTGTACTGATATTATTGTGTTTTACACAGCCCCTGAGAGAATAAATCCCCTCCGGCTGGCAAGACAGCAGTCGTCCTTGTCTCATTCCTCATCATCCACTAACACAACCTAGAGTTCATAGCAAAATGGAGTGTCAGGCCAGACTGGCTACACAGGCACAAAACAGGGTTGGGACCTGTTTCATTTCCTTTGCCTGTGGCATCTGCCTCGATATTTAGCACCTTATTTGGTGTCCTTTGTCAAACATTTCCCAGGTATAAGTCATCCTTGCACTGCGCTCACCTACTATTGTGCATCGTCTTCGTCTCACTGAACTTGACAGAAAATGAAGGTTAGCAAGCCGCCCACAGCTACACGTCCACTATACTGTGAGATAGAAGTGCTGAACGAGGGCTACTGGTAGTTGAACAAGCTAGAGCACATAGCAGGTAGTTGCAATATGTGGGTGTGAATCTGCTTCAAGATCTTATTACATCCTGTTTTGCTCTCTCTCTCTCTCTCTCCTGCTATGCTTTCTAGATATGTAAATGCATTGTTACTGGAATTTTCCAGAGCATAGACTGTATATAAAGATGGATGTAGCGGGGTGTCACGTCGCCCATTGGTTTGCATTTGAGCCAGTTTAAAGCCCAGATTTGCAGCTTATGTCAGTGTTTGGATTCAGGACCTTCCAAATAAGGAGTGTGGGGTGTTGCCTCTCACGCTCTGGAAACACACCCCGCTACCTCTGACAAAAGGGAATGCTAGCCTACTTGCTAGAGTTGAATGTTAGAGTTTTTGTGATTTAGTAATATGGTTCATCATAGCAGAGACATCTGTGACACAGTTACTTATGTCACTTTGCACCCTATAGCGTTGGATAGCAGGACTGTACCACAGCAGTGGAATTGAATTTCCTGTCAGTTAATGTGGCTGAGTCGTCTAAGGTGCTGGATTAAGGCTCTGGTCTCTCAGGATGCATGGGTTCAGATATAAACTTTTCCACTTCGGAGCATTGTTTCCCAATATGTTTACCTGGAAGGAGCAGTTGCCAACATGGTCCTCCATTTTGCAAATTCACATGAGTTAGCATATATTCCCAAAGCGCTCAGATGATGAATATAATTGAGATCAAGGAATGTGGAGATTAGCCCTACAACCAGCAATGGAGAACAGAGAGGCGCTATTGACATTAGATTGATTTTTTTGCCTTTTCACTTGAGAATACTGCAGGTCAAAAAAATTACCCCTCAGAAGCAGAGGTAGTGTGGCCATGTTGTGTGAGGTGCTGCCGGAGTTAATATGGGTTCAAAGTCAATAGATTTAGGTTCCAGCTTCAATGGAGGTGTGGTTTCAATTCCCACCACTGCCCTCCATAGCAGAAAGTGGGAAAACTTATGAATGAATGTCAATGAAAATTCCAAAAACTGTTTCATGTTATGGCTTGACTGTGGGTTCCTTCACCAAGAACAGCTTTTCCCAAACTTGTCATATTTTTGCAAGATTACTTTATGTAGCATGTACTCCAAAGGTGCTTCTATATAAGAATTAGAGAGAGTGGTACAGAAGAGGCATGCTTGACCCATAAACCAGATGTCAATCGACCAAAACCATATTCTGCAAATTGTAAATATTATCAACCAGCAAGGAACAATCCTGTCTCTATTCTATCTATCCATACCCACATTTCCAAGTTTTCAGACATTGATACATGTGTCTTACCTGAAATGTCCAAGATGTAATTTCTGTTGTTCAATTTAAGAAATTGGCAAATTTACATTATTCAAGAACATTTAGATCTAAAAGCTATTTATTTTTGGATTTGAAAGCCCCACCAAACACGTTTTTAACAATAGATTAGATCCCATTAAAGGACAACCCTTTTTGCAAGAAGCATCCTAGCAACAGAGTCTAGTGGGCTAAACCTTTACCTCCTTTAAATTAATACATTTAGGCTCACTGAGAGCTAAATGAATAGTGGATGAATATTTGGGAGGTCATCATTGACTCCCACAGGAACTTACCCTCAAATGGTCAACTTAATAAATACTTGCAGTATTTACCACCTTTACATAAATTGGATCCAACCAAAACACACCAATTTGTTGAGGGTGCCACCTAGACTTTCCATTTTATCAAAATGTGTTTAATATTCCTGTTGACTTTTGAACCTTTTGTTGATCCACTCTAAAATGAGTTTATTTAAAGAACAGCTTTTATTTATCAGGACCATACAGACAGGCCATATAGGTTCCCTTTTTTAAAGTAATCATATAGTTTACTTTGTCAAAACTTTCTGCAGAATACTGTAAATTATTTTTCTGTATACCCTTCCATCAGCTGTAAAACAATTGCAGTCTGACAGCCACAGCTAGTACAGTGTGTCCTTACTCAGCGTCTACACAGGCTGTGTAATGAAAGCAGCATGTCAGCAGTGCAGCAGCTTCAGTCCTCCCTCAATGTCTACACAGGATACATTCATGCACAGTACTGTTGTTTAGGTCAATAGACTTGAAGCCTAAAAACAAAGTTATAGTCAATGCCTGTGCACACAGGTATACTGAATAAAATAGAAACAAATCTGTTTCTTCACAAAAAAAGACATCTGAAATGTCTCTTGTGTAGACAGTGTTGGACTCACCCTGTCAAAAGTTAACACTTGGCCTTGCTTTTGGGAAGCAGTGTTGACACTTAAAGTGTTGTCGAACTAGGCAGATAGACAGGCTGGCAGGCAGGGACAGAAGCTGGGAAAAGATTTGTTTGATCACTCTGCATGTGGAAACACTGCAGATGCCAAATACTCAGCAAAGGTCAGACTGGAATACACAAACAACTTGTGATTTCTACACAGTGTCTGTCTATAGAGTGGCTCTGGCAACGTGACACAAAACTATCCCAGACTATTGCAGTCTTCATTTGACTTTATTTCTTTCTGTTTATTTGCCCAGTCACTTTCCCTCTACACACATTATGTTTATCCATATTATGCACTTACTATGTATTTATATTATACTGTATTTATAGATTTTAAAGTACAAAATATAGAGGACATCTGTTTTACTGTAATATAATCAGTGGTTTGTCACAACAACAGACCCTGATTCCTCACAGTCACTTGATTCAATTTTAAATTTCATCCACTGAGAAAAACTGTGAGAATGCAGTTGAAAGGTCACTTTAGCAGTGCTTGACCTTCTTAAAAGGTGCCCCATGGAGTTTCTTGTAAACAAACAAAGGTTATGTTTACATTGAGTGTTTCTCACCAAAATATACTATGTGCATCTTTGAGGTCTAACAAATGTTTTGAATATATTTCCTTCTTCATAAAACATTTGCAAAGTTGATTTTTTAAAAATATTTGTGTGCGTTTGCGTGTGAGCAGTCTTCTTCCTCACTGCCTTTGCAGGTGCGTTGCTGTGCTTCACTGCATGTAACTACCACCAACTGTCCATCAAGGGAATGGCAGGAAACAGGTGTCAGGAATGCATTTTTGTGTCAACCACATGCTTGCACTTGTGCATCCTCATGCGAATGCACTATACAAACAAAATGGGGACCCACTCCAAAAAACATTGTTCCAGACCACCCAGTGTTGCTCAAAAACTCCAATGGGAACCTTAATTTCCCTTTTATTTTTTCACATTCTTTGAAATAATACACAGGAAATATTTTCTATTGCCTGGATAATCATCACAATAAGCACCAGACCACTTTGTTATAAAAAGTTGAGTAGTTTTAGCCCTAGAACTTTTAAACTAATGATACAGGTATGGTCTGTGATAATGCTGATTTGAGATTTCAAATGGGCAGTGCATCAGCAGCATAGCAGGTTGGCTGTGTGTGGCACATGGTCAGCTTGAAATCCAGTTCAACAGTTGCAACTACCTATTTCTAATTGTTGGATTGGATTTATTTTTCTGTGAGTGTTTTGAGGTGTGAACCTAACCCTCAAGCTAGATTCTTTTAGTCCCTTTGGAGATTTTAAGGCTTTACTATCAGATGTTTTCAATGACTTTTGTCATTTTTTCTATTAACTACAAATTTTCACTTGATTGTTGGTTGTCGGTCTTATTCGTGTTGTTTTTTATGTTAGTTGTACAGTTGTCTAGGAATGTTTCTTCTTTATATGTCAAAATGTCTCCCGTGAAAGGAAGCCTATGACAATAAAAATGCCAAAAAAACCCAAAATAGCAGAAAAGATAAACAATATAAACTTTCTCCCATCTCGCTTTTTACTTTCTACTTACTGGAGATTTTAGCAGTGTTTCCATGGCAATAAAAATGCAGTAATGACTTAGCCGCTAAGGAGGTTAGCTATGTGTGTGTGTGTGAGAAAGACTGCCTGTGCATGTCAGAGAGAGCAGCAAAAGAGTTTTTTTATAGTATGTGTAAGCACTTTAAAAATGTATACTTGTACATGTTTTTGCATTGCACAGAACTACATTGAATCATTCAGCTAGTGTGTGTGATGGCTGTTTGTGTTAATTTTACAGTGGCAATTTGTCTCTAATGTGTTTGCGCCTACCTTTTTCCTGCCAAAACCATCTAATTGGAATCATGGGAAGCCTTTTCCCTACATCAGAGAGAACAGGCTTCTCAAGCACTGTATAAGCAGAGAAGCACACTGATGAGCAGTCTGAGCAGCTGTGGCAGGGATGGAAAAATTAGTTGACATCACTTGAGCTTTTCAAAGTAAAAGCTGTCGTGACCTCATCCCACAGCCAGTCAAAGGGTTGATGAGTCACTGTAGCATGTAGCAATGGGCAGCATGGTGTCTCAGCTCACATGCCCTCTAGTTCCCCAAATTCCTTGCCTGCCCACCAGTGTGTTGAGCATTTTCTCTGGAGCAGAAATGCCCTCAGAGCACTTTCCAAATGTCTGTCGCTTCCTCTGAAAGCCATCATTATTTTTTTAGTGTGTCCTTGGCCTCCTTAATCTCTTTTGCTGTCTGTACTTTACACAGTACAGTGTACATTTACATGCTTGTTAGATAGAACTCCTCCTACCTGAACAGCTCTCCTGTTGCCTTTTGCAGATTTTAATTGTTAGTTTATATCTTACATCTACATCTGATATATGTACATATACATTGCGGTGCATGTCACATATCTATGAGAAAGTCTATGAGAAAATGATCCTACTTCTCACTACTTATTACCTTAGTAAACACTTTCCTTATGAGTTTATGGTCTCAGTTGCTAGTTTCAAGCCTTCCTCAATACAGCATGGTGTTAATTTTGTAAATTATGGTCCCATTTAGAGTAAAATAGAGGATAAAGCAGGGTATACTTTAGGGCATGGTTACCTTGTGATTGTCAAGTTGTTAGCATGGCAACAATGTTGGTTATATACATTATGTATCGTAACCCCAGATTAGAATAGGAGTATAGGTGTAGTTGTCACTATTTCAGTGTGTTTTCAGTTCATGAAAGTTAACTGTAACATTTTGGTCGCCTGAAAAAAGTCTTGTTCAGACTTTTGGTTGTACTAAAAAACCCTCAAAGGAGTAAGCTGTTCAGTTTTTATAGTGAGTATATTTGGTTTTAAGCCTGTTTTTCGCTAGCCAAAATTAGCATTAGCATAACCATTATTACAGTTAACCATAGACTGTAAATGCACTGTGCTAACCAAGCTAGCAGCTAGCAGCTAGTGTTAGGGTCAGCTCCACCCTCTTGTCCAAATATGGTCACTAAACAACAACTGAAAACAACTTTATTAATCCCATTAGAGGTGATTAGTTAAAAGCAGCTTGTTGTACACAGTAACATACAACAACATACAAACAAATACACCAAGGAGCTAAAATGTGGAAATAAAATAAATAAATTATGTTGATAAATAAACTTGATAAATACAATAAAAGATCAGATCAAACCTATGTAGAATTTAAAAGTCAACCACATAGCTGCCCTCCTGCTCCTGCATCCTTCAGTGTACATAATAAATAGTAAGGTTGAAAGGAAGCACCCTTGTGATGAACCTGTGGATTTATCTACAGAGTCTGAGAAACAGCCATTTACAAAAATCCTCTGCCCTCTGTTAGTCAAGAAGTTCAAGAACCATAATACAAGCTAGTGAGGCAAATTAAAGTCATATAGCAACCTTTCTATTGAAAGATGCGACTGCATCATGTTGAATGCCGATGAAAAGTCTCCAAACAAAAGCCTGGTATGGGCTTGCAACTTTTCTAAATGTTTATCTGGGTTAGCAAGTATTAAAAGCTTTGCATCCTCCACACCTCTCCCTGCCTGGTCAGCACATTGCAGTGGATCAAGTTTGCCATCCACAGTTAACAGAACAAGGTTTTTAACAAAAACGTTTTTCACTATTAATGATGTTAGGGTGACTGATCTAAAATCATTAAGTTGCCTAGGATTGGTGTTCTTTGCTCAGTTCAGTTTGGATCTTTATTGTCCCTCAAGGGGAAATGTGATTGAGTGTTGAGGTCATGGGTCAAGTTCTTGTCAATCACTGTTCCTAGGTACTTGTCACATTCAACCATCTCGACAAGTGAGCCCTTAATTATAGTTGGGAAGGTTGAGTGGGAGGCTTTCAATGAGTCAATGAGCATATCTTTAATTTTGTGAACATTTAACTTAAGAAAGTGGTTGTCACACCACTCTACAAAGTCTTTCACAGAGCAGATTGATTAAGACAGTGTCATCTGCAAACTTCAGGAGATGCCTGTCATCGTGGTTACTCCTACAGTCATTTGTATATAGAATATTTAATAATGGGGACAGGACACACCCTTGAGGTGAGCCTGTGGATGACAACCGCTTCTGGGATAGAGCACCATTAGCTCTGACTGCCTGGGGCCTCAGCCCTCTCATCAAGATCAGTAGTAGAATTCTTAAAAGCATTCCAGTGTGTGCTTTCAAGGGCTCCCTTGGGCTCCTCAACAGCATTTCCAGTCCACATCTCCACTTCTCTGCTGGCTACTGTACCACTTTTAATGATGGGGATAAGAAGGATAGTGTTGTGATCGGAAGAGCCGAGCAAGGCAAAGCTACAGACTTATACCCACCTTTGACTGAACCATAACATTGGTCGATAGTTTTGTTCAGTCTGGCAGGCAAGAAAATATTGATAAAAGTTGCTCATTGATTTCCATGGCACGTTGATTGTTGTCACCAAGGATGAGACAGGGGTCATTGAGAAAGAGGGACTCTAGCTTTTGTGTAACCTTATGAATAGCTGTCACAGCATTCTTTGTGTTGGCTTTGGGGTTTATGTACAAAACAGTAACAAATATTTGGGGAAATTTGTGGGGGAGATAGAAGGGGTGCACAGACACAGACAGCAGCTCAATGTCTGCAGTGCACACTCTGTCTCTGACAGTGATGTGTTTACACCACTGTTAGTTGACAAAGAGGCAGACACCTCCACCTTGGGATTTCCCTATGACGTCAGCGTCTCTGTCAAGCCGCATTGGCACACCAAAACTGCCAAGAGTAAGTCAGTCTCCAGGTCCGTGGGAGTAAGCCAGATCTCGGTGAAAGCCATGATGCATGCATCTCTGAATTTATCCAGGTGAATGACGTTAGCTTGGATGTTATCAACCTTGGTCCTGATGGACTGGGCATTGCAAAGTAGTATCAAGGGGAGGGGTATATGGTGGAGATTCAGATGCTTAAGCCTCTGACACCTCACAATCTTCCCGGTTTCC
The DNA here is from genome assembly GCF_914725855.1 of Thunnus albacares. Taxonomy (NCBI): domain Eukaryota; kingdom Metazoa; phylum Chordata; class Actinopteri; order Scombriformes; family Scombridae; genus Thunnus; species Thunnus albacares. The sequence goes on from NC_058115.1 coordinate 6,495,814, forward strand.
ACACTTTACATTTTTTCTTCCACGTATTAAAGTACTCATAGTGATGGTTCGTTCTTCTGTAAGTAAGTCCAAGTGCGTGTGTGGCTTGCTTGGATGTTCATGAAATTTGGTGGGATGATTGCGCTCATCATTCTGGACATAATACATTTTTTGGACATTTTTTCGCCAGGAAGTCAGCTATTTTAGATTTTGTGTGTCAACTCTCATTTTATGAAAAACATGTTTGAGGCCTTTGGGATGCGCAAAAACTCACAAAACTTTGCACCTATGTTTGAACTAGAAAGTATTTTGATTTGATATTGCAATTGGGCTTGGGCGCAGCATGTCGCCTCCAAAGTGCCCCCCAGTAACTTCTAGCATTTTTGAGGTGCTAGGGGTGCTTGAAAACTCATGAAACTTTGCACATGCATCAGAAGTGGTGAAACTTGATATCTGATATGTGACTTGGGCTTGGGTATGGCAAAATGGCTCAAAGGCACCCTCCAGAACTTTCAAAGTCAAGGGTCCACCTTTAAATTTGGTGTAGAAGTACGAAATTTGGTAGGCAGATGCAACATCTCCAGACTTAAAAAAAGCCTCTTTGGAGCCATATCCTTAGTCCAACAGAAAGTCAGCCATTCTGAATTTACTATGTAAATTTTTCACAAAGTGAAGCCATTTGCAGGCGTTGTACTTTAACAAACTCCTCTTAGAGATTTAACCCGAGCAAATTCAAATTTGGTAGGTGACATCTAGACCTTTTGAGTTTTCATAGAATGCTGTTGGAGTGACATGCAGGTCATTTTCGCCCAAAATATGAAACAAGAAGTTGTAACTCTACATTGTCCAATCTGCCCCAAATTTCTCATGCTTGATTGAGTCCCGGCCTGAACACATCTACATGTCAATACTGAGTCACAGTCATAGCCACCACCTACTGACAACAGGGAGTCAGACATGCATGACAAACATCATCTGATGTACATGAAATTTACATGGTGTGATCTACACAGCAACATGTCATATAATTAGTGGGTGTTCTCTAACGCCATATACTGGACACAGTAAGTGGCATTTAACTCCTTCGCACAACGTTCAATATTCAAGAAAATGCATATGCATGTTAGGTGACCTCCACTAAATATATTGCTGCATTGATGACCCACTTGTGTAGCACCCCCTACTGGCAACAAGAAGTCAGCCTTATATGACAAACATCATCCAATTTACATGAAATTTACATGGTGTGGTCTACACATGATATATAGCAACATATGTATAAATAGTGGGTGTTCTCTAGCACCACATAGTGGACACAGGAAGTGATAGTTATCGCCAACATGCAATGTCCAATATTCATGAAAATGTATATCCATGTGAGTTGCCATCTGGTAAATGTATTGCTGCATTAATATTTCAATTATGTAGTATTGCTTATGGGCAACAGGAAGTGAAGCCAAAATGACACAGTTTATGAAATGTATACACAATTTCCAATACGTCATCTCCAGCACCACATACTGCACACAGGACATAATATTTGACCTTTTCACACAGTGTCCGATAATCTTGACAATCCAGGGCCGTACCTACAGACCTCCATTAGACCTCCCTCCGACGTGCGCAATGTGCCTGTTCAGCACTGCTTGTAGTTTTAATAATTTCTGTTTTAGTGTTTATTGTTCTTAACATTGCTTCTCAAGAATAAAATGAATCTGACTCTGCCTGTTTGGATGACGAGGCAAGTGCACTGTGTTTTTGAACGCTGTATAAATGCTAGAGGTTTATTTTGAAGTTCTGAATGTATGTTGACAAAATTCCAATAAATCAGTGTCTGTGAGGATTTTATTGTTGGCAGTCTTGAAATAGTGCATCATCACCTGATATTGACCCAGCCTTCCAATGGAACTAGTGTTTGTATTTTCAGCATGGGAAAGAATTGCGTGATTTGTGTACAGCTGGATTTTTACTTGATGGCAATCCCACAGCAGCACCTATACATTGTAGGTTTTGATTTATATTTAAGTGTTGGATTTCAACCGTCTGTACATGGTCAGGCTCTTTTAATTATTTTCCCAACACTCTAAATCACCTTTACTTCATGAGGACACTGTTTCCAGACAACTAATCTGTGCAATCAGTGCAATTCCACAATGGTTTCAGCATCCTGTGGGAACCATTGTTACTAAATTCTGCAGTAGCTTGGGGTGAGTTGCAGATACTGAGCTGCAAATGAGTAGAGTGTAAGTTAAAAAAAGATTGACCCCACTTAACTCTGGTGAATCTAGGTGATCACCCACAGTCGATCCAAGGATTCCAGCCGACTCACCTCCTAATCATTAGGAGCAGTCAGGCTTTCTTTTTTACACTCTTGACCTGTATGCTTTTTCGCTGACAACACTGGGAATAAAGCTTTTGTATCTTTCAGTCAAGCTTCTCTTCACATCTCTCAACTTTTCATCTTTTGCTGAGCTTTGTAGAGTGTGATGGGGATTTTAAATTGTCAGCATCCTGCAGGTACTTCCTACATATTTAATATTCCTCTTAGGAGGAAGCATCCATTTCCCCTCAGTGACGCTGACAATTATTAAACGGACACCAGGTTTGTTACGCAAAGTCACTTTCAGTTTTGTTGTTTAACATCACATTAAGGAAAATCTTTGACAACACAGTATGTAATTGAAATTTGAATTAGCTACATAAAAATAATTATTACTTAATGAACAACTAAGTTTCAGTCTTAGTTGTCTAGTCTTTAGTCTTACTGTCCTATATTGTTGCAGCTGTTGTTGCTTTTCAGACATTTTATGACACCCAAACAAGGATTCTATGTTTTTAATGTCAAAAATCACTGGTGATGAAACCTTAGTTGTTTTTTTTTTTTTTTTTAAAAAAAATACATTCTCAGTGTCTTTTAGATCAGAACTTTTTTTTTTAAAGCATCTGTGTGTAGTTCATGCCTTTTTGAGAAAAAATAAATTAATGTATGAAATGACAGATAAATCAAATAAACTTGATAAGAAAATGTGATTTTGATTGTCTTCACATGACTACTTTATATATAAAATGAAGCCGTTGTAAATGATTGATTATATGAAACATTTATTTCAAGTTTAGAAATGTTCAATTTTGGGCATATACACTCATCAGTCACATAAAATAAAATAATAAATACATTCATTCAAATTATGGCAAGATAAGTGCATGTCAGCTTGATTGGTTAAGGTAACAGGAGTGTGAAGTAAATGATTTATGGGTTTTTGGATGTGAAGATTGTCTGTAATAATTGGCAAATTAGGTGACCCTGAGGCCCATAATAAATGTGACTATTGGAGATAAAGTTACACATACATATGTCCTTGCCTCCAGACCACATGATTACCAGCTAATTATCACAAATGTTTATACAAATATCGTCTATCGCTTGGAATGCCTCTGTGGATGTTTTTATGTTGGCAAGACAAAATGTAAAATAAATGAGAGAATTGCTGAACACAAATGTACTGTAAGAGTTAGGAATAAGGAATACCAAAGCCAAAATTTGAAACTGCACTGCACATAGGAATTATCCTAATTTCTACAGGTCAACTGGCATTGAAGTGATCCATTCTATCCAGCCGTACATAATTACTTCACAAGGAAACTAATTTTTAATGACAATTTTCACAGGGCTGATTAATCCATGTTTATAAAAGCTGTGTTTTGGGAGTCTCTCAACATCTGTTGTTTGAAAAAAATCATTCTTACGGGACACCTGTTCTTTGTTTTTGGATTCATTTAATGTGGGCTTGTAGAGCTTAGTATGTTACCAGTCTTGGCCAGAGAGAAATGTTGTTTATGTTGTGTTTGTGTTATGTCATGACCTGATTAATACTACAGTCCACTGTGGAGATAGATAGGCAATCTATATAAGGTAGGTTTTTACACTGCCTTCTTATTGATCTGTGTGATTTGAGTAGCCACTCCTTACATTTACTTTTGTCTATAAAGCGAAGACACACTTGTGACACACTTGGGGGAGGGCTGAGGTGACACCCGCTAAAAAATAACACACCAACAAAATGTCATCTGCCCCCCAAAATTAACCTTAAAAGAAACCCTCTTTAGTCCTCATTCACCAAAAACTTCTGTCCAAAAACTGTCCAAGAGTACAAATTGCTGAGACAAATAAAAATTGATGGAGCAATATCGCCTCTGTTAGAGTCAGGAGGAAACTACTTGGATAGAGCCACTAGCGAAAGTATACATATTTCATTTCTTCTCTGGGAGATTCTTATAATTCCTTGTGAGTTGCCATTATGAAATTATCAACAGAGTGTATCAATGAGGAGGTAGGTTATTTTCTTCCCATTTATCATCATTTTGGAATTCCACAATATTAGAGACATTATTACTCACCCCTCAGGAAGCTGGGTTGTAATACATTATTTACTGGCTGCCACTTCGAAATAAATTAAGCACAGCATAAAGAATTCAACTTAATTTGTATGAGGATGGACGTAGTGGTGGACCAAAATGGACCCTCTCTTAAATTTCTGATATTCATGTGGCAATATAATATAAAATAGTCAGAGGACAAGCATAATTTCCTCTGGTACAAAAACTGAGCATACTTCACCAGACCACCAACTCCACTGAAAACTATAGGTATGGATATATAAAAACGTGTCATATAAATTTAATGTTTAAGCAAGTGAACGTCTTAATTGCAAATTCAGTCCCTTACCTTGCCATCTTAGAATGTTTGCTCATTCTTATGTTTTTGTAAGACAAAGCAGTTTTTTTAAGACAAAGCAGACAAAGCAAGATTAATTTCTTTGGATATATTTGATCACTTTTCTTTCAAAGACAGAAATTGGAAACAAAGACATGCATGAGAAGAGGATTGGTATGATCCTCGCCATGGCTGTATTTACTTGAGGCTACTTAGTACAAGCATGCCTCAGTGTGGAGATGTGGAGGCAAGGCTGTTTCCAAAAAATGTTCAAAACACTGAACAGTTTTGAGTTTTACTATCTTGTTAAAAAGCTAAATAAATGCTTGTGTTGCCAACAACTGAAATAAACTAGTTTGGGAGTGGTGCATTTCTACTGTGAGATCATGTAATTATTTGAGGTGGAATCGACAACAAACCTGCAAGGGAAACTTTCAGTAAACATCAAATTAACAATGAGTTAATGAGTTCAAAATTTAGAATTTCACTGTCCGGTGTGTGTAGTTATAGTTACATATGACTTTGCTGAAATGTTCCTGTGGAATATAGAGATATGAGAGGCATTTGGAAAAGGATAAAATGTTCTTTAAGGGTGGATTGGACATTTCATGTCATCAGCATCTTCCAAAAGCTCCAAAACTGCACAAAAAGAAGAAAAACTTGAAAAGTGTCTTTTTAAGGGTGCATGTAAAATGAAGTGTGGTCTCTCTACCTCCCCCGCTTCATTTCACGTACCACAGGGGTTTTAAGGTGTTCACCTACCCTGAAAAAGTCACAAATGCAAAAATGTCTCTGCTTTGATCACAAAGATTTCCAAATCATCAGTCATCTCGTTGTGGTTACCACAATTTTCCAAAACATGACCAGAGTTGCCACTCATCGCTTGGTGGAGGGAGGGAGTGTGTGATTGAGGTTCTAAAATATGTTTCTTTAGCCAGTTTTTAAATCCTGAGGCAGATACATTACATTTTACTACATTTTTTTTTACTACATTTTAGCTCATAAATTGTCGCTTTCCAGATATGCCAAAAACATCAACATGTTCATAGGGACCCATTAGTTGGCCTGTTCCACAATAACAGCTCTCCCATGTTTCACCTATTTTGTCTTGAAATCCTAATAATTTCTGCCATTCTGTGTCAGAGAGACAATATTATGTTGAGAGTGTAAGTGTGTGTGTTTCTGTGTGTACACAAATCATGTATAAGTAATCATGTTTGTGCTAGGTCCAAATCGTCTTGTCACCTCAAGCTACTGTCCAGTCTGTTCACATCATCTGGACATGTGCTTATTATGCTGTGTGTGTTCTGTGTACCACAACCATTGTCCTGGAGGGGAAGGGCAGGAGGCACAGTGCATTCAATAATAATAATAATAATAATAATAATAATAATAATAATAATGACTTTGTTTATATAGCACTTTTCAAAACAGTTACAAAGTGCTTTACAATAAAAACAGAACACATTTAAAATACAAAAACAAACTGAAAGCCATAAAAACTAAGCACTTTATAAAAACACACATAGAGTAAAATAAATTAAAAATATCATAAGATCACTGAAAAGCTATTTTAAATCAGTGAGTTTCTAACAGTGATTTAAAAGACGATACCGAGTCGGCAGCCCTGATCTCCTCAGGCAGGTCATACCAAATCCTAGGAGTCCTGCCTGCAAAGGCTTTGTCCCTTTTATATATCAATCTGGGCCTTGTGACAACAAGAAGCGATGCATCCAATGATGTCAGGGAGCAGGAAGGGACATAGGGCAATAAGAGATCTGATAGATAGCTTGGGGCAAGGCCTCTCAGGGCTTTGTAAGTAATCAAAAAAATTCTAAAAGCAACAGGTAGCCAGTGAAGAGAAGCCAGGATTGGTGAAATGTGATCATGTTTCCTACACCTAATTAAAATCCTGGCAGCAGAGTTTTGGATGAGCTGTAGGCGGGAGAGGGATTTTTTGCTGATGCCAGAGAGCAGGGAATTACAGTATTCCAGTCGACTGGTTATTTCCAGATTTCCAGTTTCAGATTTTTGGCAGAAATAAATGGTCTAATCCTTGAAATGTTTCTGAGATGATAATAACAGGATTGAACCATTGAATTAACATGTTTATCCAAGGTGAGGATTTGATCAAAAATGGCACAAAAGTTTCTGCAATGCTGAGTTATTGAATGAGAAAGTGAACCAAGACTGTTTGAAATTTCATTGTTTGCACTATCTTGACCTATGATTAATATCTCTGTCTTGTCAGTGTTTAGCTGCAGGAAATTTTGTGACGTCCACATGTGGATATTATTCAGTTTAGCAGTATCCTGACAGCCTGGGGGTAGAAGCTGTTGCAGAGTCTGGTGGAGCTGTCTTGGATGGTCTAGTTCCTTTTTCCAGACAGCAGGAGAGTAAAAAGACTGTGTGAGGGGTGGGAGGGGTCACCCATGATGCGGACTGCTTTGTAAGCACACGGGGTCTGGAAGATGTCCAAAAGTGATGGGATAGGGGCGCCAATGATCTTCCCTGCTGTGTCCACTTCCCTCTGTATGGTCTTGCAGTTGCAGTTTCCGTACCAGACAGTGATAAAAAGTGGTCATGATGGGTGGGGTTGCACATGCCTTTCTCAACATTCACAGGAAGTGGAGGTGCTGTTGAGCCTTCTTTGCAAGTGATGTGGTGTTGGTGGTCCAGGTGAGGTTGTCCGTGATGTGCACTTCCAAGAACTTGCTGCTGCTGACTCTTTCAGGTGACCTCTCTGGCACTGGTATGATGGTGGTGGACTTGAAGCACTGGGGGACAAAGACCTGACTCAGAGAGGTGTTGAAGATGTCAGTGAGGATATCTTTTAGCTGTTCAGTTCAGTCTCTGAGTAAATGTCCAGGTATACTTTCAGGTCCTACAGCCTTGCAGGGATTGATCCTGGATGGGGTTCTCTTCACGCTTGTTGAGGACAGGCAGAGAACCTGATTGCCGTGGGGTGGTGGAGTCTTCCATGCAGGTATGTCGTTCAGTGTATCAAACTGGGCAAGGAAATCATTGAGCAGATCTGGGAGGGAGGCATTGCTGTCCTGTGACGGGGGCTTGTAATCTGTCATTGTCTGGATCCCCTGCCATAGGCGTTGTGTCCTTGTTGTCTGTGAAATTTATTTTTTTAGTATAAATACGTTCGACTTCCCTGATTCCACAAGACAGGTTTGCTCTAGCTGTTATGAGGACTGCATTGTCTCCTGATCTGAAAACAGTTTCCCGGATCCTCAGCAGGGAGTCGACTTCCTCTGTCAACCATGGTTTCTGGTGGCACGTACATGGTCTTACTGACAGTCACATCATCAGTGCACTTGTTGAAGTAAGCAGTCACAGTCTCTGTATACTCCTGGATGTCAGTGTGGTGATCAATGGTGGCTGCTTCTCTGAACATCTCCCAATCTGTAAAATCAAAGCAGTCCTGTAGTGCTGTAGCGGCCCCCTCAGGCCACACTCTGATCTGCTTCAACTCCTGGCAACTTTCACCTAGGGTCTATATAGCGGACGATGACGTGGTCTGAGTAGCCAAGGTGGGGACAGGGGGAGGCATGCTTTACATTTGTGTAAACATGGTTCAGTATGTTGTTATCTCCGTCAGGCATAAGCCTAAAGCAGATCATGTGTTTGGCACTCCACCCTGCTCTGCAGCAGCAGGGTTGGGTTTTGGAGATCAGAGCTGTACAACCCTGCCATGAGAGAGAACGTTAAAAGTTAGGCTTTGTTGTTGGTTTCCTGACTCATTTTAAAAAAGACAAGAGAAAAAGAGAGAGACAGGGTGAGCGAGTTGAGAGCATGATCGAGCGACAGAGAGACAGCGCTGAGAGGAGAGACAGCAGTGGAAAGCTTTCTCTGAGAAAGAGAAAGCCTGTGAATGACAGAAATACATTATTTTCTGTTTCTCTCAAAAACAAACAACCATCAAACACTCAACAGATAATTTACTATGGAGACAGACGCTTTTATTTTTTATTTTCATTTTCCTCCTCTGCATTTCTCCTTTTCATTAATTCATTACATCCAACTAATGCAGCGTAAATACAAAGAACAACAAGACAAATATGTGTTGTTTTTTCCTCATGTGTGAATGCTGTGTTTCAAGCATGGCAGCTGAGGAGCGCATGCAAGAGAGAGAGAGAGAAAGTGTGTGGCGGAGTGAGGAAAGGGAGCAGTGGAAAGCTTTCTCTGAAACAGAAAGCCAGTGAATGAGACTGACCAGTCAGTGGTCTGCAGTGTTTTCACATCACCTTTTAGTATAAGCTCAGCTCAAGAAAGGTTTTTTTTACATGGTGTGCTCTAAGAGAAAAGTAGACAGCAAAGCCTTTTATTCAAGAATTGAATAAATTGACTCTGTCTCATTTAAGCACAAATCTTTTGAGCAAATATACCAACTCAAATGATCTAAAAGCCCATTATGATCAATCCACTTTATTTGAGGATGCACATTCTTTCAAAAGCTCTCTGTTATGTATTTTATTTTTAAATGCAGCCCTCATTATACTTGAAATGAGAAAAGATTCAATATTACAGTCATTAACATCTGTGTATAATAGAATGTTAGTTTCTTTCATGTTTTTGGCATATATACTCATTCATACCTCACATCAACAGTATTCATTTTTCAGTGCCATGAAGCAGCAATACAGGAGGCCAAGCAATCGGCCAAGCAATTAGCCAGCTCCGAACAGGCATGTTTTGAACAGGCACTGCACTAGTAATACTAAACTCCAACATTGTCATCATCCTCCACCACAGTTTGTGAACTTCTGAAGCATACAATTCACATTAAGATAAACATTGTAATATTATAACTGCAATCATATCAACACATGGTCACATCTCTCACATTCTGCAAAGCACAACTATCAACCAGGGGTTAAAGTGGAATTTGGCAGGTGGGGGAACCCTAAGATCAGATGGAGTGGTGCAGCAGGGAAAAATCATGCATCTCAAAATAACTATCAAATTGATTTGTATTGTGAGTTCCAGTGGACTTGTGATCTATGCTATGTCAGCTGACCTTCTTTTAAGCACCCATTTTTGACATATTTTTCTGGATCCAACCGGTCCAAAGGAGGCCCAACCAAAGAAATGAAGATCAGCGCTGAGACCTTAGTAATTTGTCATAGTGTCCTCAGTGGTGTTATTGTATTGTTCATTTTACAATCAGCACCGCTAAAAGACAAGCGAAATAAACATTACTTAACTAAAAACAACTTACACAAAATTACATTGCACTATGAAATAAACACAAGTGTCCATCGATCCAGATGATGTCACAAAGTTATAGACGTGTGTATTCACTGTGATCACGGAGAACCTTTTGGTTCAAATCAGGCTGGATCTCTGTAAAGAAAATAAGCACAACCCAGTGAGATTACTGGCACTCATCAGAGCAGATCAGCTGTATAAAAAACATGATGCTGAACTGAAACTATGTACTCACCCAGTGTGCTATCCTTATCTTGGTACCATCAGACTTGAAGGATTAGAGGCCTGAGTGACAGCCACTGCTGAGGGTCAGAGGTGATGATGAGAAGGCTGAGCAGGTATCTGCTGTTTCTGTAGCTCCAGCTGCAGCTACTTCATCCTGCTGTCTGTGACTCTGCTTTTACCAAGAAAACATATAATCACAGATATAAAATACACTAATATATTCACAAACATATCTATCAGTCCTGCTGCTCCACATGCTGCCTCATAGTTCTTCAGCAGCTGAATGGACCTGAACTGCACTGATTTCAGACACAGAAAGGCAAAACTAAAGAAATCTGGATTTACTGAACCTGCAGCCTGTTATCAGAACACAGGAGACAGACAAGAATTAAGGGGGTAAGGTGTAAGCATGAGAGAAATTAAATGAAAATAACACATTTCCATGTAAAAGGTCAATAACTTAGTGAAATTGTGTATTCCAAACAGAAAAAACCAATTAACTTTTCTGTCTTGTGTCAGTATCAGTCTGGAAATATTCCAGATCAGTTTCTGACAGCTCAGACAACAAGCTGCACAATTCCCACACAAGTCATTTATATAACTCACATTTCAAATATTACTGAGTTACATTGTTTATTTACTGAGTTACATTGTGCACACTCGTGCCTACTGTTTATCTGACAAGGCCTGGCATGGCTTTGTTTATCTGAATCAGTTTATCTGTCTGACTTCATCAGAGACAATAATGCTACAGCTGTTTACTATCAGTCAGGACACAGTAGTACGGTCATTTGTTTTATTACCAATTAATATTACCAAAGTTACCAATGTTATCAATAACGTTACATTATGAATATGACAAAACTTCAGAGATAAAATAGCATTGTCTCTTACTGTTCATCCGGTTCCACAGCGGAATAACAGCTGAATAAATGTCAGGAATAAACGTACTGAAGGCCAGCAGATGAATATCAGCTCCAACAAAGAGAAGTCTTGCATATACAGAAAATGCACAAAATATTACGGTTTTTGCCCTTATTCCGAAAAAGACATTATTCCCACTAAGCTGTTTACATGGCTAATGAAAATGAATATTCCACTAATATTCCTTTTTACATGCAGAGGGTTTTCAGGGTTTCCTTCTGCTCCAGTGGGAACGGGAATCACAAGATCTCCACAGGCAGTGAAGTAAACCAGCCAGGTGAAAAACATTGGTGAGCTGCTGCCTGCTATTTATAAATGATATTGATATAACTGATATTATAAATTTATTATTACAAGCACATCCAATACTGTTGTCCCATGATGTTTACTACACTGCTGAGTGTTTTTGGTGCATCACACCAAGTCGTCACTGTCAGTCCAAGGCTGCATGTCAGGACAATAACCAATCCCCTCCATCCCAGTCGTGAAGAAGGTGCATTCTATTTTTCCAGCCCACACTGAACAGCTCTCCACTCTCCTGTCATTCCTCTCCTCTGTCTGCCTGCACAGGGGTAAACAGGCAAGAGGATGTATCGCAAAATGTGGTAAAAACTCCATTTTAGGCGCATATTCTGAATGCCCTGTATACACATCCAAAGAATGCTCCTAAAACCTGAATAATACTGCCATTTCCCACGTCTTAATGGGAAAATGCTACATTTGGAATAAGACCTAATTCTGAATATCCAAATAGAATATGCTGTATACATATCCTGTATCAAATTTGGAATATTGTCATAGTCAGAATAATAGTGGAATATTAGTGTGCATGTTAACATAGTCATAGCAAGTTAGACAGTGTGCAAGAGTTTGTTTGCAAGATTTGGTGACTTACCTGAAGTACTGCTTGCTTACTTGACAGATTCACCTTTATGCTTAGAGGTATGTCATTTGTATTATGTGCTGTATTATACTTTGCTAAAGAAGAGACACTTCCTGTATTGGCACTATGCCTCCCTACAAATCAAATCACATTATTTGTACATTATATTTATATAACTCCTGCATTTGCCAGTGAGTATGCATCGTTACCCATTGTAATAAATATATTAAACTAATAACACATTTGTCTCCAATTGCACTCAATTCCTCTCAATGTTATTTACAGATTTGGTGACTTACCTGAGGTATTGCTTACTGTCACTATGCTTCACTACAAATCCAATCCTAAAAAGCGCAGAAAAAAAGTGAGAAAGAAAACAGCTTGCGTGACAGAAACACTACAACAAACCAAGTTTCATCAGGCACTTGATAGAAAAAGGAAATGCCAACAAGCCAGGGGCTGCAAAGCGTCGTAAAGACTCAAACAAACAAGCCATGGCACACCACAGAGCACAAGAAACACCAGAGGATGTAAAGCATTGCCGTGCTACTAATAAAAAAAGGAAACGCCAACAAATAGCAAACTAAACGCCAGAGGCTGCAAAGCATTGTAAAGACTCAAACAAACAAGCCATGGCACAGAAGAGAGCACAACAAAACCCAGAGGCTGCAGAACGTCGTTGAGCCTCATAGAGACAAACCATGGCACAGCGCAGAGCACAACAAACACCAGAGGCTGCAGAAGGTGGTCGAGCCTCACAAAGACAAGCCAAGGCACAGCACAGAGCACAAGAAACACCAGAGACTGCAAAGCGTTGTAAAGACTCAAACAACAAACAAGCCATGGCACAGCAAGGAACACAACAAACACCAGAGGCTGCAGAACATGGTCGAACCTCACAAAGACAAGCCAAAGCACAGCACAGAGTACAAGAAACACCGGAGATGGCAGAACGTCATTGACACTCAAACAAACAAACCATGGCACAGCACAGAATGCAACAAACACCAGAATCTGCAGAATGTAGTCGAACCTCACAAAGACAAGCCAAAGCACAGCACAGAGCACAAGAAACACCAGAGACTGCAGAACATCATTGACACTCAAACAAACAGAGTATGGCATGGCACAGAACACAACAAACACCAGAGGCTACAGAATGTGGTCAAGCCTCACAAAAACAAACCAAGGCACAGCACAGAACACAACAAACACCAGAGGATGTAGAGCATTGCTGTGCTAGTAATAAAGCCAACATGCATAAAGTCAGAAACGTAATGAGACAAAAAGTGCCCACAATTCAAGGGCATAGATCCCACAGTCTCAAGTTGTTTGATCAATCTTTGATGAACCTGTTGACAGGAATACAAGTTGTTTTTGTCTGTGTTTTTGGTGTTTTATGGTATTTAATATGTGTGTTCATGGTTAGATGATTGTTACCATGTAGCTAATCCACATCCACTTTAACCACTCACCATCAGAAACTGAAATGAGTCTCCGCATTTTTAAATGAATTTAACAACAACATAAATGCCTGCCTCAAATAATGGCCTGTCTCTAATAAAGGCCAGGTGTGCTACACTGTTCAAACAAGCATGCACCCAGGCTATCATTGGATGTTTTATGGGTATGATCAATGTAACATTAGCTAGCAGTCTACCTAGCAATCTACAGATGGGTGACAAATTAAAGTAAAAAACAACATAAAGTGTCTTAGAAAGGTGTTGGACCATGTGCTGCCAAAACAGCTTTAATGCACCTTGGTATTTATTCTACAAGTCTCTGGAAATCTGCTGGAGGTATGGAACACCATTCTTCCAAAAGATTTTCCCACATTTGGTGCTTTGATGATGGTAGTGTAGAGCACTGTCTAACATGTCAGTCAAACATTTCCCATAGGTGTTCAGTTGAGTTGAGATCTGGTAACTGCGAAGGCCATAGCATATGATTCATATCATTTTCATAGTCATCAAACCATTCAGTGACCACTCATGCTGTATGGGTGGTGGCACTGTCATCCTGGAAGAGACCAGTGTCATCAGTATAGAAATGTACAGTTAGGGATACCAACATGGTTCCAGACCCTTTCAGCTGCTGATATGCAATGGCCAGAATTTATTCAGAGCAGTGCATGTCAGTATGTGAAAATCTTCATGACTGATGATGTGAAAAACATGAAATTGGAAGAAAAATGCAACTGGCTATGCAGCAATCCAGTGACAGCAGCACGCCAGTTTCAAGACTGGACACATTCTTCAAAGGACGAAACTCCATGACTACATGATTTGAATGGAATTTCAAGCTCTTGGATCACTTTATCCACATGCAATCCTATGGATTAAGGATGCCCCAAAAGTCGATGTCAACACTGATGATGAAGTTGTTTCCTTCATTCATTCATTGATATCAAACATGTGCAATCTCTGAAGAGGAGAATAGTGACAGCAGAAACTTAGTGCTTTCAGTATAGTGGCATTCCCATTCCTCAACTTGCAGAAGACATGGCTCATGCAGGTTCAACTTTCCCCATCCCCAAAGCAGGGAAACAAAAGCTAGACAGAGGAACTAGATCCAATTATTGTACAAAAACACCTGAAAGCTAAACAAGCACTGCTCAATAAGGTTATAATGGCAATGACAGACCAAGACGCTCCTGAAAATATGTCCCTAAAACACTTAGCCTAATACATACAGCCTGTGAGTCCAGCTGCTTACCAACAGGCACTTGCAGTGAGCAAGCTGAAAGATGGATCAACCACTACAACCTAAACATTTTGAAGACATCTTGGATCCATACTCTTGCATTATGTATATCACAAGTTACATGATGAAAAGTGAAAGAGCAATGAGTGAACTACTAAAAAAAGTTGCTAGTGACAACACAGGAGATGATGTGAAGTCAAAGCTAAAGAAAGGTGAAAAGGTGACAATAAAAACAGATAACCATCTCCCATCACTCTGAAACACAACCTGTCATCCAATTCCACAAAGACAAATCAAGACAAGTATAGGAACCTCCTAATGTTGTACTATCCCTGGCACAATGAAGACCAAGATTTACAAGGACACTTCTCATGTTTCAAAGAACATCACTCTCACTGTTGGAGAAACAATTTGCAATAACGAGCAGTTGTTCAGTACAAAAGCTGAGGAAATCAACAAAGCATTTGACAACCTACGACAAATGGGACCACCAAAACATGCCTGGAATGTGGTTGCACCCAATGCAGAACATCAAAGAGCCATTCAAGAAGACAAAGTGAATGTGCAAGACAGAGAGCTGCAAGAAGATCACAGTCCAAATGTTGATTTATATTCCAGCAACCTTGCAGTCAGCTCAGAACTTCACACCCGTTTTAATACTGAGCGCGGGAAAACTGTAATGAGTCCTCAGGAATACAGAACCATGATGAGGTCCCTGAATACAAAACAGATGGAAATCCTGAAGTTTCATAGAAAATGGTGCTAAGACATGATCTTTCATCTCAGCATGTTGTAGTTTAGCCATGTTTGCAAGAAAACAAAAACACAGCAAGAGTAGAATTCCCTCTTTTGTGCTAGGTGGTTCTCTGTAGCCAAATATAGTCCACTTTGTTGTCCAGCAAGAGTACATTGGCAAGCAGGATGGTTGGGATAGCAGGTCTGTTGGAACTAGCCCTTAGCCTAGCTTCAACTCCCCTGTGTTTGCATCGCTTCCGCCCCCTCTGAAAGCACTTGCAGTGTCTCCTCACAGTAGCAGTAGCAGCAGGCAAGGCTGCGGTCTGAGGGCCTGGTACATGTAATAAGCCTCAACCACTACACTACAAGAAAGCTTTTTTCACCTATCCTATACTGATAGTTATTTCAGTCATACGAAGTAGCCTATCAGGCCAAATATGTAGCTATACACTTTTGACTCTCTTTTTTTCTTCTCTCTCATCTCTCTTTGTCATTCCTAATAAATTTTGTTATAAGGAGGCAGACTAGGGAAACATGATGTTGCAGATGATGAAACTCTAATGCAAGCAGGGAATGCTCCCTTCCCTGCCATAGATAGACTCATACCAAGAGGTGACAATGTCAGTATATATCTTCAGTCAGCTGCCAGTAGCCTTGTCATCACTCATCAAGTGCTGTGCTACCTGGGTGGGAGCTGATAGAAGTATAACTGCAGTCAAGCTTAGTCATAATAGATACAGAATAACACAGAGCTGCATAAGAATGTACATATAGGTGGCAACTATTTAAACTCCAGGACAGTGGGATGAAATTAAGATCAAAGAGGTAACTAATACATTGCATAAACTGGTGACAGAAGTCATTGAGATCAACAACAATGGCTGCAGGGAAAGAGCATGAAAGGCATCTGAGGTAATGTGAGGATTTAAAAACAATTTTACTTTATGTACTGCTATGATTTATTGCATATTTGCAAACAGGAGATAAAGAGGCTATAGATATAATGCATGTGTGGTATCTCTGGTCATGGCCTTATTGTCTGTGCTGACCAGCTAGCTCTGGTGTTCTTAAAAAATAGGAGAAAAACAGCGCTGTTGTCAACTTTGTGACATGCTATTGGGGACATGTTAACACAGTTTACCCACCAATCCACCATTTATGAAATTACTATAACTAAGGTTCAGGAACAAGACCATGCCTATCTCCCTAGTTCAATCACCTGTGCCTACCTATATAGGCATGTCTAACCCCTTTCTCTCCCATTTTTCTCAGTTCTCACGACTGTTTGTTTGTGCTCAGACGTTACTACAGTTATCTCTTTAGATTTGCTTACCTTTATCATGGACAACGAGCTGGTTCTAAACCCCTCAGACAGTGATCTGTTTAATGACCAATCTCGCTGAATCTCCTCCATTCATAGTCGTCTCCAATCCATCGCAGCCAGCCACTCAGTCATCATGTCCTTGCTCTGCTATCCATGTCCCTCAGCAAAGATTCTCCATTACTCTCCATCCAGTAGTTCCGGCAAGACACCACCTCAACCACTGCATCCACACAGAGACTGTAGTTGCCATTGCCGACCTTCGGAAGAAAAACGCTCTTCCAGACACCACGTTCGACCGGCTGTAATCCTGACGCTCCACCCGTAGCCACACAATGGCCAACTGCTGGCTCCCAGATTTGGCTCCTCCCCGCGTAACTACAATCTCCAAATGGACAGTAGCCTGCCTCTATCGTGCACTCAAGGAGAAAAACATCCCATTCCATGGGAATGACAATATAGCCAGGCTTTTCTAGCTCTACACAGCCTCCATTTCCACCACTGCTCCAGCTGGCCACTCCTCCACTTCCTGGCTCCCTACCCAGTCCTACCTACACGCAGCATGCCAATGATGTCATCACATCACTCACTACAGCAGAACCCCAGACTACTTTTGTCCTGGCTGAGGTCCAGGTCGTATTTCCCCATATGCCTGCTCCCTCTGTTTCTCTCACAGCAAACAATACCAACACTGTTCACACTTTCTCAGCCACAACCAGGCACGGCGCTCCCTCCACCAAACCTTTTCAATTTCCTACTGGCCTATCCCTGTTCCCCTCCCTCCCCCATCCCTCCCCTGTGCCTGCTCCTTCCTTATCTGATTATTCTTGTTCATTTTCCCAATTTCTTTCATCCCGTGTCTGCAGGCTGAACTCCACAGACACATCCCTCCATCCTAGCATCCCTTTCTCTTTGCTTCTTCTCCAGCCCTCTTTATTTCGCAGTAAACACTATCAATGCCGCTGTGTATTCTAGTTATGTTGTTTGAAGCAGACTACTCAACACTGTATCGAACTTTCATAGCAAAAGTATTGCAGCAAGATGTTTTGCTGCCTTGCTTCACCACGCCAAAAATCACTTGACCACCTCAAACGAGGACTTTTTACGCCACACTCATATCACTTTCTTCTCAAACTGCCATGAGCCGGACCAGAGCCATAGACTCAGTTTGACAGTGATCCATTTTAATAATATATACGTTGTACCTCAAAATTAATTCAGCCATACAAGTCCAATACCAGTAGTTTCCCAGCAGATGTTGCCATTTTGACTGTATCAAATGCTTCCAAGCAGTGAACCATTTTCAATGCAATTTTTCAGATTGATTCAGTGCTTCAGATAGCCTTGTTTCCCCCATCACTAGTTCTACCATCAGCAAGCCACGGAGCTTCCTCCTTCCAAACCCACTCCATTTCCTGCTGGCCTGTCTCTGTTTCCATCCTTCCCCCAACACCCCACGGCACCTTCCTTCCTTGCAGTGCCTCCTGCTGCCTGTCCTCTGGCTCTCCCCCATTGCTAACCCTACCAGTGGCATTTTGTCCTTAGCCTCCACCATTCCCCCCACTTTGCCCCATTCCAGCCATACAATCCATTCCACCAGGCCTAATACACAAATATTCACAGTAATTAACTGTGCAGAAACACAGTAAAAGGCTACATGGCCAAATGTTTCTGTGTTGCTGTCAAGTACTCTCACTCTCCCCAGCCAGCTACATTCAGTACAGTTAAGTCCCGTGGCTGTGCCCGCTCTTTTACTGTTTCTGTAGAAATATCTTTAATTTAAACACTGGAACACTGGCCCAGCTAGCAGTAAACTGTTGCTGAAAAGCTAAAAAAAAACTTAAAAGTGAGGCTGAAAAGCTCAGAGAAAAGAAGTCAAAACTAACTAACCAACGCACTCAAAGTATTTTGTCCATGTGATTAGCTCAGACCATACAGAATGTAATTACAGAAGGATTCAGTGAGGGAAGGAAAGCCAAGTTAAAATATGTTTTTTGTTGTATTTACTGCTGTACTGCCAGTTTGATCATAGTTTGGTGGGCTGATTTTTATACCCACTGGAGTGTAGTCAGTAAAGCCATGCCCGCAGGTGACTTTCATAAGACAACCGCTGATTACTGGTGGACCTAAAGCTAGAGCTCAGATTAGACACTGTGAAGTGGGATTAGTGAAGGGCCAGGACACGATGTAAGTGAAAGGCCTCTAATGGTTCTGCCAAGCCCAGAGGGAGAGAAACCGTATCATGTCTTAATTTGGTGTCACTTGTGAAGGGAACCAAAAAAAAAGTTTGATGATCATTTCCATACTCCATGTTGGAAATGATGTAACTCTCTCGTAAGCAGGATGCAGTCCCTTCCCTGTCACAGGCAAACATGAGACAGTCAAAACCAAGGTGACAGTGACAGATTTCATCTTCAGCCAGCTGCTAACAGGCTTTTATCTCAATTCTCAGAGGTCCTGTGACGAAACTGGCCTCAGTGTTCTTTCTAGTTTTAGTTATCTCTCTGTCCTTTTTCTACTCCTCCTCATCCCCCATTCCTCCCTTTTCTTGTTCTTGCTCAGGGACGTGCAGAGGATGTTAGAGGATGTTAGAATTCATAAAAGTTGATTTTTGCAAATAATTAAATAAATATATTCATGGAATGACTACTTTTGCAACACTGTTAAAGGGATATTAAAATGTATTTAAAACAAACCTGTTACTGAGGTTGGTTCAAACACTACTACATGATACTTAATTAATGATAAATGCAAAGAAAGGAAGTGTATTTCAGTAAATTCTCCTCACAATTATCCAGCCCAACTCTTACCTAGCCCTCTGATTGACTGACAAAGATGCTTCCTCTGGCTGCATGGCTGCCTCTCTCGACTTCACTTCTCTCGAATTCACCTCTTACCACCTCTCCATAGAAGGCATAATTGCTTCAGTAATAACAGGCAATAAGAATATGCTGATATTGTATGGCTAAGACACTATTATTATGTCTCAACAAATTGGTTTAATATAATTCACATATTACGCATAGAGATCACGCATTTAAGCCACAATTTTAAAAAGCAACACATAAGCTTTAGATGAGGTGTATTAGACAACAACAGTTAACATTCCTTCATCCCGTTCCCTGACTCCCTCCAAAAATACAATACAAAAACATCACTCCTGAATATAGTCAATTGAGATCAGTTTGACTTGGAAACTCAGATTAATTTAGCTAGCATTTAGCTTTAGCATTGAACGCACCTCATTAGCTGCTTGTTACAGAAGGAGGAAAACTTTAAAAAATCTTAATTTTGTCAAATTTCTTACATGTATCATCATCATTATCTTGTAGCTTGTGGGGGATAAAGATGCAAACCTTTTTCACAACTTTATAACTAACTTAAACAACTTGGAAAAATGCGCTGCGTGACAGTATCCGTACTCACTTTGCATGGGATTTGTGAGGACAATAATAGTCCTCCCCGAAAACTGGTTCTGCGCTACTTAGTTCCGTCACCTAGTCACTTTAACTCATGGTAAACTACCAACACTAACATATACTAATGTAAATTCTCTGTCCGCTACATTCAGATACAAGATGAAGTACTGAGTATATTGTTGTGTTATGTTGGATGTAACGGGAATATTAGGAATTTATTTATTTATTTAAAAAAAAACACCCCAGAACAAGGGCACTCTCTCTCTAGGAGTCCAAATGGACAGGTGCACAAGCCCCTTGAGGTTTACCTTTTCACTCCCTCTCTCCCCCATTCCATGCAGTTAAACACCAGCAGACTCAATCTAGCAGCCTCCCGACTCATTAACTAATCTATACTGTCACTCCTGCGCACTCCTCCACAGGCACTGTGAGTTTTGTGTGTGTTTGTACCTGTGTTTTGCAGCAAATTGAGTTAGGACACAATGCTATTTAATGACACAACAAGCTTGGACAGTGGGTGAATCCACATCACCTTGTGAGCATGTGAGTGTGTGTGTTTAAATGAGTGTGCCAGTGTGAGTGAGTGAGACGCTTACTGCCATTTCAGCAAAGGTTAATGGAGAATTGCTTCACACCTTCTTCCTGCACATCAGAAGGTAGGTAGTAGTGAAAGGAAGTAGGAAGAGATGCAGGAAACATGAGGATGAAGAAAGAAAGAAGGAAAGAAAGATGAATTTAAATAGACAGCCCATTAATCTTCTCCTGGTGGCAGCCCAGTGTGTGTGAGTGTGTGTGTGTCACACACACACAATTATGTTGCAGAGAAGGCACATACACTACCTCAGACACAAATTGATATTTGCAGACACTAATGATGATTTTAAGGTTTTGATCATCATATTTAAAGCTGTCTGTCTTCAAAAAGAGACATTGACATGAGCTCAGTGATGAAATTTTGTTTGAAAAGAAATTACAAAGTGAGAGAAAAACTGTTAATATATAAAGGAATTAATGTGTAACAATACTGCTGTCAGTTCTCAGAATCTCCAAGTTGAACATTAATTCATGTCATATCAATAATTATAAATTTACCAGAACCTCCAGTATAGTTGATGGTGTAAAATAAGGTGCTAAGATCAGTAAGCTACAGCTGTATTTCAGTGTGTCAGATACATACTTGAGCAACATTCCATGTCTTCTGCTCCTCACCTTATTTTCAGGTTGTCAACATCATTTAGGTGGCCACTAAAAAGTGTTCCTGTTTCTCATCAACAAAAAGTACAGATGTCAACTGAGCTTTTGCATTTTAGTTGTTTTTGTTTTTAGTGAAAAATATTGAAAGCTGAGCCTTAACGGACTTGATAATGGATTAAAAACTGGATTCAGATTTGATAAAATGCTTTCTATTCCCAACCCTTTAATCGATGGAAAACATATCAAGGCACACCCCTTCACCATTTTTTCCCCTTTAAAGCTTTTTTCAAAGTTGTAAATACATTTTTTAAGAATTGATTATGTCTGCAAATGTGTGATACTACCTGTAATAACTGCCACTTTATTTGGGACTTGACTTGGCACTAATTGGTCTTGACTCATGCAACTTTCAAAAATAATAACCTGATCATTTGTTCCACCTATAGTAATCATTCAGTCCTTAAATGAGCTATTCCATAAAAATGAATGAACCTTGATTTCAACATGATCAAAACCTGAGTGTAACCTTGACTATATCAGTGTAACAAAAAACAAAACAAAACAAAACAAAAACCTTTCCCTGACCTCCTCCACGTTTTGAGTGAAACAGCAAAAATCTTTTAAATGCTTTAGATTGCATCATTTGGAGTGAATTAGCGTCTGATCAGGAGGCTGAGTTTTTACATCTAGATCATTGGCCTGATTTTTGCACAGACGTAACAGAAAATACGCTCATATGTCTGAATTACACAATCACCTTGGTTGCTTCCAACAGTTCACCTTCCAGCTCATTGTCAGCTTATCAGCCAAAATCTGTCACTGGATGACATTATCAACAAATGTAGCTTTAATAAAGCGTCGCACCAACACACTCGATTAAATTGGCTGTGAAATTTTGGATTCCTTTTTAATATATTTTTAGCTGGTGTCAGCTCATCTATAACTCGTTTGAGACCCAAGGTTACATCAGCCACTGGAACGTATTACAGCATCACTTTGAGCGTTGATGCATTATTGAGAAAATAACTGACTGAACTCAAGGCTGACCCTTTTCATACTCTCTTGTTATCTATAAATTAGAAGCAAGATGTTTTTTACTGTTGAGAATATTATTAGAAGCAGGAGCATTACTTACGATAGCAGCACTCAAAACTGTAGTTCTAGAAGAAGAAATAGAATCCGTTTTTGGATATTTGATTTTGATTTGTTTGTTTTTGAAGAGCCTACGGTTAATAAAAGGTTTCAGGAAAGATGGGAAATAGTAATGTCACAACCACAACAACATGAAGTCTTTAATTCAGTGAGAACTTGTTGAGTTGTTCTGAATTGAACCACTTGGATTTAATCTTCTACTTATATTCAGCAGCAAAACCAGGTTGTACATGTTAAAAATTGTATTTAGATAAGACTTGGCTGGAAGGCTTATGGTGGTTAGAAGGACCTCTTCACTCTAAGCTGGACAACCCAGGTTCAAAATGATGACACTGAATTGCAAGTTCCTGGACTGCTTTTCTGTTGCTGAACTCCCTGTGGAGGGGCAAAAGAAAAAATAGAACAGCAGTTTAAAAAGCCTCAATCATGAAACGTTTGTTCACACAGTTGTGCATGTATTGTGCACACTGATTTCAGGCTTTTAAGGGAAATGTTACATCCCAGTTTCCTGCTCCTGAGATGTTAATACTACACCTGCCAGATGTTTTTGGTTTTTACTTTGATATGGGTCACCTTTACTTGTTCACACATGTAGAAGAGGTGTGGATTCAGCAGTAATCTTACCAGGCATCTTGGGTTTTTTTACCAGTTTTTTTTTTTTTGTATATATCAGTTTTATCTAATTTGCACATGGATAAGAATAAATCAGTATTCTGTGCTCGTTTACATGATTCAGATCTAGTGTTTTCTTATTTTTCTCTCATTATGTTTTTCATAAACAAATTTAAAGATTCCCCCCAGACATGTTTTGGGACATATAAAAATACTCTGCTTGGAATAATTATTTGTGTCTAATATGCTTTTTCCACAAAAAAAAAAAAAAAAAAAAAGTTCAGTTAACTAGTTAAAAAAATCTTCTCCCTCATTAAAAATGCTGCATTTTTGGCTCCAAATTAGTTGTGATGTCACAAATCCCGTTCGTAGGTACACATCTTAATTTTCAGTGAGCACAGAGAAACTTTCCTTCTTCAGCAGATGAATGTGAAAACAACCTTCTACCGTCAAACTCTGCACATACAGCATTCTGTACAGTGAAGCTCAAACATCCAACTGTAGGAACAAGAACACATTTTTGAGTGGAGGGGGACTTTGAGAGAAAACATAGAAAAACATGACAAAACATTTATGACAGAGCCCCATTGTGCACTTCAAATATATAAACTGAGCTCACACATGCTGACTAACACCTGTTCATCTGGTTTAGATGGCTGCCAGTTTGATCTATTACACTCAGATGATGTCTGTTTCCAATTAAAGGAGATAGATGTCAGAAAACTACCCGTAGGCCTTATGCATGAAAGGAATGCTGTTTGCTCGCAATAGAGAGGAAATGAGCTCAGGTAAACTTAAATTCTCATTCAGTAAATCTCTTTGATGTCAGGTATTCAGAGTGTTGATGGTTGAAAGAATACAATTTAAAATTGTCTGAGATTCAATGCAGAAACACTTCAGATAGTTTATATAATTCATATAAGTGTGATTGTACCTTTAATGAGATAATGTAATAGTGCATACCATCAACCTCTGCACGCTGTTAACAAATGGAAATGTAATTCCTGATGTGTTTTAATAAACGGGCCCAGTTTATGAAGAGATTCCTATCTCCCATTGAAGCATGATAGCTGTCTGAGATTTGCAGAATACACAAAGGGGAAGCTGTTAGCCTGCCGCGGAGGAGAATGGAACTTTAAGCTGTTTAATTGGATCAGGCAATAAAAGAATTGTTTACCATTGTTGAAGCTTAAGAGGATCTGAGAGGCTGAGTTGGAGAAAGAGACACAGAGGTGTGCAGTGAGAGGAAAATGAAAACTGGGAGAGAGTTAAGGGGATACAGGTGTAAAATAGATAGGGGAAGAGGGACTTTTTAGAGAAGTGGTGACAAACAACAAAAAGAAAGATGTTGATTAGGGGGAAAACATTTAAGGGAAAACTTCAACAGAAATGGTTTGAGAGAGACATCAACCAAAATGGGGAGAGAGAAAGAGAGAGAGAGGAGAAATGGAACCTGAGTGAATAGAATAAATATGATTGTTTCTTCTGCTCTGAGCCCTCTCCGGTGATTTAGACCCAGTCCCTGTGCAGAAAAACCTGACTGCCTCTCTTTGATCTTCCCTCTAATCAGATTGGAGCTCAGGGTTTAGGGAAAAGGCGTAACGTTGTATTGCCTCCCTTCTCTTTGAAAAATGTGAGTGTGTGTGTCTGATTATGCATATCTGTTTGTGTATGTGTGTGGCGGGGGTCATGTGTACAATACAGCCTGGTGTGTGTGTGTGTGTGTGTGTGTGTGTGTGTGTGTGTGTGTGTGTTTATGTGTGTGTGTGTGTGTGGCAGACAACCATAACAGGCCCCAAAGGCATGCACAAGACAAATTAAAAGAACTGAAGTATGCCTTTCAATTTAAGATATTTTACTTTGTAGGCAGACATTGTTAGTTTTCCTCACACACACACACACACACACACACACACACACACACACACACGTACACACAGTGTAAAGTTAAAAGATCATGTCAGTATCAATAACTCATTTATCCAAAACTCTGTTGTTTTGAATGAGTGAATGACGTTTATATGACAACCAACAACAAGCAGTAAACAGCTGAGAATGCTGCAGCGGTGTGTGTTCTGTTCCTGATGTGGATGTTCAGCTCTGAGAGCTGCAGTAGAATCTGTGGCAGTCAACTAACTAAGCTAACAAATATGTCCCCCAATATCTGGCAGTGATGGCAGAAGTACTCAGATCATCTACTTAAGTAGCAGTAGCAATACCACAATGTAAAAATACTCCATTACAAGAATTAGTCCTGCATTTAAAGTCTACTTAGGTAAAAATACAGGATTGGCTAAATTTACATTAGTACACAAGTATTTCTATTAAAGTACTTCTTTAGCAGAGTGACTGATGTATAAAAGTACATCATTAATGCATCAATGAATCAACATGTAAGCACAAGTTACTGCTGCTGGAGGTGGAGCTAGTTTTAAGTACTTCATATACAGTTAGGTAGTTTAGTCCAGTGGTTCCCAACCTAAACAATGATAGAAGATTCTGATGCAGAAATTCGGATTTGTTTTTCAAATGCTTCTCTGATTGTTGAAGTGTTTTGTGAAATATTGGAGGGTTTTATCTCTCTGGGTTTCAAACAGTTATTTAAATGGAGCTATGTTAAGAGTCTAGAGGGGAAATGTCTCTTTGCTGGAACTGCTAACCAGTCAAAGACATCTGAAACATGACAAGGAGACCCAACTTGACACTTTTTGTAAGAAAAGGTTGGGAGCCACTTGATTAATCATTACAACACAGTGTAAGTCTTAAGCTTACTATATGTGCTTTTATGTAAAATTTTGATCTGAAAAGTGACTAGTAACTGAAGATGTCAAATAAATGTAGTAAAGTAAAAGGTACAACAGTCCCACTGAATTGTAGTGGAGTAGAAGTATCAAGTAGCACAAAATGAAAATACTCAAGTTAAGTACAGTGCTTGAGTAAATGTACTTAGTTACATTCCACCACTGATATCTAGAGAGCCTCTGGACAGGACACACTTATGATAAAAAAATATCATAAATAACTATTGAGTAGCTACAACACAATGCTACTATATGATCATATAAAACTAAAGTTAAGTTGTATAAAGTCACAAAATACAATAAGGAAGAAATATCATTAGTTACTTGGGAATATATTGTTAAAAGTTGAAATTAGAAATTACATAAAAGAATTTAAAGTCTGCTGAGCTCACTAAATCCTGTTAGAGATGGTCTTAGTCTGTATAGGGATGGTATAGGAATATTATACAAGTACTTTTTTTCAGTGTTTCAGCACTTGTTTGCAAATTCCATCCAAATACTGCTTTCACATTTTATGCAGTTCTAATAATAATATAACTACTGTTGTGAAATTATTAAGCAAATTAATATTGAACAAATGTCATGTTGCTTGTTATTTGTATGCATATTGAATCAGTACTGGTCAACTATAGTAGACACATTGTCTTGTATTTCAAGATGTGTGTTTTATCTCAAATTTCTGCCTGAGGTAAATATTAACTGATCATACCACCAGTTGATACTGCCATGAAGCTATAAGCTCATGACTTTGATGGTGCATTTCACCTCAAGTCAAGTTTAGCTTCATCTCAGCATTCTTCTAAATTATACTGGGTCTGGTGGTTTTAATTGCCAAAGAGGAGATTAAATATTACTTTTCTTCAAGCAATGAGGAAACAATGTTGTTGAAACTTTTTGTGGCCATAATCCAAAAGTTATTTACTGCACAGTATATGTAATGTTATTCTAGGAGGAGGAAAGTGTTATACTGCTGTAGATACACTGAGACATCTACATACAAACAAACAAGGCAAGGCAGCAATTCAAAGTTGGAGTGGAGTCTTTTTGTGTTTTTTGTTTTTTGCTATAAACCTGACCAGAGTTTGAACTTTAGTGTGAGTTGCAGATAATTACAGAATTTCTACTCTGAGATTAACTATTGCTTCAGGTGAACACCTTGCCGTTTATATTTCAAGTGTCTGACATATGACATGCTTGCATTACACCATTTCTCTCTCTGCACATCCTAGAAAGGGTCTGCTCACCACCCCAAATCCTCTAACTGATGATGCAAGCACAGGCCAAGCGATAGCAAGACTTATTACAGCCAGAAAACCTTTAATCACTCTCTTTACTTAGTAAAGCTCTCTGAAAGCAGAGAAACTAAACTTTGACTTTACAACAAAGAGGATATGATGTCAGAAAAAATGACTGATAAGTGAAGTTCTTTGCATGATTCACAGTTCAAAAAGCTCCTATCTTATACTGGCTCTTTATGCAGCCCCTCAGTTCAGCCTCTGCCTCTAATAGGCAGTCTTAGCTCCTGTCTCTTTAAGGCCCCGCTCCCAATGAGCCCACTCTGTTCTGATTGGCCAGCTTTCTGGAAGCCTTCCAAGGGGCAGCTGTATCAGAGTGCTCAAGTCCTAACTAAGACCAAGAAAGTGGATCATATAACTCCAGTTCTCAGATCTTTACACTGGCTTCCTGTCTGTCAAAGAATTGATTTTAAAATACTACTGTTGGTTTATAAAGCACTGAATGGTTTATGGACAAAAAACATTTCTGATTTTCTGCTACATTATGAACCATCCAGACTTCTCAGGTCATCTGAAACAGGTCTGCTTTCTGTCTCCTGAGTCAAAACTAAACATGGAGAAGCAGCGTTCAGTTTTTATGCTCCACATATCTGGAACAAAATCCCAGAAAACTGCAGGTCTGCTGAAACTCTCAGTTCTTTTAAATCACAGCTGAAGACTTTTCTGTTTGCTGCTGCCTTTTATTAAACCAAATTTGAGGGTTAATATTTTACACTGCACTGCAACTTTTATTCTCCTGTTTTATCTCTTATTCCTTTTTTAGCTTCTTTTTATTTCCAAATTTAACACTTTTTAATTGTATTCCAATGTCTTTTTACTTGTGTTGTTTTTATATTCTGTCTTAATGCCTTTTAAGCTCCATGTAAAGCACTTTGAATTGCCTTGTTGTTGAAATGTGCTATACAAATAAACTTGCCTTGCCTTTAGGTTAGACAAGTAATTAAAGGTTTAAGGTTTATGTTTGGTGAATCTGCCATTTTCTCATACTGGAGAAATGTCTGGAAAAGAAAAACATAACTCATGACTTTTTTTTGTCACTTGATTGAATTATAGTTGCCCTTGTCACAGACAGTTTTCATGGTGCCCTGGTGCTCCAGTAGTCTAAAGCACATCCATCTACTTGACTTGTATTCTGGCTGTGGGTCTCAAATATTTCCTGTTGTTCTCTACTGTCAGGTTTAGAGGGAAGCTTTCCCTTTTTAATGGTTGGGACTTGTTTTGTTTTTTGTTTTTTTGTATTGTATTGCATGCAGACTACTTTTCACTCATATATATTTTATTTAAAAGATGTACATATGGAATCACTGAGTGTTCTGTGTCTTTTTAGTAATTTGCTCAATATTTAGTTGCATAAAAAATGTACTTTTAGTGGGTTCCATTTCCACAAAATGTGTTTACCTTCAGGAGAGAAAATCTTTTCATTTTGATGGAGAAAACTCTAAGATCCACTTAACACCAAAAAGTAGAAACAGGGATGATGCTCTATTTATAGGTCCTTTTGTTCCCATTTACACTTGTCATTTCAAGTGGCTTGTATCCAGATCCCAGATGAGAATTAAGACACTTTCATTTACACTTAGCCACATACATGCATCTCAGTTGGCCAGATGACAAAACTTGTTGCAATACATGTTTTTTTCCAGGCTAGATTCAAATCATGGTCCCACTCCAGACAACGTCCTGACATTAGAGTTGAGAGGAGTAAAGCTTACAAAAGTGTCTTGCAGAGACGGATGCATTTGCATCTTTCTCGCTAGAATGCGTCTCAAACCACCAACAGCTAACTTAAAACACTGCTCCAGCAAATTAGCATTGCACTTCTAAAAGATTGTTGGACTCACGATGGACAGTTTTTTCTTTTAAGCAGAACAACAAGAGATATTGTCTTTTTTACTCCATTCATTCTTCCTGATCAAAACCTGGTGCCTACATTAACCACAGTGCAACTCGGCTCAGTTCATTCAGCTGTACAGACTTGGACGTGTTATGCCAGTATTGGCTAATGTAGCCTTGGGCCACTAGCCTCCAGTAGAGATGAGGAGCGGGCTACAGAGGTCTGGTAACCTCACTTCTTTCTAACTCCACACCCCCAGATTTTTTTCATTTTCAGATATGTAGTCTTCAGCCCCAGGCAACAGTGCCTCGACTGACACCACTCGGGGCATTTTATAGTACTTAGTTCCCCTTTAAAACATTCAGCCAGAAATCTACGAGTTGTTTTGACCCAAACCTCAACTTCAATCAGTACAGTAAGACTCTTGGTCAGTCTTGCTGCTTAGAAATCAGAAATATTCCCAATTCGGACGAATGCACCCCAAAACATAGTTGAGCATTTTCCCCAACCCTTTGTCCTCTTACCTTGACTACTTCAATTAGTTATATACCTGCCTCAATGATGCAGCAATTAATTGGAGCAAAATGCTACAGCTAGGTGTCTGGGAAGAACTAAATGCATAGAACATGCATTGGATTCAAAGGTGCTGTGCAAATAAATTTGATTTACTTACTAACTATAGGAGAAATGGAGATGGTGTTCAATTGGTACACCCACATTTAACTAATTCCAACCAATTACTAGCACAGAAACTTCCTACAGCATGATTAAGAAATTAAGGGCATGTTGAATAAAGCTTTACCAAAGCAACATAGGAAATGTCAGCAGTCTGCCTTGAACTCTACAGTAACAGCAAACAGTGACTTCAGAGCAGTCATGAATGTGAAGTCTGCTTTATTCAGGTTTAGCAAAGAATGGGATTTATGCTTGAGTAACAGAGAGAGAAATATTTTCTTATAAGAAAAGATTTATCAATATGAATTTATTTTATTATCACACATGGAGCTCTCTCCATTAGCATATAAAGAGATAAAATCAACATAGAATAGGCTTTCATATTTCAGAAAGGCTGTGCCTTTGTGTGTGTGCGCATGTGGCATTTAGAACAATATGGGACTCTATTTAAAGGAATTATTTCCATAGATTGATATCAGAGTGATCTTAAAGATTTATACATTTCCTTTTTCACATGAACTCAACACACACATGCTCACACACACACTGTATAAAGTGTGAAATGCACACAGTGGCAGATGCACAAATGTATGGTGGCACTCACACATCTTCAAACACCCACACACACGCACACTCTGACATGGTCTATGTATCACTTTGTGACAAGGCCAATCTTTAAGTCTGACTCTTTTTGATAAGTCTATGATTGATCTGTGAGGGTCTATTTCCTGTCTTCACCTGTGATAAATCACATTGACAGGTGTGTGTGTGTGTGTGTGTGTGTGTGTGTGTGTGTGTGTGTGTGTGTGTGTGTGTGTGTGTGTGTGTGTGGGTTAAAACTCTCTACAAGCATGGAAAAAAGCCACTGAAAGAGTGAGACCACTGTATGCGTTTCTCCATATTGCTAATATCTTACAATATATAAATTGAGAATTTAGAGAAGCTCAAACATTCAACTGATGTAACAATGAGCAAAACACATGTTTGAGTGAATGAAGAACTTGTTCTCTTATGTCAAAGTGAAGCACTTTGAATGTTCATCGATTCACCCTGACCTTCAACTTGCAACATCACACTACTTTGTGCAAACACAGGTCTGTAATGGCTCCGTTGAGCGAGGTGTGAACCCCAAAACAAACTCAGGTAGATTTAGCATAGTTCATTTATTTTAGAGTTGACAACCAGGAATAGAATTTCGTGGGTGGTAAGAGCAGGCAAATACATCCAAGCTGCTGAGGCAGGAAAGCAGAAACTGACAGTCAGGCAGGTAGCAGGCAGAAATTATTAGCTACAATGGCACAAGAGACACAACAATGGAGGAAATGTATTAACCAAACGGGACGTCCTCTAGAATAAATACAGGGTAAATGACCAATGGAAAACAGATGTGCAGGGTCATCAGTGGTTGGTTAGTTGAACACTAAATGCAACACATGAGAGGTATGGCCTTACAGGGTTTAGAAAGTTCCATAAGACACAATGGGATAAAGAAAAAAATCTGAGGCTGAAAGTCATTTTAAGTTTAAGAAAACTGAGACCACAGTCTTATGTGCACAGTGTACTGTATACAGCCTGTCTATCATGCTTCTCAAACACACACATAGAAAACACAAAAACCTTGTTTTGACAGAGCAGTTGAACTCTAATCTAACCTTGTAACACTGATACAAGTCAGGCTTTCTATCAAACAAGCTGCACATGATCATCTGTCATGTCTGTGTCTTTTGCTATTTGTCAAAGAGATTTTGACTGAATGGATGATTGAAGCTTGTCTTGCTTTGTTGATGTTTGTCAATATGTCTTGCAGTGTGTACTGATAGCACAGTGACATAAAATTCTGTGAAAAATGCACAAAGTCTGACAAACAGAAAACACAAGAACACAGTGAGTAGATTTTTTTTTTTACATGTTTGTACAGTTGTTATATCTAGTTTGTCCTTGCAATCACACATCCCTATGTATACAAATGACATTATTTGGGCTAATTAGAAACAAGAAAAAAACATTTTGTCCCACCTACTTTTTAAAAAACTGTGTTGTTTTTAGTATGTAAAGACATGTTACAGCAGTAGTAAGTACCAAGTCTACAAACTCTTTGGAGAATACATTCACAATTAATATGTTTAGGTGTTGTCTGTACAAAAAAGTCAAATTCTTGATGTATCTAAGGTGCCTGGAAATTTCAAGTAATTTTCATTCTGAATATTCTTGTGTCTTGATAATATTCATCTAATAATAGTCATCTCCTCCCCCTTCCATCTGCCTATCCACCTGTTCTGATTTGATGACTTTATGAGTGATCCTTTACAAGCACATTTGCTGCCTTCAACTATGATAAATTATTTCCTAGCCAAGCCCTCTGATCATCTGAGGTGGGACAGTTAAAGGGCCTCAGATACAATATGATAGAGTAAAAAGACAACATGTTTTAGATTTGGTTCACCATTTCTCTCACTCTCACTCCTCCTTATAATTTTCTAAATACATTGTACACCCTTCAAATCTGTCTAAAGATGACTTTGATATGTACATTTGTTTTATTTCATCAGGAGTTGCTGTGCCACCTCCCTTCAATTCTAACTCCTTTTGATAACAGTCTTTGACTGATCTTCAAGGATCTGTTTCTTGTCAAAAAATCATTCTTTCATTTACGCCAAATTATCCACTGCATCAGTATTACTTCTATTCACATCACCTTCATATACCCACAGTATCTCACTGAGGTTGAAAAACAGATCATTTTATCAAGAGTTTTAAAGATGAGAAAGTAAAAATTGGGGTTGCCGGTTTTTAGATTTTTTTTTAGAGTTTTAGCAGAAGCTGCTCCCTTAACACTGTAGATACAGCTAATCGATATCTATGATTTGAGGTTGTGTCAGTGTTATGTTGATGCTGCTGCACTGATGCCTGCACAGTGCAAACAAACAGGCAGAGTAAAAAGTCCCTCAGCTTGGCTTGGCCTTGGAGGATGTGACCTGTCCCCTGTAAAACCAATGTAGCTGACATCGCTTATGTCTGCAGATGATATTCCTTGCTAACCAGTTGTCTACTGCACAGAAAGACGCTGTTAGAGCATCTGCTCTGCTTCTCCCCTCCCTTGTCTTTCCTGTTTGTCCCCGGTTTGTCTCTCTCTGTGTTTGTGTGCGTGCGTGTGTGTGTGTGTGTGTGTGTGTGTGTGTGTGTGTGTGTGTGTGTGTGTGTGTGTGTGTTTGTGTGTGTGTGTGTGTGTGTGCTGGGCGTGGCCCTCCAGTTCCCTCTGCCTGCCTTTCTGTTCTCTTCCAGCTCTCTGTCATGTCTACAAGCTCCAGCTCTGGAACCTGCACACAGTCTGCTCAGCCTCTGCCGACAACTGTGACTCAGTTACCTGCTCTTCTGCATGTCCCTCTCTCCAGCCGCTACAGCCCATTCCCCAAACCATCTTCACAAAAAGTCTACAATAAACAACTTTTTTGAACTGAACTTATTCTCCACTACTTTGCATGCAAATTTGTCTGATGTATGAAATAGCTATAGTGAAGAATAGCAGCATGTGAGGGTGACTGATGGAGATTACGTTACTGTACATGAAAATACAAACATAAAACCCCAGACATTCACAGATTATACTGTTTACCGGTTTAAAAAATCACAAAGCAGAAAGTAGGGGAGCCATTAAATGCAGAAAAATTAAAGAAGGCAAAAATGCATTGAATCTCAGCAACTCTGGATTGTAATGCATTTAAATCTTGGCGCTTTAAGAGGTTTAAGCTGACATGTCCCTAGATATAAGGAAAAAAAACAGGAAGTGTCTTTGTAGATATGGGATAACAGTAAATACAGAACAATATTTTTAACTAATTGTTAAAATTCACAATATACACAACTACATACCGGACCATGAATGGACACTCCACCCAAAATGCGGGGGTTAAAATATCTGCATAAATCTTGACTTTGGGTCTGCAGTCTTCTAAACAGTAGTCATTTTCTAACTTAATTGATGGTCTTTGAGGAAGGAAATATATATCAAATTTTCATACTTGATAATGATCTTTAATGTAAAAAAGTGTTGTAAGTGTGTAAGTGCTGTTGCTTTTGATTCATATGTATAGTGGGAAAACAAAAAGGGAGTTAAAGCACACTCTTGTATTATACCTCTTATCATAAATGCATGCCTCAGAAACTCAACAGAACAAGGCTGGATTGTATGGAAGGCTATGGAAAAGTCGATGAAAATACACAAACATGCAGCTTACACCAAATACATATAATCCTAGACTGCAGCATCCTCTATACGTCTTAAAGGTTACCCCACAAATTATATGTGTCCAGCTGTTTAAACTAGGTCTTTATGAAAATGAACTTCTGGACATTTGCTCAGCAGGTGTGTGAGAGGTGTCTGGGTCTGTAGTTTTAAGGGATCTGGGATGAGCCTTTTGGGGTGTTGGGATCATGGTGACCATTCCTAAGCTGTGGGAATCAAACTTGAGTTAATTCAAGCCTGATCATCCCTCTTTAATCAATTAGAGTAATAAAGGTCAGATTAGTGCAGAGATGATCACATTCATCATTAAAACCATGTTTATCCAATCAGAAAAAAAAACTGCAGTTCTATCCAACTGTATAAAAACATGTTTGCATCTCCTGCTCTCAATGCACTTCACTACCTCCCACAATACACTTGGCTATCTTCTTCTGTTCTCATCATCTTTTCAAGAAAGTTAGATTTTCTCAGCCGTTGCTCTCTATTGTGCCGCGATGAATACAAATTCTACAATTCGGAGCCTCTCCTGGGATGTGGAAATGGCCTCCGAAAATTACTTTGCACACCTCACTGACTGTCAGACAGAAGAAGGAGGAGGGGAGAGAAAGCAAGGAAGGGAGGAGGGGGTGTAGAGAGAGGTAAGGGTCAGGGAGAATGAGGGAGAGATGAGAGGGAAGTGAGGGTAGGGAGGTAAGGAAGAGATGGTAAAAAGGACAGAGAAGACAAAGTAAAAACAACAGTGTCTGAGGCAGAGCTGGCTTGCGTACTAATTCCATAATGCTCTATAACCTTATGTGACCCTTCCTCCAGGCCTTCTCACCTGAGAGCAGGTCAGGGCAGCTTCCTCATTAGAATGGCTCTTGGGATACTCAGAAGGTACAACCACTGGGTCAGCTTTTAATAAGAGGCCAGGTTGGGAGGGACAAAAGTGTTTTGAGTGCAGTTGACCCCTGTTTGATTCATGCAGTCTGAAATATTGTAACGGTAGCTGGTAAGGAAAACAAAAATATTACAAAACATGTTTAAAATTCATGACCAGGTTGTATTAAACCATTGTCTGCAGTCAATCAAACTTTCATATGAATTTAATTTGTGAAAATTATTCAGGCAAATTTAACGCTATTTTTATATTACTTTGTAAGGCACAGGGGAGAAGGAGTAACATATAGAAAAATATGCAAAAAGTACCAGTTAGAAAACCCTCTATACTTAAAAAATGTTTTAAACTTTAATAATCTAGATGCATTGCATGTCAGTGATTTTAAGGAACTTGGGTCAATCAAATGCTTCTGTACCCTTTTGCAGATCACTGATATTGAATGAGTTTGCAAAACCACAAGTTATGTTCAATGTTAGTGTTTTACAATTTATTTGCGTGGTAAATATGGTTTGGTAGGGTTAGGGAAAGATTATGGTTATGGCAAATAAACTATGGTTGATGTATGGTCAGTATGGTTAGTCAACTCTAATTTCTAGGTGAAGCTTTGGGAAAGTTCATGGGTAAAAGCAACCATTGGTTGTTGGTTTGCAACACAAACTCCATTTTCCTCCATGGGGTACACAGATATAAATCATGCACTGTGAAATCATCCAAGATAACCAGAGTGTCAAAGGATACTGAGTTTTATGCACATACTGGCAGGTCAAAGTGGTACTAGCAGACTGACTGACAGCAAATATAGGAGTTGGTGAAAACAGTTTATTTACTAACTGTCACTTCAGAGAGGATGTCTATAGTACTCTAAAGTAATCACAATTACCAGTCCATCCACCACTTTTGTTCACACTGATATATCTAAACTATTGGATGGATTACCATCACAAATTTGGACAGAAATTCATGGTTCCCAGATGATGAATCCTTCTGAATTTGGTAATCCCCTGACCATTCCTCTAGCACCATTATGAGGTTCACATTTTTGGTTTTCAGTTAAATGTCACAAAAACTGTTGGATGGATTGTCATGTAATGTGGTTGAGAAAAGCTTGTCTCTCTTAGGATTAATGGTAATAACTTTGATGATCCCCTGACTTTTCCTCTAACACCATTATCAGGTTGAAATTTCACTTTGTCCAATACTGTGGTTAGTTAAGCTGAATTCTCATTGTTGTTGTATTAACAAGGGGTCAGATGTCTGACGCTGTTATGGAATTTTCCATCTTTAGAAGTTACAAATTGGGTTACATTGGGTCAAGCTTGGCCTTGAGGTCACACTGTAATTTTTAATCAGAGATTAAGATATCTTCTCCTTGAGACTTCAGCTGTCTGTGATGTTTTGGGCAAAGGCCGAAACCTCTCTGATAGAGGGTATATCAGCATTTCCATGGTTACCAAGGTCAGAGGAGGCTTCCCTAAACAACACAGATAGGTGGATGACACAGTCAGATGCTCAAACCAAAACTGCTGAAATTACATGCAACATGACTTAAACTGTCACGGGTAAAGTGCAGTCTCTTGTTTAGAAACTAGTGAACCAATCAGACTAATTTTTCATATTGTAGACCGATAAAGACTAGGACTTGGACCTTCAGAGGGCAGAACAGAAGGAGACAGCATCGGAGCAAAACACTCTGGTGTTTGCTGTTTTTGGTTCTCCACTTGGCCAAGTGCTTTCAATAAACATTTTCAGCATTAAGACATCAAAAGTCTTGTGTGCACCTTTCTCCACTGCTGACCATCACTCAAAATATCCACAACACACGTAATGTGAAAAGTGTTGCTTGTAATGACAAGTCCACAGATACACCTGGCACTGCAGTTCCCTCAAGTTCCCTGGAGCTTTTAGCTGGTTTTGGTTTTACAGGCCACAGCTTTACTGTTTTAATTTGCTCTCATCACTCTCATCAGTGTCATTTTCAGCCACATCAGGCAGAAAAAAAGCAGCGGAAGAGCTTTAAAAAACCTGCTGTACACTACCTGCCCAGCAGCCAGACAGAGCAGAGAAGTTAGCAACTAGTTGGTGATCATACTGAAGCATTCAACAGTTAAAGATCGAGATATTTCCCTCAGGAGTTGCAGAGAGCAAAAGAGAGCTAAAAGGAAAGTGAATATTGGACTTAGGTTAATCAAGTGGACACAAACAACTCCAAATGAATACTAATTTTGCTCTGTCTGCTCAATAAGTCACTATTGGCAGGCACATTCACCATATAAACTTTATAAGGTGGTAATATGTCTGAATTATGTGTACGGCTTGTTGCACTGCCCCCAAGTGGCCAAAATAATCATTAATTAAAGCCAGTTTTACTTTGGGATTCATTTTACTCCTCCTGAGAGCCTTTTGGTCGCACTATTGAAAATCACAGATCAAGACTGTGATTTTGGAAACCTTTTATCCTGGGCCAAAAGTTAAATTAGCCTCATGCTAATGGAGCCTGCAAATGGAGTTTGTTACCCTACAGTAACCTTTAATTCCCAGTCATGGGGATTTTCAGTCATGTTGACATTACGTTGCTCTTTCCTTCCTTTGATAATGGCAGTCAATTAACCTTATGTTTCATTTCCACACTGATACATATTGTGTCAGTTACGTGTCACTGCCAGTTAGTCACATAGCTGGAGATACATTTATTTTTACGTGAATGCGTTTGAGCATATGAAAAGAAAAGAAAAAAAACAACCTTTCATACAACTCAGTAAATAGCCTTTTTTACCTTGACCCTTTTGCATTTTTGAGCGTATTTGATTATGTTTTTGATGGATTTTTATAAACCCAAAGCCTGCAGAATTCTCTTACTAGTGTCAAAATAAACTGATGTGCTCATACCCGGCTTGAGACTGAGAGGTTTTTTTTATTTTTTTAAATGAGGAGCCGTAATTATCAATGATAGCTTTTTTTTTTTTTTTATTTTATTCATTTGCTCTTTTAGTTCTTTTCTGAAAACTCTCATGGCAGTATGCAGCCTTTGTTCTCTGTCATCTTTAATTTATGAGAGCCGCAATTATTTATCCATTTCCAACTGTGTGTCTGTACGTCATACCGCAGTACAACTGTTTTCTTCTTGTTTTATTTTCAGGAAGTTGTCTATTTACAGAGCAGACCCTCTGGGACCAGTGACAATAGGCCTGCTTGTCTTGGATGGAAACCTCTTAACTCCCCATTTGTGGGTTTTCAAAAAATAACATTTGTTGCTCTGAAACTGACTTTGAAGTTGTTGTTCACAAGGACCAGCACTAGCTAACTTTACTACAAATACCTGCTAATAGATAACAATGCTCTTATGCATTTCTATCTTTAATTCACTTTAATTCACAATTACTCGAGTCAGAATACTTGATCAATCTCCTATGGTGAGGCTGTCCCTCCTCATGTGCTACATTTATTTTTATCTCTCACAGTCGCTTTTTTATATTCATTTATATCACATCTATTTAGAGAATACTTCTCTGAAGAGACAACAAGAACATTGTTTAGGTCGCAAGAGGCTCAGCACTGTGGTCTGGTGACAATTTTAAACATTGCACAATTAGAACAGAACAAAACTCCATAACTCCCCTGCTCTACACTTGTACTTCTGGAAATAAAACTTTAAGTGAAACTTGTATTTGTGTGTATAATGTATTCACCATGACACAAAGAAAAAAAAAATCCCCCAAAATACAATCAAATATATATGCTCCTGTTAATTTATCCACTTCCTGTATCTGTGATAGTACAGTATGAAGATTGCAGCATTGTGGCAATGACTCCCTTGAAACATTAATGTCCCATTACTACAACTTCCCATTTCCTAATCGTCCCTCAAAATCAAGGGCAGGATCAATGCTTTTATTAGCCTTTAATTTTAAGATTTTATGATCTGTATCATGTATGTATTTATTTCATTACTTGGCTAAACTACAAAATTAAACTGTTGGCTGTAACCAGTGGCAGATTATTTGTTTACCTGCATGGAGCTGCAGGCACTGAGGGTTTGTTAACAAGAGAAATCCTACATACCGTATTGTTTTAATATTTAATACGTGCATTAGCAAGTACTGTGTCTTTTCACTGTCCAAAAAGACCAACAGAGAGATAAGTTTGTCGGTCAATGGTGTTAGCTGCCTGTGCACATCATATTCCGACCCACTTGATAGGGGAAAACACTTTTCAGGTAAACGTCATTTAAAAAAGATAACATTACAGACAGAAACTCATTTTTGTTGTGATCAACAACTCATATGTTGTCTATCAATACCAGGTGCTATATATAGCATTTTATTTCTTTTATTGATATATAGATAGATAGATTTTTTTTTTTCATATTATTTTGTAGCACTGAATGGGTGTACAGTTTTCGCAGTATAGTTTATTGTCTGCATCGGAGCAGGGATGGCATATATATATATATACATATGCCCCCAAAAAAGTACTATAAGGCCAACAACAATCCTGGCTCAAACACTGCATGAATCATCACTACATCACTATATAATAAAAAGAAACTGAGAAAGAAGAGAGGAATGGGAAAAAACTACATTGTAATGTGTGCATCATAGTGAATCTTGCTACAGAAGCACATTTGTGTAGACGAGGCAATTAAAAATCCATTTGAAAATGCATGCATGCTAACTCCACTGGGACATGGAGAATGGAAAAGAGAGAGGCTGTGATTGCTTTAGACAGCGACCACAACAGAACATCTCCATGCACTGTATTGAACATCATTCCCCTGGTATGTGGTGGTCTCATCTGTATCTAATTTAAGAAATTAGGTAATTTAGTAAGATAGGACACAGTGGTACTCCTGATGCTTGTAATGTTGTTTTTTTTTGCATGTTGTGGTGTTTTTGGTGATGAGCAGAGATGGAGCTTGCCTTTGTGTGTATGTGTGTGCGAGTGGTTGACAATGGTGGGATCTCTGCCTAATAATGGGATTATCAGTCCATATGTCTCTGTATGTGTTTTTGTTTGTTAGTACTACATATGTGTATTTCATAATGATGTGGATCTATTTTATATATCTGTCTTATAAAAGCATATTTTGATTTATATAAGCAGCTAAAATGTAGGAGGTTTGAAGTCTTCATATCTATATCTGGATACATTATGTGGATAATGACACACAGACCACATAATGACCACAGAGCTTTGCATTTACACATGGTATTAATAACCTTCTTATTATCTTGATTCTGCCCACATTGTGATCAGATCTGAATATGTAAGTTAGTTAGATGGAGTTGGTAGACAACAAACATGGCACATCCCAGTTACAATGAAGTGATTTAGGATACTCTCAGGGGCCGCTTCAGAGAACAAACATGAGGGTCACATGACAGACAGAGACAGTTGATGGTATCTGTAGTCTACTCTCTGATAGCCTTACTATCTAGGCTAACATTACTTATACTATAATATGAGAAGGCAATAATGTAGAAGCTACTAGCTAGGCCTAAAGCTAGCTCAGCTACCCCCATTGCTCATGTGACCTTCATTTTGCATGTTGTAGCGGATCCTTGAGAGTCTCCTGAAGCAACGCTGAGGGAAGGGTCATCTGTAGCTTTTTGAAGGACATCTTGAGATAGCTGGAAGATGTGGAGTTAGGTAATCATTCAACATTTTGAGCCAATTATGTGGCCAAACTTTGCAGGTTGCAGGCATAACTGGTTGAGCTTAGACCACTTCCACATGCAGTCTGGATGTTTCAGTTGAAAATCTGATCTTAATGCATTCTTCAAGCATTTACACCTTGCTTTAACATGCTGTTTGACGGATAACATATCCAGATAAATATTGCATTATAACACCAAGTTGTGTCTATGTCCTTTTTTGGATAAATGAATTTAACCTTGAACCTTTAACAGTAAGTGGCACTGTGATGCCATGGTTACCCCCATAAGAAGGTTCCGGGTTGAACCTGGTGGTGTGCAGGGCCTTTTTATGTAAAGTGTATATGTATTGAGAGAAAACACATGCCTGTTAGTTTAACTGGCGACTGCCCGTAGGTGTGAATGTAAGTGTGAATGGTTGGCGGTCTATATGTCAGTCCTGTGATAGACTGGCGATCTGACCAGGGTGTACCCCACCTCTTACCCTAACTATTTAACTGCAGATTCCGTACACATATGATGACAGTGATCACTTCATGCACACCCCAGGTCCTCTCTCCCCTCACAGGGAGGTCAGGCTCAGCCACAGATCACCACTGGACAAAATCACTGTCTTACTCAAGGACACTTGAGGAGCAGCTTAAATTCTTGACACAGGATGTTAAAGGGTTTTCCCAACTGGCGGACAAATTCTGAAATGGCCTCCATTTATTGTAAATGATACGACTGGGTGTGGTGACAGTGATCGTTTAGAGATGACAATTTGCCTTGGCATCACTCACATCACACCGTAAACCCTCTGATGCGTAAATGAGTATGTGAGACTAAAAAATTGCTATTATTCTGACATCAAGTAAGAAGAAGGGACACAATTACAAAACAAAATACAAAAAGAGTTTCCTAAACAGCAATGACAGAGTGCTCTGTTCAGTTTACTGAACTATCACCGCACCACAAGGTTTTCCCCTTAATTAAATCTTCAAAATTCTAACTGTTACCTCTCACGACCATTTGGAGCTGTCACATCGTGCAGAAAATGGTAAGTTTTGCTTGAAGATGATTCAACTCATTTAGTAGTAATTAGAATGAAAATGTATTCAGGAATGACTCTTGACTTCAGTGATTGCACAGGTGCCTGTGTGTGTGTGCGTGTGTGCGTGTGTGTGTGTAAATGTGTGAATTTCTGTATTTGCAGGTGGCTAATTACCCCTCTCAGTGTCTTTCTCTCTTCTGTTTGTTAAGTTGTTCTTTTCTCTTTTCTTTTGAGTCCTGTCTCATTAAGGCATGTTCAAACTGTTTGAGAGAGCAGAAACTGAGTTGAGGATCGTAATGTTAATCTTCCTGCCTCATTATGTGGAAGACAATTTTACTCTGCAGGTATTTTTCTTTGTAGGATATATCACCTATGTGTGTGTGTGTGTGTGTGTGTGTGTGTGTGTGTGTGTGTGTGTGTTTGAGTCGATGTACGTCAATCTGTCTTGGTGAGGTGTGAGGACAAAAGTCATGTCCCCAATTGGTAAAATACTGATTTTTGGGTCAGTGGTTAAGGTTAGCGCCAGGGTTAGCGTTAGGGTTAGGGTTAGGCAAGCAGTGGTTATGGTTTGGGTGAGGGTGAGTCTCCAGGAAATAATTGTAAGTCCATGTAAATACCCCAAAAATGATGTGTGTATCTGTGTATGTGTGTATGCTTCTAGCATAATTACCAAGCTGTTTAATACTTACTCTGTGTGATTCTGTGTGCGTGTACGTGATTACTGACACCGCTAACAGCCCATAACAGCGTTTGGTAGTGTAGGTTGTTAACAAAACACCTGTTAACATAGACAGAAGAATAAAGCCTTTCAGTACACACATACACACACACAGTCACACACTCACTCTATAGTAAACAAACCCATCTAGATCTGGGCGGGAACAGCTGGGAACTTTATTGGGCTCTTACTTCTCAGCAGCATTTGCATATGAAAACATCCTGAGCAGTGCAACTAGCTTCATTAATCCAGATATCAATGATGTGTGTGTCTCTCTAACCATCTATCTATCTATATATCTGTCAACTGTGTGTGGTGTGATGTGTGTGTATTTAAAGTTCAGGAAGCCTTGTTTAATCACTTGTGCCTTTTAAATATTGACCCGGTCAATATATTCAGATTGGAAAATGCGATTTCATCAGCCTTATATGGGGGGGGGGGGGGTAGCAAGTAAGCACTGTGCCGTTGTCACATTTATGGCAAGGTTGAACTTTAATTACAGGATGGATTAGCATGCAGTGCTAATAGGCATGCTTGCACATGGAAATTAGTTACTAGTTGTTCTGCATTATTCAAAATATGTGGCGTGAAATTGTTTTAAGACTTGCACGAGTGACATGGAGCTGTCACTGTAATCTGCATGTTGTGCAAGTCTTTACAGGGTTAAAACACACTAAGCTGTATTTTGTTGTTTTTTTAATGACTATCATTGTCAAATTAAATTTAACAGCTTGGTGTAATGGCTGTAAACAATGACGCCTTCTGCCTCTCTGCATAGAAAATACTGACAGTCTCTTTTCAGTGACAAACATTGAATGTACACGATTTTCATGAAGATGTTATAATACTGACGAGTAAGATGTGATGTTTACTATGTTCAGCATCTTAGTTTAAAAGTTATCATTCAAACAATTGCTAGTTAGCTCATTAGTTTTGCAGGTATTTAGTCATAAAGCAAAGCAACAAACAAATTGAAATTTTGACCTGATGATGGCACAAGGTAAAATATCAGGGATGACCAGTTATTACAATATATCCTGTTTTGAACATCAGTGTGTGTACCAAATTTAATGGCAGTCCATCCAATAGTTGTCTGGTGACACTCGGGGAATAGTCAGGGAATCACCAAAAGTGAACCAAAATTAGGATACATCATCAAAGATTGTACCAAATTTGGTGCCAATTCATTCAGTAGATGTTGAGAGATTTCACTGGTTAAGTGAGAAGCTTGACCTGCTGGTGGTGCTAAATGAAAAGACAAGGAATCATTAAAGTCCATGAATGGTGACCATGAATGTCTTGATCTGATATAATTGCAATTCATCCAATACTTGTGGAGATATATCAGTCTTTATTGAATTCCATGGCAATCAATCCTCACCCAGTTGTTGAGACATTACACTCTTAGTCAAAACTTTCAACCTGTCAATCAAGGTTGGATCCATGAACGTATAAATTTTGTTCCAGTTTATATCATGAGTTTTGGTTTAAGGCAGAAAAAAAGTCTTGCATCAAAGGGTTTGAAAACCCTGCCCTCACCTAGTGTCAGGTGGTAGAAATTCTAAGCTCTACCACAGCTGCTCTGGTAATGGATCATGACATTTGAAGGCATCGTGAAAATAAGGTCAAGTTGACTGGGTTCAAGCTTCTTTAAATTATACAGAGATTTTCTGCTTGGCCACACTCATTCTGGCAAATTCGCTCAGACATCTAAGCTTCAGGATTAAACTTTAAATAATTGACTTAATGTTAAAGCACCAATTCACACGTCAAAGAGAAACAAGAGTTACCTCGCTGCTTAAATTTGAAACATGAGGAAAGAGACATTCAGATGACACCTTATCAATTTACAGTGCCTGCAAAGCCTAAGAGCTTCCATATGCCAGT
Source organism: Thunnus albacares (assembly GCF_914725855.1). Lineage (NCBI taxonomy): Eukaryota > Metazoa > Chordata > Actinopteri > Scombriformes > Scombridae > Thunnus > Thunnus albacares. The sequence continues at coordinate 6,539,912 of NC_058115.1, forward strand.
TATACTGTTTAGGAAAGGAAGTCAGTTTTTTCCACAATTGCATGAATTAAAGTCAGATTGCATTCTGTGACTTTAAAGGATTGACTCAGTTAAGCTCTTCAATTGTTGACACTTGGGCTGTAATTAACTCACACTGCAAGATAACTGTGCTGTGTGTATGTGTGTGTGTGTGTGTGTGTGTGTGTGTGTGTGTGTGTGTGTGTGTGTGTGTGTGTGTTTGAGTGCATTTATCTTAGTGACATTAAGCTCTTAGTCCAGTGTGTCAAGTTAAATCTTATCTAGATGTCATGTTTTCATAAAGTTTCATGTGCACACAGAGTGTTATTTAAAATAAAATAAACAGGCGAGAGAAAAGCCCCATTAAATGAAAAATGTTTCCTAAAACAGAATCTCTTTATTTAGAGGAAATAAGCCAGTTAAGTGGGATGATGCATCAACTCCACCGTCACTAAAAAGGCAGTAGCACTTAGGAGATAATTTACTTCAGTACAGCATCGCTAGTTTTCAGCACAGTAGGAGTGTAATGATTCACTGAATACACAGTTTCGTTCCTCCTTAGATCTTGAGGTTTAAATTCAATTTATTTTCCCCGAAAAATTGTTCACTCAAACTTTATATATGCATGATGTGTGACCAGACATTATTCAAAGTCACAGAACTTGCATGTAATATTTTCTATTTACTGTAATGGTGCAGTCATGAAAAAATGCATCTTGGCTTTGAATAATGCATTTTTTTTTACTCAGTATAGAGATAGTTTCAATAAAGCAATGCAACAAGCATGAATAAAGTATACTTTATATGAGGCAGTACAAAGATCAAATGGGTATAATTTCCAAATGGTTACAGAGGTCATGCCTTCAGGCCTCTATGTCAGCAAGCAAGTGTACTTGAGCAAGACACTGAATTCATGTGAAGCAGTAACTATTATGGTGTTGGGACTCAGTTAGGAGAAAAAAACAACACCAATAAAATTATTAATATGAATTAATAATAACGGGGCACCACCCTGAGGTCAAGAACCAACAACTAAACACTGAATATCGTCTCAAGAAGGGGTGTTCATCCAAGAATGTCAACGTCTGAGAGATATTAACATGACATGATGAACAGTAAAGGTTTGAATTTGAGCACTGACCTGGTCACCAAGCTGTTATCACAGTGTTTATACACACAATCACAGGAAACTTCTCTTTAATGCACGACAAAGTTCATTAACTTTAGCAACATCATAAAATCAGTAATCCTTTAATTAACATCTATCACACAATTATACTAAAGTAAGCAATCATAAACAACAGCACAGGTAGGGATGTGTGTGTGTGTGCATGCAGGGGAGGTGTGACAGAGTAAGGAGGAGGAACACGGTGGCGGACATGAACCAAGTGGGGTTATGTCACGCAAGAGTTTCGGTCAACGGGGTTGGCCACTAGATTTGAACAGAGGTCATGATTAAATGGCGACCACCAGTCGATACATGCCTCTGATCAACAAAATGGCGTTGGACAAACCTGACCATTTCTGTTGCTTAGCAACACGCGTCTGACTACAGCGTGCGTGAGCGTCGAAATGTGTTTGTGTGTGTACATGCAGGTGAGGTTAGTAGGGAAGAAGAGGGTGAAAGCACCAAAGAACAAGAGAGCTCAGTGATCGTGAGGAGAAAGTGGCAGTTTCTTTTATTTCCACAGAGACGTGGCGTTCGAATGTCCTTATTCACTGACCGTGGTCTGACTTCAGTGAATAAAATATTAAACTAATGATACTCTACCTTGAAAGATATGGCCTCTTCTCCTCTACCTCAGCTGCGCCCGCACCCACTATGCCCCACTCCATTGCCCAATTTGAAATTTTACAGCTCCAAATTACTACTACAACTAGAGTAGAGCATTAGGGTCACTGATAGGTTAAAAAAAATCCCAATAAAGTTGAAATATTTTGAAAAAAAGTTCTTTGACAATGGTATAAAATAATCCTAGTGTTTTGAGAATAAAAGTCTCACATTTACGAGAATAAAGTCATAATATTTCGAGAAGAAATTCATAATACGTTGAGGATAAAGTCATCATTTTACAAACAGTAGGCCCAACTCGAGGCTTGTTTTCTGGAGCACCTTGCTGAAGGGTCTCTTTGATTACAGTAATTATCCAATCTCATAAAACATGCAGCGGCACCTGCAGATAGCATGTGTGTGTGACTGAAGCACATATACAGGAGATCACAGGATGTGACCCTGCACCCTGTATAAGGCTCCACTGACATCTTTATTGGATCATAAACCAACATTCTGATCAGCAGAGGGATCTTCATCAGGTCAAAGAGGGCAAAGATCCTTCCATAAATCAAAACAGTGGTTTATGATCTAATAAAGACATCAGTGGGGAATTATATGAACATCCGACTCCACATACAACATACAGCTCTCTGCACCTATTGGTCATGGAACACATTGTGGAAGTTGTCTTACTCAGTGAGAGAAGGTTAAAAAATTCTTACACTAGTGTTTTTGTCCAGCTTTCGTAAGGAGTCCCAGATGTGGCATCGGTATTCGCCCACTATGATACACATCACAGCTGATGCCCATTTTTTGGTCCTGATGCCCTACATCTGTTGGGTCGTGCTATTAAAGGGCTGATATTGTGTAGTCTGAACCTGGCGACTGGGTAGTACATCAGACAACCTAGTTAATGTTTTTGTGTTTTTATGCCTCCTTGCTGCAAATAGAATTTACTCTTGAGGGACAGTAATGATTTAAACTGATTTTTTTTTGAGAATAATGAGAGTCTATGACTTCCAGCAGGTAAATCACACCTGCTCGCACTTCGGCAAATATCCTGCATTAATAAGTCTGTCATGGGCATTAATGGAAGAAGTAGCATGAAAAGGCTATATGCTGCAGCTCTAATGACCTGGCTGAATCTCCAGCTGCAGCAGGGAGAAGAAAAGAAAAACTTTTGGTGCTACTTCCCCTCATGATGTCAGACTTTCAGACAAGTTGTATACTGGGTTTATTCTGCCTTCATTAGGCTGGTTGCATAAGGGTGAGTCACACTTCCAAAGTTCTCGCTAATATTGAATCTCCATGAATATGAAGTACATTTCCCCCATTAAATTGGCCACACTTGGTGTTCATATATATATATATTTTTTTTATGAATTGTAATTTGCTATCTTTGCTATTTTAAGATTTCGCTTGATAACTTATGCAATGTGCCGACTGAATTGTCCTCACTGAATGTGTTTCTGTGGTGAGTGTCTGTAGCCTCTTATCAGCAGAAGAAGCACTTGTGTCTGTGGGGGCATGTATGTGTGTGTGTGTGTGTGTATGTGTGTGTGCAGTGTGAAATATTGCATGAATATGAAAATTGCTCCCATAAATAGGCTTTACTTTAAGTTCTGTGAAACTTTAATTTCGACCCCCTGTGGCATATGAATCTCATCTCCACACCCCCCTGGAGTATTCTCTCTGTGACGCTTTCTCTCTGTGTGTCTCTCTATTTTTGTTTGTTTTTCCTTCTCTTTCTTCATCCATCTTGTCGAGCGCTTGACCTTTTTCCTCATCTTTTCTTTTCATCGTCTCTCCGTCTCTCTCTCTCTCTCATATCTCCCAAACTCTCCGAGCTTTCTTTTTTCCCACCATAAATGAGTAGCACAAAGATCACACAAACATATCAACACAGAGCGGTGTAATAATGATGCAGCAAAAGAGGGAAATGTCCAGCCAGAAATCAATTCACTTTCACCTTTTAAACAGGCAGTGGTTTAAGGTGAGTGTGTGTGTGTGTGTGTGTGTGTCCTTTTTTGGCCGTATGTGACTGTGCGTATGTGTCTGTGCACGCTTCTAAGGATCACAGTCAGTCTCAGAGAGGTCAGTGGTCCATCAATATCATAACCTATGATCAAATCAGCTTGTTTTATTAGGAGCCAATACAGACAAGTCAATGAGAGAGAGAGTGAAAGACGGAGCAGGGGCAGAAAAAGAAAATAAGACTGAATGATGGGAGAGTGAAAATTGGTTTTCATAGCTTCAGATGATCACATCCACTGCGCAAATATTTGACTGGACAAAGTTCAGAGCTGACTGCTGAGTTTGTTCATGGATAAAAAGAAACTTTTTTTGGGAAGAACACAGCAAATTGTAGAGTGAATAGTAGAAGAGGCCAGGACAGAAGGATGTAGAGAGAGACAGGTGGTTACAAATGCTAATAATATTTTAAAATAAAAACTAGAAAGCAGAAAAGAAGCGTTGCACACATCGCGCAGGGTGTCGCTCTTATCAGTCTTAATTAAAGATCCTTCAATCAGTTTCACTGAAATCTGTTAAAAGGTTTAAAAGCCAGAAAAAAAGAAACAATTGCTTTTACCTACAATTTCAGTTACCTAATAAAGCCTTATGTGGTACTTACTTTTTGGATCCATTAATGGTATTCACCAGGTCAAATGTTCTTAGGGTACATGTTGTCTCTTCTGTATGTGAACTGTTATCAGTACATCTAGAAAGAACTCTCTCTCTTGTGGAACTTTCCATTGTGGGAGCCTTTTTCGTTGCCTTCCAGATGACAAAAATATGGGATGCTCTTATGGCCACAGCAAAAAACTTTTGGCTCAACCTTATGTCGAAATATAGAGAGAATGCCAGACTCAAGGTTTGGTTATAAAGAGAAAGTTGTTTTCATTTACAAAGAGTAATAATTAAATAAACTGTCAGGTATTAACCAAAACTATGGGAGTCGGGAGGTCTGGCTAAACAAAACATAAAGATGGGGGAGCCAACCACACAATGGGCTGTCAGACTCATAGCTTCCCTCCCTAACCTATCAAACAGAGCTGTGAAAACAAGACAAGACCTCCGTCCTCAAAAAGGGGGAAAACAAACTACAATAAGAACAAAAGAGTAAAAGACTACAACAGTGGCATGCTGAGAGAGAGACTACTCCTCCAGCCTCTTAAATATGGAGGCAGGCCCAGTTACCAATCATGCGATGAGGAGCACCTGAGAGAGCGAGAGAAAGAGAAAAGAGGGAGGAAAACACAAGAAAGGAGGGGGAGTGCATTAACAGACGCCAAAATATCCAGCAAGTTACCACAAGGCAGCTGTAGCAAGATAGCAGCTTGTCTAAATTGTCCATGCCCCCACTGGCTTATGGTGATCCTTCAATCCCTGTGTAACGTATTAGCACCACATTTTTGGATATACATACACTATTAGGAACACCTGAGCAATCTAATGCAATCCAATACAACAGCTCTGCCATTAATTCTACTTTTACAAGGAGAATACATTTTCATTTTTTGTTGACATTGTCAGAAAGGTGATAATTCTACTTTATGTTTGATACTGAGGTCGTAGTGGGTGGTGGTTGGTGTACTGGAGTACATTATATTGAAAAGTGTTCCTAATATTTTGCCCCCCTCATGTACGTTAATGGGGTGTGAGTGTACATTTGTGCTGGATATGTAGCATGTGTTCTCAGATAAAGTGTGTTGTGTAACATATTCTTTACAGAAAATAAGACAAGGGCATGATGTTTCATAATGAAGGATCCATTTTTAGTATACTTTTTCTTTCAGTAAGAGTTTAAAACAGGACATTTTGACCTCAACACCAGATAATGTTTAAACAGGTATCTCTATTGAACTCATATTCAGTATTTAAAAAGCAAATAAGACAACTGCAGTAAAAAAAAATACAATTTACCTAAATGAAATGACACTGTTGACTACAAAATGTAAAGTTTTTAATGTAATTTACTAAGAAGCTTAAAAGGTTAAAGGGGCATTTTAGAGTGTAAATGGGAAAAAAAATGTCAGAAGTTAAAAAAGGAGCAAAGAAAAATGTTCTTGGATATGATCTGTTAGTGTTACATAGAGTATGCATGCTCTCAAATAATTTTAAGATTTAAATGAAAATATTAAAGCAGAACGACTTGAAGGACCACAGGTGTCAGGAGATGTGTTCTCCCAAGCAGCCACTTTCATAGATTTTGGCAAAGTACATCAATTTCTGCATATTTTCTAGAAACATGATTGAAAAAAACAGAAAAATATGATAATTTGATGTTAATGACGCAGTTGATAATCATCCATTAAGAAGAGACGGATTGAAAGGAACAGTGACATCAGATGCATATTCAAACTCTATCCAAGTATGGAATGTTTTAGGAGAGTGGTTGCACTGGTGAGTATGTATGAGTGTTTGAACTGATGTAGAAAATGAGCTAAAGCAGGCATGAAATGAGTCTGATCCTGTGTATAAATACCGTAGATCCACAAAAGCTCCTCCCTAATAATGTGTGTACCATAGAGACAAAAAGCAGTGAGAATGACAAATAAAAAAAAAACAAAAGCCTCTAATATTTTAAGAGAAAAAAGGGAAAAAAATCGAGCAGAGCTCTCAGGTAGCTGGAGAAACATTATCTCTGAAGACAACTGATCTCAGCAGCGTTTGTTACATTCAAGCTGACTGGTCGAGGAGAAAAACAATAATAGAGCAGTTTGGAAAGTTTGGAAAAGAAACGGCTCATGTCCGAGTACACACTCTCGCTCAGTTCATATTAAAGACCAGACCTGCAATAGCTGACAAGAAATATAGGTGTTGTCATCATCACTCTTCGCTGTGTGTGTGTTTGTGTGTGTGTGTGCTCATGTTGGTTGTTTTTATATCACTCACAACAGTCTCTTGTGTCTCTACTTCACTCTTTTTCTCTTTTGTTCTCTATCTATTGCTGTCTGTCTGTCTTTGCAGGGAAACCTGAGGGTTTTCTCTTCGCTTACCTCTCTTTCTCTTTGCTGTCTGTTCTTTCGTGTCTCTGTCTCTCCCCCCCAACACACACCCTTTCTCCCTCGTTCTACCTGTTAGATATTTCTTTCATTTTGAAAAGGAATGTTATTGCTCAACAATATTGAACCGTAAATATAGCCCTTTCTTCAGAAATCTAATATCATGAGGTGACATATTTGCTCTTTCTCTTTCACTCTCACACACTCAGACAATCTCACACAATGTAACCCTGGACAGAGCGTGTGAATGTGCATTTAAGTGTATTTTACTGAGATAAACCCAATTGATATCAGCAGTAAAACACAAAGGGGTAGACAGAAAGAGTAATATCAGGCACAGGCAGCATCTTTGTACTGCAGTTTAAAGCTATACTAATCAACAGATTTATATGGATCAAATGAGTATTTATAATGTGAGAGATGTCACTGATATGGTAGTTTGCCATTCCCTTCAGATCTACAAGGTGTTTAACATCTTGGACATCATTGCTTTGGTTTTCCAACCCACAACTTTACAGTTTTGGCTCAGTCTCATCGCTCACCTCCACCTTGTTTCCAGTCACAGCAGGTAGCTGAGGTTTTTTTGTTGTTGTTTTTTGTTAAAAAGTTCTGAAAATCCCTCTGTACGCTACCTGCCCAGCAACAGCTGACAGATAAAGTTAGCGACTAGTTGATGAACATAGTGGAGTTTAGCGGCTAAAGAGGTATCAGACATTTTCCTTAAGAGTTGATGGAGAGAAAAACAGAGGTAAAAAGTGAACATTGGACTTTGGAATTGGAATTTATCAAGTAAAGGGAAACAAAACTCTCAATGAATGCTAATTTTGCTCCATGTCTGCTGGATGTGTCAATCGGCTAATAGTTTGTAGCACATTAGCAATAGGGTGATACTACGTCAATGCTGTGTTTACATTCTGCACCCAAGCAGACAAAACCTTTAAAGCTTCAACTATATATTCATATAAATGGCTTTACTTAATATGGGTGGTGGCAGCTGTGGTAGAAGGAGCACTAACAGTAATACTAATAACAGTAGCAGATAACAGTACTAACTGTAACACTAGCCTTGCCTGTCTTTGGATACATTGACTAAACAAGGTTTTTGCACGTATGACACACACACACACAAAAGAGAGGACCACACAGTAAAATAAGAACAGTATGATAATATAATAATAACAACCAGACAGTATTCAGGTCAGTATTAGCACCATTTCAAAAGTAATTTTCACATCAGTATACTGTGTGTGTGTGTTTGTACCGTCTCTTTCTCTCGCGGGTGTGTGTGTCGGTAATCTAAGTATTGTCTGTTCAGCTCTCTGATGTCACGGAGGAAGGAATGGCTTCGTCTCAGATCAGATAGTCTCAAGTTCTGCTTTCTCTTTTTGCAGCAGCCACGCCTGTGTCTTTGTACGGATCAAAGAGCCCACCTGATGCAGACCACACACACACCCACACATACACATTTATTCACATTGATAAAGGTGTGAACGGTTTAAACTGTAACTATTCTTTTAGTACAATAGAGCTGTAGTGAATAAGGTAGATTATCCAGTATAACCAGGACATTGTTACTGGAAAGGGAAGCAGCTGATGTGTGCTGCAAATGTAATATTTAAGTGCTTTGAGAGTTCAATACTGGGGGCAGCAGATATCTCAGAGGCAGATATCTCAAAATCTTGGTAAATAAAGATGAGAATATTGGCATGGCTAGATACAGTTCCATTTTCTTGTCATTTGGGTGAATTAACCCTTAAAGGAAATTAAAATTTAAAAAGTGCTATCAGTGAGTCACGTATAAGGTCACTAGCCTTTGTCTAATTCTCGTAAAGGGCTGACTTCTCAGTCACAGTGATGTCTGTAGGAGTGTGTGTGCTGCTGCAGGTGCCATTATACTGCAAACAAGACAGCTGTATAGACTATATTAGTGCAAGTGGAATCAGTTGCTTACAGCTGCTGGTTACATTTAACAACCTCGTTAAAGACCTACACAACAGAGAGGCTATTCTGCCCCATCAGTATATGTCATCAAGCTTCCCCACAAAAAGATCACATGTCTGCTGCACTCTGTCTACTAGTCCATCAAGACTAATACTCTAAGAGCCATTAAATGCTATTTTTTAGTTCATACCCAGCTGATTAGCTTATTTAAATAAGAATTGACTGATATGTGGTAGAGTATTATTTTTTGGAGGATGAAGTTCTGTAAATGTTTCCTGATAAGAAGATGTGATTTCTCCGTCTTTCCTCTGGAAAATTTCCTACATGCAGTGGGTAAAAAAAAGAAAAAGTCAGGTCACACCAGAAAGTGGCACAGCAAAATTTAACTGTGTGCTTGTGAAATATAGGCATTGCTATAGCCTTAAAGGGTAACTACACACTCAAATTCTGCTAGCTTCCTTTACTGCCACAGAAAAGGAATAAATCTCTCATTCATGTCATCTCTTCGCCATCTCTTATCAGGCTTGCGGGCATGTTCTGATATTTATACTTGGCACTGCAGCATATGAAATATACCTCAGAGTCTTCCCTAATACGTCACAATTAGACAATTCAGCTGAACTGAATTTTCAAATCCAAGCAGACAGAAATACGCTAATTTTGAGAAGAAAAGGTTTTGTTCCTAGGATTGTACACCGTCCCTCAACAAAGAGTTATTGAAGATGGAAAAACCTCTCGGTTAGCTACTTGCTAATCAACAGTTAACTGCCTTTACAGTCTGTGTAAAGCAATAATAAATATGTGTTTTTGTGTTCTGTGTGTGAGTTTTACACATCACAGAAAAATGTGTTATTAACCACCCAGCCAAATTTGATGATAAAAAAATTGCATATAAAAATTCAAGAAGTATTCTGAGCTCTGAAACACAGGAGATGTGTCCGCTGAAACCCAACTGAACAGCCTCTGAGCCTCTGAACTTAACAACGCTCATGCTGAACTCCCTTAGAAAATATACAATTTAAAATAGGCCTTGTTTGTAGGTGTAAGACAGGCAACGTGGATATATTTTAAAATAAAGTAATACTAGGAGCCACTGTTTGGCACCTATTTTGTAGGTAAATGTGGACTTACTTCAGTAAAAATCTAACTTTAATGACTAGTTAACAAGGGATCCATCACCAATCATGTTAAATTGTCATTTTTTTTCAGTGAGGTTCAATGTCAATATTACTCACTTCTTTGAAAAGAGCTGGCGAGGGGCTGGATGTAGCAGCTGCAGGAGAACAGTGCAGTGATGGCGAAGGCAACAAAGTAGCATCTGCAATGCAGCCGAAGCAGCGAGGGTGAGACTGTACAGAGTGCAGGCAGCCACACAGGGCAGCTCCTGCAGGAGTGATGTACCAGCAACAGGACATGGATATGTCCTCTGGGTGGACTGGAGCTTTAAAACTGACTCTACCCTACTCAACCGACGCTTCAGCTGGGTTTGAAATAACTCCTTGAGCGCTAATGGCTTCATTCACCAGTAATAGCTAATACCATGACACCAGCGGCTATCATCCCCACTCCACCGGATGGGAGAGAGCGTTAACAAATGGAAGAGAGGAGGCCTAAGGGCTAAGCTAAGGCTCCTCACTCCTCTTCGGCCATCCCTACCCAGCATTTTCCTCACCAATATACAGACTGTGGTGAACCACATGGATGAACTGTGACTGTGGATCACCACTCATAAAAGGATTATGGAAAGCAACTTCATGATTGCTTAACAACAGCGTCCCCGATAGCACCATTGAGCTACCAGGGGGCTACATCCTCAGGGCAGATACAACAGCTAATGACTCTGGTAAGACCAGAGGTGGGGCACGGGGGACTATGCATTTATGTTAACAAAGTTTGGTGCAAGAGGCACTGCTCTGCTAACCTAGAATATCTCATAGTTAAGTGTAGACCTTTCTATCTGCCTAGAGAGTTTACATCTACTATTGTGACTGCAGCATACATCAGGATGCTTATCCTAAACTTGCAATGAAAGTACTGCATGCTGCCATTATCAAACAATAGACACTCAGCTGATGCCAAAGCGCTCTAGTTCTTATATAATGTTAGGAGGGGGGTCATGCTAGTCACCCCTCTATGTCATAGATCCACCATTTCAGTCCCACCCAAAAAATCCTTAACAAAGAAATGGTGAAAAACAGTTTAACAGTCTAACTCCGCAATTCAGTACTACATAGTTCACAGTCCATTAACATTTTCAGCAATTATTTTCTAACATGTATGATGTGTTTCAAAAGAAATCTCTGATTTTCCTTTACACAGATTTCAACTGTCAGTTAGCAAGTTCATTATCTCAGTCGCTAATGGGACAATTAAGTTCACACAATTTATTCAAGAGGTGTATTTATACCATTGACCTCTGCCCCAGAGTCTGTTAAGCTTTCCTCTTTTGTGTGTCAGTTTTTTTTTTAATCCTTGTAATTAAAAGAGGATGGAGCAACACAGCTAACCTCAGACAGCTTCCTCCATTTTGGATTCTCTGGCTCTCTGTCATCTCATAGGACAACATGGGGCTTGCCATTAGTCTCAGAAGTTGAGCTCGATGCCATTTTAAATGCTGGTGTTCCCGAGCTTCAGCATTTAAATGCTAGTAGAAATAGCAGTGGTAGAAGTAGTTGTAAGGATAGTGCTATTCCTGGCAATGGTACTTGCTAGACACACTATTTCTACTGAGTACAGTACACCACTAAATACAGTACAATTCTTATTAACATACTATACTGTTACTAAGGGTACCAATAGCAGTTGTACTTGTAGTCTTAGAACTACCACACAACAGACACACTGGTACATTTTAACAAGCCACAGTCCAAGGCTGAGAATCTGCATTATATAATTCTAGCTTGGGTCCTTCTCTGAAAAGGTCTAATCACTTACTGTATGCCTTAAACAATTTATTTGACTGGAGCTGTTACTGAAGGGAGGACTACAAGTTCTTTGTGGTAAAGATGTGTGAAAAGTGCAACTTGGTGGTAGAAATATGGCTGCCACTGTCCCTGCTCCATTAGCAGTGCCCTTCAGCTAGCATTAATACTAAGAACAGCTATGAATCAACACCATACACACACTTTGGCTATGAAACACATGCACACAAATCTCTGAGGTCATGATTGGGTCAGTGAGATGGATTTGGTTGTGTGTGTGTGTGTGTGTGTGTGTGTGTGTGTGTGTGAGTAAGCGTCCGGCATTAGGATACTTTTCAGTCATCACAGTTAAGTTTGATCTAGTATTCACTCAAACCATCACATTTTTAAACAGGAAATGAGACAAACTACTTTTAATCTCTGGTGTCTTGGCAAGTTTAAACTGTTTCTGAATAGTAATGGTGCAAAAATTAGCTGGTCACAGTTTATATTAGAATAAGTTGTCAGTTAACAATTTTTCATACATATTTTTCTGCTGAAGTCAATACATAAACAAAAAAGGCTACTGCCAGAATGGGCAGGGGTAACAAATTGAACTGGCCACATACATAAGGTACTGAACAAATGAGGCAGACATGAATGCAGTGGTGGTAGCTTGGCATTAGCGTCTCCAAGACTCAGCAACCAGGATCTCAAACAACAAGGCATATAAAGGGTGTTTACCAGGTGAGGCTGATCAGTTGAAGCAAACTACTGGTTGGAGAACAACCCAGGACAGCTCCAGAATCAGCACCATAGACAGTGGTAATGGCAAAATGCTGTTTCAAAGCACACTACCAGGAGAATAAAAGTCTAATGGGAAAATACTGTTTAGTGAAAAGTAGTCAATTTTATTGTCAGTATGACTCAAACAAGACTGGAATCAGCTCATAAAATATCCACTAAGTGTTTTAATTGTAAAGTATAAACTCCCCTCAAGTTGCTAAAACCCCCAAATTCCCACAAGAAATATGGAGGACATGACAGTGTCCTCAATGATAGTTAGGGCTCTGAATTGCACTAACTGTTGCCCAGAAAAATGAAGAGAAATGGATGGGTTGCAATCAAGCGGCAACTGCCACAACTTGAGGCTGAATCCAATGCAGAAGTTCCTTAAAGTGCCACCAACAGCCACTAGATATTGGCTCCAAAGAGTCCCTGTCACCAATTGACTCCCATTCAAAAAGTGTAGACTTCTCTCTAGAAATACTAAGTTAGTCATTTTTTTGTGTGTGTGCTGGTGGTCATTTGGGAAATTATTGCTCGGTCAATAAGATCTGAGGACTTATGGTAGCTTTGATGTGTGCTGTATGGCACTGATTGACAGTTTTTAAGAATAAATTTCTTTATTACTTACCAGAATAAAACAAATCAATACAAACATCCTCCACACCACTGCACAAGCAGGAACAAAAACAAACCAACAACAACAAAAGCATATGAACAAATTAATAACAACAAGTCCCACATATAACCGCCTTTCCCTGATTACATTTTGGCTATAGACCAAGCACTTTCATAATCTGACCCTATATTTTCTGGAACTGCTTGTTACTGTTCTATGTTGCAAGACTATTTCTGATTTTCAAAAAGTATCTCATAGTAGACTTCCAGTCTTGAATTGTTGGAGCCAGATTTGATTTCCAAAATTTTAATAATAAAATATTATCCAGCTAAAGTACAGCCATGCAGAATACAAAGTGAAGGAGATAAAGAGATATGACATTTAAGCACTGTAGGTAACTGCTCCAAATCAAGCTATAGCTTTTGAACCTTCTGACAATCCCAGAAACCATGGAGCAGAGTCTCCGATTTCGTTTTGCACTTGATGCACACATCAGAAGCCATGTTATGAAATTTGTGAATCTTTTCTCCGGTAAAGTAAATTCTTGTCATCAGGTTGTACTGCAACTTGGTGGTAGAAATATGGCTGCCACTGTCCCTGCTCCATTAGCAGTGCCCTTCAGCTAGCATTAATACTAAGAACAGCTATGAATCAACACCATACACACACTCTGGCTATGAAACACATGCACACAAATCTCTGAGGTCATCAGGTTGTACTGCATAAGACTTAAGCTTCATTAAAAGTGACCTGATGAGACACATTCACACATTTGTTCCATTTTTCTACCATGTCTGTTCTAAGTAACTGTTTTAATTGAAGATACCCAAAGGTTTACCTGTCCTCCAAATTATTTGATTTAAGTGTACAAAAGATTGAACTTTTCTGTCCTCTATAATATCTTTCACCTGCTTGGTGCATTTTAATTCCCATGTTTTCCACACCAATACACTTAACTGAATCACTTTCCTGAATAATCCATGAGTTGTTCCATAAATGTCTAATTCCTAATGATTCTGATAAAACTGCTTTCATTTTCTCATAATAAAATTACTAACATTTTGTTTTTCTCTTTTAGAAAACATACTACAAAATATCCCTGAATTGAACTGAGAATTCTCCAAATTCGTCCAATTTTAATTTTCAGAGTTTTTAGACATAAATCAAAGCTTTGGATGATAAATAATTAAATTCTAAATCAGGTAACGTCAGCCTTCCCCTTCTATGAAGATGTAACAACTGTCTCTTCAATCTAGAGGTTTTATCACTCCATCTCTGGCATCTCTATGCGACACTGTCTTGTGCTTGATCGCAGCAACTTTTTAGTTTTTAACTACTCTTTTGTAATGTGTTGTCCATGATAGTTTAACTTTTAACCATTTTTTATCAGACTTGTATCTGTATATCAACTAACCAGAGCTTTATCAGCTCCAAGAGGATGAATGAGTCCTGGACTCGCTGACTGTAGAAGCCTCCCACATTCCTGGCAACAACACCACGCTTCCCTGGCTTGGTCCCTCTGTAACCACAGAGCTGGAGCCACCGGTCATCACATCAGTCCATGAGGAGGACCACTGGCCCAAGCTTGGAGCCAAACCCAAGGCACGGATCTGTTCCACACCCGCTCCTTTGGGACCCTGGATTGTTGTTTGGGAGGACATAAAACAAGGTAGGAACTTCTCCCATACTCACCCACTGGGGTCTGTCCAGCTGGGTATCAACCTGATATTTCATTGGTCAACCTGGATTTCATGGCCCTGGTCTAGGGAGTGGAGCCCCTAAACCTAACCCAGCAGCTTCAGGTCCCTGTGAATTATAAAGGCGCTCCGCTCTGCATGAACTCCTCCTGCAATATAAATGCCACTTGCAACACAGACAGCTCTGGTCTGCCTTCCCCACCACCTACAATAACTGCCCAGTGCTTCCCCTGTCGGTCATGTCCCGCCTCTACAATCCCAGTCAACAACAGGCCGTATCATCCTGGGAGGCCTCAGCAGGGAGCAATTTCTTGCAACCTATGTCACATGAGCTCTGTATCTGCCCCTAATCAAGCTTTAGTTGATACTCCTCTTGACTTCCAAAACTGCAGAGGTCTTGGATTAATCCATATGAATGTGAGAAGCTTGGCACCAAAACTGGACTCCATTAGAATCTGGGTCCAACAAACCAATCCAGATATTTTAATAATAACAGAAATCTGGTTGACTGATAAAATTAAGGATGATGTCATCGCACCTAACGGTTACAATACATATATGTTGGACTGAACCACAAAGGATTGTTACTTTTGTGAGAAACTCTTTTGCTGTCCCTGTGTTACGCTCTGTGTCTCTGCCAAAAGAATTTGAATTGCTAGCATTAAATGTCTCTCTAAATCCTAATAATAATATGGTGGTAATCTGGCCTATTACCCCCGTCTGCTTTTCAAAGTGCCTTAGATAAATTGGTAGTGAGTGAGGTGAGTATGAGGGTTCTGAAGTTTTGCTCATGGCTGACCTTGACTGGTTATTTTCTATCTCTGAGGGGCTAAAAATCATTGTATTGAATTAAATTTAACTCAGCTCATTTCTTCATCTACTCGGCCAGACACCAGAAATCCAGAAAAGTTGACCCTCATAGATATAATCCTAACAAACAAACCACATAACTTCACAACTGATGGTGTGTTTGCCCTAGACTTAAGTGATCATTTCCAATTTCCAGTCCAATTTTCTGCATTAGAGATTCCAGACAAAAAAAAAATTCCACCACAAATTATCATATAGAGACTTTAAACATTTTGTTGAGCAGTCTTTTCTTCATGCCTTATTAGATTCTTTCCTTGTCTCAGAATAAAAGAACAAATCTGTGATATTTTTAATATAACTTTTATTTCTTCTAGTCACCTATTTGAAAATCCAAATCTCAATCAAAGATAGGCTCAGTTGTAATAACAGTTTCCCTTCTGGAGAAAGATTTTCCCTTAGACAATTCTCTGTTAAGGAGGTTTTTGATGCACTGGCCTCAGTTGACCCAAAAAAGGCTATTGAAGCAGATCTTTGAATACAAGATTCCTATTATTGGCTGCATCTATTATAGCTTATCCTTTAACTCCCACTTTTAATCAAACACTTGTGTCTGGGAATATTCCTAAAGTGTGGAAAGCAGCACATGTACTGCCTTTGCATAAAGTTGGTGACACTAGTGATCCAAATAACTACTGCCCAATCTCCAAACTGTCATGTTTAGCTAAAATCTTAGAAAAGTTCATCAATAATCAATTATTTCACTTTCTAGCTGAGCATTGCATTTTAAACTCCCATCAGTCTGGCTTCGAACCTGGACATAGCACTTTCGACAGCAGCATGTACGTTTGTAATCTGTTCTCTAGATAAGAAGGAGTGTTGTATGGTCCCGTTCATTGATTTGTCAATGATTTGTTGATTTGATGTAGTGGATCATACTCTTCTTTTGGATAAACTTAGTTCAATTGGTTTCAACACAAATGCATGTAACTGGTTACACGAATGCATGTAACTGGTTTCACAGTTATCTAACTCAAGCAATAGTTGCAGATGGTCATCAATCTGACTTCCTCAAAGTTACAAAAGGAGTGCCACAGGGCTCAATACTAGGTCATATTCTGTTCACATTGTACATAAATGACCTGGGCTCATTTGTTAGTAACAGCTCTATTCATTATTATGCTGATGACACAGTAATGTACTCATTGGTGCCCTCTATTGACAAAGCATTGTCCATACCACCATATAGCCTCATGTGGATCCCTGATTCAGACCCTGGAGCAGCTAGAGTTTTCAAGGAGATTTAAGGCAAGGCAAGGAAAATTATTTGTACAGCACATTTCATTCACAACTCATGGCATAACAACGCAACAATAAATTAAATATAGAACACATATATATATATATATATATATATATATATATATATATATATATATATATATACACACACATATATATGCACGTACAGACAGGTGACATGCCAGCAAAATGCTCCCAAAGCATAACAGAGCCATCAGATCTGCTCCCTGTAGGAGTCGAGCATTCAGGCCTGTACCGGTTTTTCCTTTGATTTGTCACCTGTCTGTACATGCACAGGAGAGATCAAATAAAAGTGCCAATAAAACATCTGTATTTGTTATTATTCAACAATTTACAACCTAAAAATTCAACATTCACCATTTTGCATCAGTTTAAGGGAAAACAGTAGAGAACATAAAAGTTTTTAGCCTGAATTTAAAAGTAGCTACAGTTGGCACATTTTTCAGATTGTCAAGGAGTTTGTTCTAACAATGAGCGGCATAATAACCAAATGCTGCCTCACCATGTTTTGTTTTTGACTCTGGGAACAGTTAGTAGACTAGTCCCAGAAGACATAAGACTTCCCAAGGGTTCATAGTGTGAAAGCAAATCAGAGATGTATTTGGGCCCCATCCCATTCAGTGACTTAAAAACTAGGAGCAATATTTTACAATCTATTCAATGAGAGCCAGTGTACGGATCTGACAGTGGGTGTGATATGTTCAGCTTTTTTTGTTTTAGTCAGAACTCTGGGCTGAACCCATCTAATGTGTTTTTGGGGGACCTTTAAAGAGACTGTTACAGTAGTCTAATCTGCTGAAGATAAAGGCATGGATGAGTTTTTCTAGGTCTTGTTTGGATATGAATCCTCTAATTCTGGCTATGTTTTTCAGATGGTAGAAGGCTGACTTTGTTGTAGACTTGATGTGACTATAAAGTTGAGGTCTGAATCCATAGTAACACCAAGATTTCCGACTTGACTTTTAGCCTTCAGTGACTGGGAGTTGAGGTGAGCACTAATTTTCAGCCTTTCTTCCTTTGCAACAAAGACAATTATCTCTGTTTTGTCTTTATTTTGTTGTCGGATGTTTTGGCACACACAATCATTGATATGTTCAGTGCACTATGTCAGTGAATCTAGTGGACCAAAGTCACTTGATGAGAGAGCTATGTAAATTTGGGTGTAATCTGCGTAATTATGGTAGGAGATTTTTCGTTTTTGGCCTAAGGGGAGTGACTTTAAGTAACTTTTCCTTTCGATGGCTGAGAAATATCATCATTAAGGAACATCAAGAGTCAAATCACTTGCTTTGTCTGTTTTTTGTTTTCTCTGTCTCCCTCCTTGCCCACTTTAATCATAGCAGGCTGCAAATACCACAAAGGACAGAGATGTAGTTCAGCTATACCAGTCTTCATCACAGATGGACTTCTTATTCAAATGATGCCATATTTATCCATGAAAATGGCTGTTATGAGGTGGAATAACCCCTTTGAAGTTTTCAGATGTGCCATTTTCATAATTTCTTGTATTTCCAGGGGAGGGAAGAGAGTCATCATAAAGTAATTTGGCTGACACAAAGATTAAGTAAGAAGGCTTCAAAAACTCTTTCCATCTCTCTTTCTATCACTCTTTCTGTATCAGTGTTGATCCCCTACATGTGGATCACCTCACATCCTCTGTCTGTTCTCAAACACAGATTGTCACCTCTATTCAACAGCCTTCCTCTTGTTATATTCCTCTCTTTCCTTTCTCTATTTTCTGAAGTTCTTTGAAATTCTGAAACCTTTCACCCATGAGTATAACAGTTACATTCAAACTTAGGGGTGTTTGTCCTCCCCAGTACGCCTGTACTATCTCTCTCCTCCCATATGTGAGCCTTCGTCCACTCAGTTCAAAGAGCCACATTATTGACTGCTTAGTTGTTTTCCAATTGTCCATCCATTTGGTTCTTTTTAAATACCATGACAATAATATCATCTCCCCTCCCTCCCCCTTAAAAGTGCACAGAAATAAATAGAAACAAATGGATAGCTGACAGGATATCTAAAGCATGTTTTGGAAAAAAAAAAAAAAAAAAAAAAAAAACGTCAGCAGCCAGATAAACCAATCTAACCACTACAAAATGTAAAAAAACAAGTAACAGCCAGATCTCTATAACTGATATTTCATTGGTTTACACTTTCGCTTACACTTTTACTCAGAAATTGGTATAAATATTCTTGGTGTTTATTTGGACTCAATATCTGTGAGTCACCAACATCAGCCCTCCATCAAAGGCTGCATTCAGACTGAAAACAGACTTGTGTTAAAACAATGCAAGGGGCAGCTGTGGCTCAGGAGGTAGAGTGGGTTGTCCACTAATCCTCCAGTCTGCATGTCCAAATGTCCTTGGGCAAGATACCTTACCACAAATTGCTCCCAAAGGCTGTGCCATCAGTGTGTGAGCATGTGTGTATGAATCAGCAAAAACTAGAAGTCTACTGGAAATTAGAACTTCTGTGTGAATGGGTGAATGCTGGCATGTAGTGTAAAGCACTTTGGTCTGAAGACTAGAAAGGTGCTATATAAATGCAGCCGATTTACCAAGGGTCTGTGTAGGTGGGTGGGTGTTGTTTAAGGAACCAGTGAGTCCATGAAATATGATCCAGGAAGTCCAGTTGGAAATACACATTGCACTTTCAGACAGCAAAAACCCCACAAAGGTAATGTGTACTACTCACAGACAAGAATTTACCACTCTGGCACACAGCGTTCACATGACAAAGTAATCCACCAGGAATGTGTACTTTCATGTATGTGATTAGCCAATGCAGCGCCTTGCATGACGGATGACTTTGTGTTGCAGCAGAAGTTGAACCAGGTTCAACTTGTTTGCTTGGTGATCCTGCGTTGTTTGCTGAGGCCTCTGCATTGGCACCCCTACCGTGTCAGTGCACTGGCTCCATTCAAATGAATGAGAGGGCTGCGTCTTTTCAAGCAGAGCTAATGTCGGTCTAAACACCACCTAAATATTTTGCAGCCTCTTTTAGAACATCTGCAATAGCTATGTCATTATTCCTGCTTAAGACTCCTATCTGTTGAATCTCTGCCAAGTGATAGAGCAACCAATCATAACTGTTAATCCCACCCCTTGAGGTTGATTGACAAGCATCATTCTGAAATAAATAGAAGAGGCCTTTTTGTAGGAGAGAAAAACTAAATAAAACAGGGAAATAAATGAAATAGAAAAAGCCAGTCTGCAACTTGGAATTCATTAAAATTGGAATAGAATTTTAAAATAATAAGCATATTTATTAATTTCAAGTGATACAGATTGTTTTGATATATATTTCATGGCTCATTTAGTTATTTCATTGCCTACTTATCAATTTAATTTAGGGAGAGATATTGTCTATTGTGTTAATATAATTATGACCCATCTAGTCTATGATATGTTAGTTGGAAAATATAATTACCTGTAGATAATGATTCAATATCTAGTGGCTATGTTTTCATCAATAATAAATTATCTTATTAATACAATCCCCTCAAGTGACATGGTTTTAGTTCTCACATGTACACAGAATAAACTGTTAAGTGTTTGCAGATACTCTGATAATATGAATTAAATTCCCTTCCTACTCCCCAATTAAACAGATGACTGTAATAGAAAACATTTTTTCCTGCTTGATTTCACCCTGATGTTGGAATAAAACACTGAGTACTTAACAATACTGCTGAAATAATTTCTTTACACTGCATTATAATAACATATTGATCAGTCACAAAGTCAATATCAGAGTTTCAAAGGTTAATCTGAACATTCTAACTTGGATGAGCTCTTAAATGGAGTGAGTACAAATATCCAATTCATTGTGAGCATTTTAACATAGCCAGTGAGGATTCAGACTATTAATTGTGCCCAGCAATAACCCTGTTAATTGAGTCCAAGTACAAGGATGTTTGTGTTTGTACTTAGGTTTGTTTATTTGCATTAGTATATTAGAGACATCTTGACATTGAATTGCAGTATCTTTTGTGTAATCTCAACTCTGTCAAAGCTGAAAGGGGGTCCCCAGAGGTGTAATTTGTATGTGTCCCCCTCCTCCCCCCCCATTTCACCTCTTCACAGTGGCTCAGTGGTTGGCAGACACAACAGGAAAGTCCTGAGGGCTTGAGTCTTAGCTGTGGTGCTTTTTCTGTGGAGCTGCCTGTCCACCTTGTTGACATGTGGCTTTCCTCCAGGTAATCTGATTCCCTCCCACTGTCCAAAGACGAGGAGATCAGGGATAATCTGAATTGCCCCAGGGTGTGAGAATGATTGTTCTTGTGTATTTGTTTGTTTTTCTCTATGTGGAGTTGACTCACAGTCAGTCATGGACTACTGACCTGCTCAGGGTCTTTTCCAGTGGACAGATAGATGAACGAGGGTAATTGTGTGAGAAAATGTCTTGCTGTAATAGCTAATGCATGTTCAATCAACCTGTGAGGTATGAATAATACATAAATACAGTAAGACACCCACACTGCTCAGCCTTCCTGGGAAATGCCAGGGTACTAGAGAAGGGGCTCCACTCAATTGTCCAACCTCAGATCCAGGAGGAGCAATGTGGATCTTGTTCTGTCCTGTTCATGGAACAGTGGACCAGCATTTGACCCTTGCAAGAACACTGGAGAGTGTTGGGAGTTTGCCCATCCAGTATACGTGTATTTTGTAGACTTTTGTAGTTTTGTAGAGAAGAGTTACGAAAGTGTCCCCTGGGGTTTAGCAGGAGTATGTCCAGTTTGGGGACCACAGAATTGCTTCTTTCCTCTTTGCAAATGATGGTTGCGGTTCTGTTGGCTTCATCAGACCCTGACCTTTAGCACGCAGTAGGGCGGTTTCAGGACTGCCAACTTTTTTTTTTCTTCTAATTTGATTTTTTAAAATTTTACATAAACATAAAGTACATATACAGTACTTAAGCAGAAGAAATAACATATAACTTACATCATGTATGATATATTACTACATTTCAGCATTAAGGTTCTTAGATTCATGATTTTAAATTGGCATACTAACCTAAAACCATATTGTTGGGAATCGCAAGAAAGTTTCAGAGCGATGGAGACACAGAGCGTCCCTGTAACCATGGTAAGTCACTCTCACTCCTGTCTCCATGGACACGGTGCAAATGAAGAGGGAGAGATGCTGTGCTGCTGCCAGAAGAGCCACTGACTGAGATTACTCTGAGCAGCATGCATGGGAAGAAATTACAATATAATAGATTTGTGTATATTTCTTGCTTTCCCCTTGATGGTCTGAATAACTCACTGCTGTACAGTGCTGCTGTTGCGCTGTGCTGCTCTGTCTTGTCTGTCCGTGCGCTGTCAGTGTCATCTTTTCGTGCCACGACATTATCAGTTATGAATTTGTTTTTCACTGAGTGAAAAAATGGACATTTGGCATGAGAGCATGTGAAAAGTGTCAATTGTGTGAGTCTGCAGCATGAGAGTTGGCAGCCCTGCAGTTTATGGCCGACTGTGAAGCATGACAGCACCTCAAAGTCTGAGGCCATAGTTCTCTGTCAGAAAAAGGTAGACTGCTCCCTCTGGGTTGGGACTGAGTCACTGCCCACGAATGAAGGAGTTCAAGTATCTTGGGGTCTTGTTCATGAGTGAGGGTAAGATGGAGCATGAGGTTGGCAAGCAGATTGGTGCAGCATCAGCAGTAATGCGGGCGTTGTGAGAGTATTGTGGTGAAGACTGAGCTAAGCCTAAAGGCCAAGCTCTCAAATTACCATCTGATTATCTTTCAGACCCTCACTTATGGTCACAAGCTTTGGAAAGTGACCAAAAGAAAAAGGATCCAAGTGGCTGGGCTCACCCTTAGCGATAGGGTAAGGAGCTCAGACATCTGGAGGGAGCTTAGAGTAGACCCATTGATCCATCATGTCAAAAGGAGCCAGTTGAAATGTTTTGGGCATCTGATAAGTCCAGGCACATCCACTTGGTAGGAGTCCCCAGATTAGACCCAGAACACACTGGAGAGATTACATATCTCATCAAGCTTGGAGATGCCTTGGGACCTAGAAGATGTTGCTAGGTAGTGGGACATCTGGACTACCTTGCTCAGCCTGCTACTCAACCTGGCACTGGATAAGCGGCTGAAAATGAATGGATGGATGGATGGAGTAAATGCATGCCCCTATAAGGTTTAAACAACCCATATTGCTATTAATGTTCACTCTAATGTTTGCTCTACTGATTTTGCCTTACCTCCCAGAAGTCTAAACTGCATCACTTGCATAGTGAATGTGATGAAAAACTTGTTTTTTTCCCCCCAATGCTGCCACTGTTATGTCCTTGTGAGGGTAAAAAAGCAAAACAAAACTTACAAAACAAGCTAGTGCTGCACAGCAACACTTTAGAGCTAACCACAAAACATCATCTAAAAATGTGTTCTTTAAAATGATGGATTATGAGTAGCAGTGCAGCACTATGCAAGCTGTATTTAATAGATTTTAGAAAGCAGTGTGGGCTGACTAATAGGAGGTGGGGCAAACCTGCTGTAGAACAGACACTAGAAGCTTCTGACTGTGGAAAATATTTTAATGGGTTTACTCTTGACACGAGCAGTAATGGGTGCAGAAAAGAAGAAAACCTACCAACTGTACTGTACATCTCTTCCTTTGTATGAATAAATTTAATAAGAGGACTCAGTAAGTTGTAACAGCTTTTACCCAGACTGACCTTTCCAATGTAGCCTACCTCATGAATTGTGTCCATTAAACTCTCCAATTTAATGTGTGCAAGATTGCTGTGTGTATGCTTTTTGAGTATATTTATCATTTTATGATCATGTTGTAAACTGAATGCTTGCATATGTATCTGTATATGTGTTTGTGCACATTTTATTTATCTGTGCCCTTGTATATGTATGAGGCCATGGGCACAAGGCCTGTAGGTAGATCATATTTTGTTCACAGGGAAATGATGAGAGCATCAACAGATAGTGTGTTTCCTTCTCTCGGTCTTGTATGGTCTTGACCTGCTCTATGTGAAAAGTGCCCTGAGATAACTTCTGTTGTGATTTGGTGCAAGATAAATAAAATTGAATTGAATAGAATATGCTATTCTAATATGCTAGAATATTTAACTCTATTATGCACTTTACATTCTTTTACACAGGCCACGTAACTGAAAAACAAACACAAGAAAAATCTCTTACCCAAACAAATATCAGTTTCCACTGTTCGTGTTCACTGTTTTTGTTATTCTCCATATTAAAGAAAAAGAAAACATGTTTTTCCTCCAAATTACTTTGGTCTGCTTTTAACAGCTAACTGTAGGCTTCGAATAAGGCTAGTTAACAGGATGCTTATTAGCACTTGGCATAATAACAACATATCAACACAACAGTACGAAATCCCATAGGAAAAACAGCACAGCTAATAAGACTTAACATTACACCAATTAACTTAAAATAAAAACTGGATTGTTATTTCAAAACATGTACATAACCAAATACTTTCTAGAATATTACAACCACAACAAGAGCCTTACCAACTAATATTACGAGGGCAACAGTATGTTGACAGTAATTGGACATTACTGTACAACATGCAAAATAAGCAATTACATTTACATTATAGGCCTACTAAAATGATTTGACCATAAATGTGTGATTTTAAGAACTGCTAACCTGCAAAGGACAGGCGAATAATGCAATGGGCAACAGGTGGGTTGTTGCCTTCTCTTGCTTCTGCAGTCCACACAAAGCCTCCTCACTGGTCTCCTAATGGTGAAAATCAAAATCATCAAATTCAACTCTAATATGAATTTCAATAAACTGAAATAAATAGGGCTTTAATTAATGAATAAATCTTACACTATCTTGTGTCAATTCTGTTCTATCAGCATCCTGTTTGCATGCTCTGAAGGCAAAGTAACTCTTGTTACTCAAGTATCTCCACAGATGTCATAAAATGTCCACAAATATTTAATATGCTTGACCAAAACAAAAGTCTTACTAACAATTTCCCAAAACTGTGTGCAGACTGTCCATCCACCTGCGTGTCCACTATGTGTCTTTTGATGAGTGTGCCTTGGTATAAAAGTAACTCATGCACACCTACAGTCTCTTCACAGGCTGCAAGAGCGTGTGACCGCATGTGTGAATGTGACTGCACGTGTGTGTACATGTTCTACCAGGAAGAGAACATTGGTGCAGATGGTGTGTTGGTGTTTGGTTGGAATCTGCCATGCTAATACTCACTGATAATCTATCAATCATCATTCATCAGCATGTTTTAACAAGAGAGATTTGGAAGGAACAGAAAGAAAGATGAAAAACAGGAGATTGTGAAAAGGACTAGAGGATACTTAAGGTAAAGCAGTACATACCAGGCTCGGACTGGCAATCTGGCAATTCGGGCAAATGCCAGATGGGCTGGCCCACCTGGTGGGCTGCAAGGCCACCAGCAATGTAGGAAAAAAATGTGGGAAAAAAATTCAACCTCCAACAGACTGATTCCAATGGAGAGTAGAGGAAAGAAGAGGAGGCTGCTGCTGAGGACGAGTGAAAGATGCATGACAACCTCCAGCAGGTGAGACTGCTAACGTTAGCTATGTAGTGACAGCGTTAACAGTGGAGCTCTGGACGTGACCTTCTTCACTACGCAAGTGGCATGTGAGCGCAGTTTTTCAACTTTAAAACTCATCAAGAATATACTGCAGAGCACTACATGTTGAAGTGTTCATGCTTATGGCTACAGAAAAATACATTCTTATGGCTTTGGCCATAATCGACAAATGGCAGAGAAGAGAGCACTGATGAGACATCTTCTCACCGCCTAAGGTAGGACATGCTATTTTATGCGCTACTTAAGGCTGCTGTGTTTTGCTGTTTTTTTTAAATGATGTCAGTTGGTTAGTCACTCTGGAGGCCCTATTTTAAGTGTGATCAATGCAGACTGATTCACTGACTTTCCTGCTTTAACCACATTAGCTAAACATTATTATTATATTCATGTTTTAAGCAATAATACATTGTTGCAGCACATCTGCAGCAAGTATTTAGTTTGATCCTGTTGATAAAATCACAAAAAACAGCAGCAGATTGACATTGCACCACATACAGATGTGGTTCTGAGATGTCTGTTTTCAGAGCAACATCTAGAATCAAATTTCAACCAAAAAACAAAAACTGGCTTTGCGCTGCTGTCTGTGGCTCTCCTCCCACCTGTGCACCATGCACTCTGCGCTGGTCACCAAAATACCACACAGATGCACAAAGAGAGTTTCAAGGTCAGGAAAATACCAGCCAGTCGGTGCACTGCTTGCGCTGGTCGATGTGCCTCCATGAAAATACATCCCAGGGTCCACTCCAATAGGGTGCAGGTATGCTGCTTATCACAGCCTCACAATACCAGGGAATGAATGTTTAAATTGTGTCGTAGCATGAATTCCTGACAGATCAGCTGCGAACAGAATGTTGGATGATTGACTATAAATAGCTCTCACATTTCCAGATCATCATAAGAAAGCTTTTGTCCAGTGTGAAAATTAAGTTTTGGCTATTTTGTTTCATGATGACAGCATTGCATTTTGTCATAGACTACATTCATGACATATGATTATGCTACATTTGTTTTATTTGTGAATGTACAGATTATGCACTGAGCTGGGTTGCCCATATCAATTGTCAAACGAATAAAATCCAAAGTGTGCCTCTTGTGGTGCCGACTTTTCATTTAGGCTATTTCTTGGCTATTTATTTATTAATTACATTATTTCATGAAACCCTGTAAGTACACCTGTTGTTAGAGTGTCAATTTGATATCTATTGTTTGGCCTATATATGTTATAAATAGCCTGATATTGCTTCATGCAGCTCATAAGTGCGTATGTTGGGGAAAAATGGGGCCAGTCCAAAAGAAAACTGCCAGGGCCGAGTTTTGTTCCCAGTCTAACCCTGGTACATACTGATAAATAAGTACGGAGTCTACAGTTTTATAGCATTTTAAAGAAAGCTGAAACTCAAAATTACAATGCTAACATGTTAATGTTTAGAGGGTTTAATGGTAACCATGCTCACCACCTTAGTTTAGCATATTAACATGCTAAATTGACACTAAACACAAAGTACCACTGAGGCTAATGGGAATGTCACTAGTTTTGCAAGTATCTGCAGTATTTGCAAGTATATAAAAAATAAAAATTTAACCTGATGATGGTGCTATATTAAAAATGAAGGAATCCTTAAAATTATTACACGTCTTCCTTGCTGGAATATGAATGTCGGTGCAAAATTTCATGGTAATTCATCCAATAGTTGTGGAGACATTTCACGAAAAGCCTCGAATGTCAACCCTTATGCTAGCATAAGAGGAAGACGTAGGATCACCACAGGGAGTAGATCGCATCCTCTTGGGACCATGAATGTCTGAACAACATTTTGTGGCAATCCATCCAATACTTGTTGAAATATGTAAGTCTGGGCCAAAGTGATGGACCATCAACCGACAGGCTGACATTACCATCCCTAAAGAAATGGCATTGGTGTAACTTAAAAGTATATCACAAAATGAAAAGGTATAATAGATAAGGAATACACGCCAATATTATATTATCAATACTTTAAATTATCAATTAAAGACAAAAAAGAGTGGAATAAACAAAAAGTGGAGGGAGAGAGAGAGAAAAACAAGGAGAAGAATGAGGATAAAAAGAAAAAAGAAGAACAGAAAAACTACAAGAAAAGGAGGGTAATAGCAATATAAGCCATTGCATTGAGAAATCTCCAACACAAGTCAAAGTACCAGGATGCTGGTTTTCTTTTGTTTTGAGATTGGCTGTTTCTGATTGGAGATCTTGGGAGACCTCAACCAAGCATCTTTTTGAGCCTCTGGAATATTCGATGGTGGAGCCTGTTAATCTTTCCCCTGAACTGTCTAATTAGTTTGACAGTCCTGATCATCACACTTTTTACTGGTGTCTCAGTAGTCTAATAAGCATGGTACCCTGCTGCTCCACTGAATGCTGATAACCCTCTTTAACACACACAGGGACGTTTTGAAATTCAGATAGGTTCTGTAATCCATGCAGTATGTTGAGATTCAAACAGTTATCTTTATTCACACTGTCATCTAGAGCCTTGAGGCTTACCTTGCCCCTTTGGTTTTCTGTGAGAAATGCTAACAATGCTAAAAACCCAAGGAAACATGACTAATACATTATAAGTTTAATAGTTTTATTGTTTATAATTATTTGTAACATCTATTAATGCTGTCAATGTCAAGCAAATATTGCTATATAAACATGATCTACATGCTGACAGTTTATAAATTCATTTTTAAAATGTTGCTGTGTTGTAATATATTTTACACAAACTTGTTATCATTTTAGAGAGATATATTGTCCATAACATAAAATACAACCTAAAAATGAGAGAAACTTCACCTTAAAGCAGAGTTTATACATTATTTATATTGCTCTATGAGTGCAGCTCAGGATTCAGTAATGAGCATGGTCATGTTTCTCCCACAGAGAAACTTCTGAACCATCTCTTCCCCCAGGATATTCCCGTAAATTAGAACTAGATATCAATCAACTTTCTATAGCTCGCATGGCTATAAATACTGACACATGCACAGAGACACCCACTTTTTCCACCTATTATTTATCATTTCACTCTCACTTATTCTCTGTGTGAAGGAAGCAATAGTGGCAGGGAGATAGTAAGGAAGAAAGTGAAGTGAAAGCCAATAAAATCAGAGAGGCCCTGGGGGAGGGGGGCAGACAACAGTCAGACAGCAGACACACACACAAAGATTTCTAAAAGATGGTTGGACGACAGCACCCAAGAAATAAAATAGGAACAAAGAAAGAGGTAGCATGCTACAATTGAACATTTTATATGTACTAATAGATTGCTTGAGAGTGTGGGACATACATGGACATCAGGGCACAAAACAAAAAACAAAAATAATTTGATATTATATATGAATAGGTACACTACCACCTTGTACCAAATGGCAGAAAGACAAAGTTGCTGATTAGCTGGTGAAGACAGTGGAGTATTCATCAGCTTCAGATCTAGACATGTTTCTTAGGAGTTGGTGGAGACTAAAACAAAGCTAAAAGGGGAGTGAATATCAGACTTATATCATTGGGTACCCAGAAACATTACTCCAAATTAATGTCAACTGTTAGCTAACATGTACCTTTAACAACTTTTTCAGGATATCAGGCATAATATGTCAATGTTTTGTTTCTAACTAGTTCTGCCACTTCCAAGTTGCTAACAAACTTAATTAAGTAAGCTTTCATTTATTAATCATGCCCTGTGGAGTTTTCCTGTGAACAAACAAAAGTTATGATTGCATTCGGTGTTTCTCATCAAAACTCATTCTGTGTATCCTTGACGTCCAACAAAAAAATGAATGCATTTCCTTCCTCATAAAACATTTGCAAAGCTGATTAATTGTTTTAATATTTTAAACCCTGCATTGTTTACATATATATCTGCTACCTTGCAGTCTTCCTCTTCACTGCCTTTATGGGCACATTGCCTTGTTTTTCTTACGACCACCAAACGTCAATCAGAGGAATGGTATGAAACCATCGGCATGGAAATGGCCTCCATAGTGCTCCTAGTGGTGAAAAATTCTACAGGATTCCTTTAACCTGTAATTTCACATGTGGCTAGTATCCAAATTTGTGTGTGTATTTAAACTTTTAATAGTTATAAGACTAGTTCTCGAGTTTCTCAAAGAATATCCGTTTCCATATTCTTTGAATTCATCTGATTTTGGGTAAATAGGAAAAAGTTAAATCCCACAAAAATTAAACTATCCACCACCACTGCACAGGAATTGTTTCAGCTTTGAGTAAATAGGATGAATACTGTATGTGGTCGTAACTTAAAAATGACTCCAACTGTATTTCAATAAGTCAAATGTAGCTAAAGTGGAGAACAATTGACCCAGGTCATATGCTGCAAGATAGACAGAGAGAGACAGATAACAGTTTCACATGAGGTCGGTGACATTTTGCTTCAGAGGAGAAGGAGCAGCATCAGTAGCACTTATTGACTGCTTTTGATGTATGAACAGTCCAGGGAATTTGTTCTCTGCCCGTCCCCTGAGGAGGAAAGTCACTGACACGTTAGCAATGATCACATCCTCCTAGATGACCTGGCAAAGAGAGGACGACCTGCAGTATACAGGGAGAGACAGAAAGATCCATCTGAGAATCTGTCAAACACACTCACACACATTACTAGGCCACCACAGTACATTCTATCAGTTGTCACATCTCTACATTGCATGCAAATCTACTGCTGCAATCAATAGAAAACTATATTACTGTGTGAGGCAGCAATTATTAAAGGTCACCGTTAAAGGATTAGCTTCAAATTAGGTTCATTTTCTCATTGGTATACTAGATTTTTGACATTTTGCAATTCATTATGAGTGGCTTGATTTTGGGTATTTAAAAAGGCAAATTACAGAGATTTAGTATTGGCAGTTTCCCACGAATCAAGTTAATATAATTAATTAGATATTGTGAGCAGA
The DNA here is from genome assembly GCF_914725855.1 of Thunnus albacares. NCBI lineage: Eukaryota > Metazoa > Chordata > Actinopteri > Scombriformes > Scombridae > Thunnus > Thunnus albacares. The sequence continues at coordinate 6,570,280 of NC_058115.1, forward strand.
AATCTATCCAGGAATATTTTTGTCCTAATCAACAACTAGTGTTTACCTTGTTAAACCAATTAGAACAGCAATTAATTAGAACTTTCTCTTCACGTCAAGCAAAAATCAGACAAATAAATCATTAGCTTTTTTCCATCCCTTTCTGTCCATCCCCTTTCTGCTCTGTAACTGTAATTCTAATCTATGTTTCTCTGATTTTGTTCAGTGTGTTGCATTGTGCTGTAATACTTTATATTATGATGTTACTATTCTACAGTGGTTCTTTTCTGCTGTATTTTACTCTAAATAGCTGATTTTACTCCTTTTTTTCCCTTACTCTAGTCTATTGTGTTCACCTGCATTTTCTTTTTTCCTTCCTTTTCATTTTGTTTCATTCAGTTCATTTCAAAGATTCGTAGTCACTGATTACATAGTTTGTTCACATTTTCTAAGCTAAGCAGATTGCTCTTCAAATGCACTTTAGTATGTGCATCACTGAGGGAATGCAGTCATCACCTTTTGATGATGACACTGATTCTTATCTTTAGTTCAGTAGTATGTTCCGTCTGTTGCTGGTTTGAGCTGTTACAGTATGTTCAGTTCAGCACAAAATTAGGCATATACAAGCACTGTTTATGAGGTTATTAGCTCAGCAGCTAATTATTAGTGTCAGGGTTATCACATCATGTTTGTTTCTATGGCTTTTGCAGTCTTTTAATAAGCTTCTATAGAGGAAGAAACACGCTGTGCTTTGCTGCGACTGATTTGATAATGGTGTTCTCACTCACCAGTAAGTGGAGCTCCACTGCTAAAAGCTAGTGATTCGGTGCGTGACAACGGTGATTCAGTATACTCTGTTCAATTTCAAGATTCAGTGTTCAGCCTTCATTCATACATGTACTAAACATCTCTATTATTATTATTATTCAATTTATTAAGTTAAATGAAGTCATTATATTAATCCTTGTAGGGAAATCTGTCCTCAGAAAGCATCTTAGTAAATATATCAGTTTATATTGGATGAGGTGAATAGCGTGACTTTGAAAATAGTCTTTTTTATATCAGTTTTCACATGTGAGGTCGGGGGTTCATGGTACTTTCTTAAGAATCATGTCTGCTGCTAATAGTTGCTAGGGAAACAGTGGATAGGGCAATTAGAAAAGTATCAAAGGATAGAGGCAGAGTGGCTTCATATTGTCTGTCTGTCTTCGTCTCTCTGGCCTTGGTCACACTGTTCTGGACATGAGTGATTCATACGGTTTGTACAGACTGATTCTGCTTTGACTTCTCCTTGTTGGGTCAACGCATTCACTCTGAAAGGCTGTTTACTGTATTTATTTTCCAAAGACAGCTTTTTGCAAGTGTTTCTCAGTACATGGAGCATGCAGGAGCTTGGCTTTAGACAGCTCCATCTGTGATCGCTGCTGTTTTCCGAGAGAGAGAAGACAAATAAGCAATGTTCAGAATTTCCTCTAACATTTGGTTTTGGATTTATGTGCATCATGGTGTTTTGTGTCAGCTAAGAGGTACTTTCCTCAGGCATAGGGGCTCAAAAAGCTTTTCTCTCACCTCTGTCTGCTTGCTATTTTGCTGTCTCCCCATGAACCTTACTTCTTCATGCAGAAGTCCCCCTTTAGTACAGTTCTTGGTGTCAAGATGGACAAGGATTTATATGTTAAGTTTTCCATCACCTTTAATTATTGACATTCTGAAGTCCCTAAGATATCCTGAGAAGTAGGCAAGTAGGCAAGTTCTCTTTCCCTACTTTCATGCATTCTGGTGTTTTGCATCTGTATAGTCAGACTTTTTCGGATTTCTGATGTGTTCTGCAGAGTAAGACATTTGTATCAAGGTATAAACTTAAATCTTCCATCCAATTCATCCATCCTTCTATTTTCTGTTGCCTATCCGGGTCTTGGTCGCTGTGGCTGCAGCCTAAGTTAGATAGCTCAGAAATCTTTTCCCTAACCATGTCCTCCAGCTCTTCATGGGGGATCCCGCAGTACTCTTTGGCCAGATAGGACATATCATCCCTCAGGGGTGTTCTTGGTCTGCCCTGGGCTGTGTTCTTGGGATGTGCTCCTGGCTTTCCCCTGAGGCATGCTATTCAGATGCCCAAACCACATCAACTGGCTTCTTTCAATGTGCAGGAACAGCGGTTCTTCTCCAAGCACCTTACGGTTGTCAGGCTCCTTGCCCTGTCCAGGAGCCCAGACACCCATCGGTTACTACCCAAAACGTGAACATGGGTGACAGCTGGAACATAGATCGATAGGTAATTTGAGAGCTTTGCCCTCAGGCTCACCTCCCTTCACCATGACTGTCTGATACAATGTCTACATTATTGGTGATGCTAAATCAATTTGTCCATCAATCTCCCAAACCACCTTAGACCCCGAGATACTTCAATCCTTCATTTGGGGCAGTAACTCACTCCCCACCTGAATATGGCAATCACATGCTTTCCTGTAGGGTACCATGGTCTCTATTTAGAACTGTTAATAGTAATCATCAGCATCAGTCCGTGTTATATTCCTGGAGTTTGTAATTTTTGTTAGAGTAACATAACATATGTTTGTGTTAAATCCACTAAATAAGAAAGTTCCACCATCTGCTGTCTTAAAAAATTACCTGCATTGGGTAGTGAAACCATGGGATTATGGGTAATCCTCAAAGGACCAGAGGATAAGCCCTTGAGGTCACATGACTCTGAATGAGCATGGAGAGAAGTACAATATGTCAACTTAACTGTAAATCACATAAAAGCTGAGTTTTACTTGGATGAATATAGTTTATTTCAGAATAAGTTTGTCATGGTTTATTTAGGTATTTATTAGTTTTCTGGATTTTATTGAAGAGTAAAATTTCTGCATTCCCAGGTACTCGCTAGTGATCATTAATATCTGGTGCTGAATTAACATCCTGCTGTTTAAAGCAGCTGGTTTAATCCACTGGAATAAACAGGAGAAACCACACAGAGGTCACATTAAGTCACTCACATACAGTAAATTACATGACAATACTATAACCAACACTAACTACGTTGCAATAGAACAGATTGTTGATTAGCTAACCACACTTACAGGTAATCTGCCTCACATTGATTATCTACTGCTTATTGTTTTAAAAAAGTGCTTACCTTGTGTCTCACTTGTGCTCTTCTTCATTCTTTAGGTAACGTAGCTAAATTCTAACAAACTCCTTGCTTCTTGTTGATTGCCGAAGTTTTGCCACTGAAAACTGTCAGTCAGTACCAGTTGGAAACCACAGTGGGAAAACAAAAAAGGACCCTCCACACACAAGCACACATAACTTTGTTTATGTAAGTCTAAGAGTTATATCACCTTGTTTTTGAATGTGAAGATTAATCAGTAGACACCAGTCAACTGGGCCCTGAATACCCACCTCTTAAGTGGTTAATAAAGGGCTACACTGCGTCACAAGTCCTCCGCCTCAACAAGAGCCCTTCAGCATTTATGTGAGTGCAGCAGTTTTGGAAAAAAGCTTTTGAATGTGCAATTCAATTTAGTTCAAGGTGGATGATCCTGCTCAAGAGGAGTGACTTCCACTTTGTTTGAGATGAGGGTGACATGCTGTGTTTTTCCACAACTTTTGTGAATAAAACTTTGTATGTAAATTCCATATGGATGGATGAAACAGCTGGCTTAGGAAAAGCTCTGCCCTAAACACAAGCACCAGCTCAACTTCACACAAGTGGCCAAAAACAGCAGCAGGAGACATGATGTGATGCTGTCGTCTGATTTACTGAAAGCTGGCTTCATTTCTGTCCAGCTCAATCTGCATTTTACACTTTTGTGTTAGATATAATTCTGCGCGAATTGTCTTAACAGAGACCAGTTTTACACCTCTAACCTGTATTTTGAAATTTGTGGCCACTGAAGAGTTTGCTCTTACTGAAGTCATTTCAAGTTAAATTAATCTTTTAAAAACATTTATTTTGATGTTCACTTCCATAAGGCATTCCTTAGGCACTACCTTTATCACCATGTGTTCTTGTAATATACTTCAGCTTGCTTGATAGCTGAATAATTTGATACAAATACATTGTTTAGTATACAGTATTTATAATAGAGTTAGAATAGAGTGTTTTTCTCCATTTTGTGTTCCCATTTCAGTTTTCTTTAAACAACATCGAAACAACATGTGTGCAGGATAGTGAAAGAATCATTTGGTCGAAAATGGCAAACTGCAATTTGTTGTGAGCAAGAGAGTGGCTATTAGGCTGTTTTGTAATCCACTTTATCAGGTTTTAGTGCAGAGCCACAGTCCTGAACTGATGTTTGCCTCACTCTGGTGAATTTCACTTACTGTGTTTATATATTTTACTTACTCCTTTGTAGAGTCTACAGTCCACGTTGCTCTCATGTCTCCATCCACCATCTCATATTAATGTATTTTTCCTTTTCCACACAGATTGCAGTATACATTAGCATAGCAAACTTTTTAATGGATTCCATTTCTATACACTTGAGATTTTGTTTTCTAACTGTTGCCCATTGCCCATACCTATGGTTAAAGTTGCAATAAATGATATTTAGCCGTATTAATTGTCAGAAAACAACCATTTGCTATGCAGAGATATCGCAGAGTAATGGCGTCCTTACCAGTGAATGAAGTCACACTCCCTCTGTGTGTTGTTATATAAGCATCTCTGTTTTTTGTTTTGGTAGCCTTAGTAGCCGCGTGTGCATGTGAGTGTGCATGTTCGTACATGTGAGTCCCTCCATGTCCATTTCCAAGATGATTCTCAAATTACAGCTAACCAGTACACTAAAATATGTTTATGAAAGCATTTGAGGTGAGAAATGGGCAATACAGTAACAGAATCTTGATCCATATTTGATCAGCACCGCCTAGTTTGACAGTTTGATCTGAGTTTCGTGAGTTGTCGGCGTTCTTTTTTTCCCAACTTTGAGTAAACGCCACACACATTTGTTTTGATCTGAGATGTTGGTGCTATAGTGCAACATCTAGTAGCTGAATGACGTGTATTGCAAATTCTAGCTAATTTTTGTCTCTCATGACCTTAAAATCTTTATATGTTGGTGGAAATAGTCATTATGTGTGGGTTGTCTTTTCAATACTCTTAAGTCTGAAGAGTAACCACTCACTAATGACACTATTGATATAAGTGCTACATCATGGTCACCTATCAGGACAAAGATTTGCATGTCTTCACAAGGCTAATTACCTCCCTTTTTACTTTTGCCCCCACTAACGATTTCTGGCTGTCTTCTGTGACGTCTGTGAATAACGCTCAGACTTCCCTCATTGTTTCTTTTTTGTCACTATTTTCAAAAAATGTTCATCCAGGTGTTTACTCTCTCTTTAACTTAGAAACTTTCTCTGTTTAGAAACCCTATAATGTAAAGAAAACTGTTACAGCAGCTTTGTTTTATGTGTGAGCAGCAGAGATGATAAGAGGTCAGTCACTATTAAGCTTGCATAGTCCATGTATATGCAAATACAAGTCTTTTTTTGTGATCAAAGTTTTATTGAAATTCAAGTTATGCATTGATAACCAGTAAAGTGTTCAGCGAGGGAAGGTCAAAACGTTACATATGGAGGAGCAGTTATGATACAATTAAGTTACAAATATTCTTGGATTTTACTTAAGGCTCTTGTCTAGGATAATCACATGACCACTGAGATTTTGTGAGAGTATCTGAAGGACTCCAACGCAATGCCATTTCTCTTTTTTTTTTTTTTGTTGCCGTTAGGCCGAATAGTAAGTTACTTTTTTATATTGTGATATACTTAGCAAAGACAAGTCATTCAGGAGCAAAATAGTGGGGGTGCATGGCACTTCACAGTCCACAATCTTTGTCAATAAGGAGCAAAGCACTTTCCAAAAGAGAGACACATCCTTACAAGTCCAAAACATGTGCATAAAAGAGTTTCATTAAGAAACTTTTCTTGGGAGTGAGATAGGTTTGATGTAAGAAGTTAAGGTGGATCTGCTGATGATTGGGATTTCTGGAGTTATCAGTTACACATTTCCAAATGGTATTCCAGTCCAGTGGCTCATTCTCTGTCAGGTGTTCAAGGTCTTTGGCCCATACCTGTTCGATATACAGAGGTTTAAAAGAAGATACAGAAAACAACAAGTACAGTTTTGATACTAACCCCTTTGTTTGACCTCATGTATTCAAAATAGAATGCAGGTGATGTGTTTTCAGTGGTTCATTCCATGGAACACTGTATGCTTTTAGTGATTGTCTTCATTGAAAATATAGAAAAAATGATGACCCAGGTAAGTCATAGGTAACACAAATATTAAATTACCTCAGACCATTCTCGTTTAAGATATCTGCTAGTTTATGTACACCTTTGCTTGACAATGTTGCTAATGAACAAACCCCCCGACAAGGAACTGAAATCTGCGAAGGTACTTATAATGTGAGGGATAGATGTAGGAGCTTTATCGACATAATAAAATGTCGTCAGCATATAGGGAAATTGCGGGACTGGTATTATTACAAGTAATTGGAAAAATAGATTAATGTTCTCTAAGAGTTTGTGCAAATGGTTCGAATAACAGGGCAAATAGAGGGACTGAAGGGGCAGGCTTGACAACAGGAGCGTATGATGTGAAATTGGGGGGAGCAATACCACCAGTAACAATCATAGCTGTAGGGTTTTTATAGAGTAGTTGAGTTTTTTTAATGAATTTTGCCCACAATCCAAATTGTTTCAGTACTTCTCAAAGATAAATGCTTTTTCCACATCAAGGCTAAAAACAGCACTTGGAGATGCAATATCTTTTGCAGCATGTATAATATGCAGAAATCGTGCATATTATCAGAGGGTAATCCGAGCGAACGCTTTGATCTTGGTAGTAAGGATGGAGAGAGGTCTACAATTGCTACATAGAGTAGGGTCCTTTATAGGGGTTTATTATACAGATAATAGAGCTAAATTTATATTTTTAAAAAGCTATCTTTTCAATAGAACAGTTTATCATATCAAATAGAAACTGACCTGACAGATCCCAAAAAGTGGAATAAAATTCTGAGGGAATACTGTCCCATCCGGGTGATTTACCCTATTTCATCCCTGCAATAGCTTAATAGCAAAAGGGAATTTCAGAGGATACAGTTTAGAATAAAATGAGTGAAATTCTGAGTTTATCTCTTTAAGATCCACCAAAACTTTCTGGTCTGGATCCACTGAAATAAAAATTTCTTCTGGATCTGTGAATCATAAGTCTGGTCTAGCTCTTAAGGGAATTTAATTTAATTTTATTAGATTCAATTTGTTTTTTCTTATCCTCTGAGAAGGCGATATTTTGCTGGTCATGCTCCAAAGAGTTTAGAGTAGCCTCATAAAATTAATTTGGCAAAGTCTAGTTTTATTGAGATGAGAGGAATAGGAAACTGTTGTGTTTCTTATACAACCTTTAATGGCACTCCAAAGAATATGTGGGTCATTAGTGGACCCAGCATTTTCAGAAATAAAATCTTGTGGCTCTAATGGGTGTATGGTCAAGCAAATACAAGTCTTAGCACTGTGGCTGCTGGCTGTGTTTATACTAATCTTCTTCTTTCAAACTGCCAGCAGCTTTTGAAAATTAAAATCAACATGTAAAAAAGTGGAAGTGAAAAGAAAGTATCTGATTTGGAAAATGTTGCACCCTTGGCATGTTTTAGTGCTTTGTGAGGAAAACTTTACCCTTTTCTTTAGCAGAGCACTACTGATATGACTACAATTCTGGTGCCAGGTTTGAGCTCAGTAAGCATAATGTGGACCTACAAATGTTTGCTTCATGCAAGAACAGTGCAATAAATATATTCTATTTCCCCAACCACGCAACTTCATTCCACAAATTTTATGAAACCATGTTGAGAAATAATGCCAATTGTGTGCCCAAATTTGCTGATGAGCAATGAGCTTTGTGGAGAGAAAAATGAAACAGACCATTATTTCTCAATTAAAATCTGTTTTATGAAGGATAATAGATAAAAAGAGAGACAAAATAAATTAGTTACTATACTGTAATAACACAGATGATAAACTCAGCACAATCTCCATTCCCACAGCGTGAACTGACTCAGCTCAACAACACAATCATGTTATACTCCGTTCTTTCTGTTGAAATTAGTTTCTCACTCAGTGATTCAATCATTATTACCGCTTTGCTTTTATTATGTTAAGCTGCTTTTAATCAGGCTTAACAATTCCTTCAGTTTTGTATTCACAATGAAAGACTCTGAGCAAAGGAAAGGGAATATGCCCCCTAAATTCTTTAAGAGGCGTTCAATGTGAAATATAAAATATAGGAAAAATGATGGAAGTTCTGAGGAGGAACTTCCAACTGAAGTTTTGAGTCAATATTTTAAGGTACCCTGTGGAGTTTTGCTTATGCTTTCACTGTTTGTGTGCATTGTTGAGGCTTAATAAATGTGTTGAATGTAGTTCATTCCTCATATAAGTTTCGAAACCTCTATTTGCTTCTTTTCCTTTGTTGAAACATATGTTTGGCTTGGTACTTTTCAGCTGTTTTCAGTTAGTTGAATACTGAGAAACCATCAGCAGGACTGTAATGCATCTGTCTACATTTACATCATCTGGCACACCATTATCCTCACTATGATCAACGCCTGGCTCCTCTACAAGAGGGACTGCAAAGCTCTCAAGATTTCTAGGAAATCGATACTGAACAAGGGGCAGTTTCAGGCAACTAACATCTTCTCTCATCCTGGTGAGAATGCATTTCTGCTATTTACCATCATACTTTATAATACTATGATAAATAATAATTTATAATACTATGATAAAAATATACTTTACTGCAAATTAAAACAATTGGCCTTCAAATGAGTGCATGTTAATTTTGGGCAGATTATGTCTTTATTTGAGGAAATAAAGGCCCCAGTATTTGAAAATCTATGTATTCAGAAATGAAGGGCAAAAACTCTCTCCACTCCCATTTTCTGCAATACAGTGTCTTTCACTGTCAACTACCTCTCACTGTTTCTTGGGCAGACAAATCATGTCTAATTTAGCTGCCTTGAAAATGAGGCTTCTTCCTGTTTCTCACTCTGTTCCCTCTTTTACCACTGCTCTTCTCATAAATACAGAAACAACTTGATGTCGCAGACCATTTTAGTCAGCATCTTCTTATTCTTTGTGTCTTTGGGTTCTTAAGCAGCTTCATTAATTTTTAAGAAACATCATACAGTGCAGACTCTCTCATAAATCAAATATGTGGTTAGTTGAATAACTGAAAGGGTTTGACTTACAGTTGTTGTTACATACACCACATATGAAGACACAGGAGGACATGCAGGACTTAAAAAACTTTTTAAAAAGGAAAAGGTCAATTCTGGTATGTCATTATTGTTGGGTGCATTTAAAATAGAAGAAAGAGAGCTTTAAAAGGACTGGTTTATAAAAGGGGTCTGTATTTTTTAACAAACAGATCAAGTAGAGCGTCCAAATCACAAAAAAATAGAGATTATATTTCTTTTCTTTTTATTTACATTTATAATGTGTCTGTCTCTCTCTTTCTCTGTTTTTCTCTCTCATAGACACAAAAAACAACAACAAAGGACAAGTGTTTTTCTTTTCCTGTTTCTTTACTCCCTGGTTCTTAAGAAGCTCTGGGCTCCCAGCAAGCTACTGTATCTGCGATTGTGCAGAACACTGTGATGTCAGTGAAGAAAACAGGAAGTTAATGATCACAAGTCTTATTATCTTTTGGGGAGAAAATCTTCAGGGATCTGCTTTGTAAGTTTCTAAGTTGATGTCTTAGACATTAATCTTTTAACTGGAGTAGGAAAGTTAAGAATGTACTTTTTTTTATTTAATCTCAAAAATGTCTGACAAAATCCTTATCTCTAGCTATTATTTGGACTGCGCTACAAAGGAGATCTTAATGGAATGGAATTTAAAGTTAATCTTAAGAACATACAAGCCTATGTGACAAAGGCTGCCACATCATGTGAACCATAAGCACATTTGAATGTATGAGTAATACACACAATGGTGCCTTGTCCTTTAGGAAATTTACAGTTAGCAGGTGATGGTTTTGATCCATCAACGTCCAGGTTATGGCCTAGCGCTCTGCTGTCAGTCTGCCAAAATGGGAGTAGCACCCACAATACCTCACTGACAAATCATTTAATTACCTTTTGGTGCAATCTGGCTTCTAGTTTCATGCCGGCACAGAGTTTGCAGTGGTGACAATGCATTCAAAAGGCCATTTTCCTCAGTCCATTATTTTACGCTTGCACCTGTTAAGTCATTTTCTGGCTCCAAAACAACCTATCTCTGCCAAGGTGGGTGTGGTGAAAAACCATAGGTTTTCTAAGCAGATCAGACCAGATCAGATCAGTGCAGTGTAAGTGCAAAGAGCAATTTTCATGGCTCTACTTGGCAAAAGCACAGACACAAAAATCTCCTAAATCAAATAAACATTAATAAATACATGTTTCTTTTGGTATTTTTTTTTTTTTTTTAGCAAATATCTGTTAATCTCCCAGATTTAAATTGTTCAAGGCAGACTCTGTACCAGGAGAACTCATCGCTCAACTAAAGGAAGGAATCTCTGTATGTCTGTATGTATGTCCTTTGCGTATCTCTTAAACCAGTCATCCAATCGACTCCACACTTGGCTTGAGTATGACTGGAGACCCAAGCTAGTGCAGTGTAATTCCATAATTCCAGAGACATGGGGTGGGTGTCTCACCCAAGAGATGAATTGACCTTTCCAACTCTCCCACTGGGGGTTGACCAGTGACACTCACCAGATCAACCCAAGTGCTTTCAAAAATCCTTCCTAAGAGACCATGGCTGACAAAATGAAAATTATCGCCTGAACTAAGAGCATTTCAATGACCCTTGGGTCCAGAGAAAGGACACTAACCATATCTCCTGAGAGACTGCTGGACTTTTAAGACTCCCCTTTTTGCTTATGTACACATGAATTGCAATAAACTTGAGAAATACATTCCTTAGTTAACTTCTCACTGGTAAAGATCCTATTTCAGCCAAGTTTTAATTAATGCAAATTAAGTTGTATAATCAGTATGTAAATCAGATAACAGTGATCAGCAAATGTTTTCCTACAGAATGATATAATTTTGATAGCTGTGGATAATATGTGGATGAAATATTAAAATTCAGATTTATTACATTTCTTATCATGTAACAACACTTCCCTCTATTGATTAAGTCTTTTTAACACTAAAGAGTATGGATTGTTTCATGAACTACCTTCATGTTATTTGGGATCACCTATTGTTTTAATCATTGTGCATTTACTATAGTGTTAGAGATATAACATGTTTCTGAATGTTTAATCGAGTCACTAATTAAGAATGTCATGCTGAATGTTTTAATTTTATAAAGTAAGAGTTATGTAGAAAGTTTAATCTAGACACTACAAAAATGTTATGTTCAAAGTCACCTAATTGTAACTTCAACTTTTATTTCACTATGGTACTAGATGTCTAGATTGTTTGAAAAGTTAAATCAATGAAGGCTGAATGTCTGAATATCATGAGATAAGCGTTAACGTGATGTGAATGTGTAATGGGTTTTTTCTGAATGGTTTGACAATATACTGTTGTCTATAATTTTGACATGAAGGTGGGCCATAGTGACGCTTTAAGTGTGATCATGTGCGTAAACCCTAAGTTTAATTCCCTAAAAATCATAACTCTGCCATTTCAGTAACACCACATTTCTCCTTGGAAAACAAAAATTAATATTCATTTGAACTTTGGTGTGAAAATCTTTCAAACATGCCCATAACTCCGTCTGCCTTGGCTCCACAAAACTAAGGACTCCACCTCAGGCTGACCCTCCTCATCAGTAAGAAATTATCTATTTTATATTATGTTTTCCTTGAACGTCTTGTTCTTTTGTTTTTTAACTAAAATTATGCAAACTTTTAATCTTCAACTGAAACTCATTCAGTTTATTCTTTTTCATTAACATTATAATTTTTGTAACCCTAAGTTTGAAGCTATTTTTCCTTTTGAAGTTGTGCTGACCCATGTAAAGTTTTACTAAAGCCTGAATAAAGATTGTGTGTAGTCAGAAAAGTTTATACTCAAAGATCACCAAGGCCCTGTTTATACCTGGTATTAACATCTGTCTTGGGTGAACTGATCACAAGTGGACAGCTCTAAATACAGGTGTAAATGCACCCAAGACGCACTGAGGACAGATTGAGATCCGATCACTCAGACCACATTCGGAGCTGGTCTTGGCCGCATGTGGCCACATTCATTTAGCAATGTAAATGCAATGCTTCCCGGACCACATTGAAGGACCGCCTACTCAACTGACGTCCTTTACTTTCCAGCAGACTAGGTGGGGAATTGCATTGCTTCCTCCCGGTCCAAAGCAGTTCAACTTGTTTGATAACAGAATAAACAGATTCATTTGTCTTTCATGTGAATTAAAAAATGTAATCCACCTCCCGTTTTTTCCTTTTTTTCCCTGTTCCCCTAACCGGTTTCCCTCTTCAAATCGACAGTTAGAAGAGATGGATGTTAATACCAGGTGTAAACAGGGCCAAAGACTCAACAAAGCCTGAACTCAGTCATGGCCCATTGCTCCCCTTGTGTTTGGGTGTATGGTCTTTAAGGTAGACAAGCTTCTGTCTCAGCGTGTTTCTGGGTTTGAAAAACACATGGGTGCAGCGCTTGTTGAAGATCCTTTTTAGTCTCACTGATACTCCAGCCACGTATGGAATGACAATGTTGTTGCATTTGTTCTTTTCTTCTCTACATGCTGTTTTGGCATTCTTGATCTTGTTTGCATTTTTCAAGTCCAGTTTGGGTAATCACATGCTTTTAGGGCTTCCTTGCGGTATTTGTGTCATGGAGTAGCAGGGACAAGTGGACCCAAATGCAGAGACTGGAAAGCAGGGCTGAAGAAAACTATTTTTATTTGGCGTGAGCATCAAAACAAAAGCTGACAGAACAGGAATCCGCGTGAACAGGACAGGACAGAACAGACTTGACTAAACAGGACAGACCAAGACTCAACAGAAAACCAGACCTTAAATACAAACTAAACTAATCAGGGAATGGAGGACAGGTGACTAGACACAAGGGCAGGCTGGGAGTGAACGGCTGAGGGAAACACAGGGAGCAGGGCAGGGCTGACGAGACTGATACAGGGCAGGTGTGGGGAGGACGCAGAGCAGGGCCGGGCTAACGAGGGTAACGCATGGTAGGTGAGAGGAGGAGCACATGAACACAGGAGGAGAAAACACAGGGAAACCAGAAAACCAAAAAACACAATAAGCATCGTCTGACCAATAAAGGCAACCCAACTGACAGAAAGTCTCTCAGAAAGTCCAACTCAGAACAGAAAAAGTCTGAGGGCATCTGATGGATAATGACAACCATGGAATTCAAGAGAACAAAAACACAGAGTCCGAACATAACAGAATGTCCTGGCAGGATGTGACAATTTGTGCTCCCTCTATTTGGCCTCGCATTCACAGCACATTCACATTCTCAGCCTGGTGATTCAGGGTTGTGATGACCCCTATGTCTGTGTTCCAGTGGGTGGTGAGAGTCTGGGTCTCTTCTATACTTCTATGTGAAAACTTCTGTCCTCTTCAATGAGCACTGCACAGTTCAAACTACTGTTTCTAACATCCTCCTGTGTGCACTTGATGTTGCTGTTCACTGAGTTGATGTGTTCTGTGAAGATTAGTACTTCCTGGGTTTTTATTTTGACCCATGTGTCATCCAAGTATCTGAACCAATGGTTAGGTGCTGTTCCCCTGAAGGAGTCCAGGGCTCTGCTTTCTACTTCCTCCATATTGAAGAAGCCTTTTGTATGAGAGGTGAAGTTAGCTTGGATGACCGAGAATCTGACATTTTGAAAAAATAAAAGTTTTCCCAGAGAGAGTCAACAAAACCATGTTTATAGTAAAATCGACACAGCATAATGACCATTGTCTGTAACAAAGGTAAGACACAGGAGAATGTGAGTAACGGTTAAGAAGTTGTGGAAACCAAAGATGTCTTGTTGATGGGTAAAGTTTATAATAATTATAATAAACTTTATTTGTATAGCAAATGTTTTTTTAAACAATGTTTACAAAGTGCTTTACGTACAATAAAACCCAAGAAGAAAATGATGTAAAATTACCCCAATACAATAAATAATAGAGCTTAATAACAGAAAAATAGAAAATAAAAAATTAACAAAAATAGTATTACTAAAAATAGGAATAAAAGGTCATACGACAAACAAACAGATGGAACTTTACAGAAAACACAAAGACCACTCATTTGGCTCCCGATACCCGAACTGCAGTGCATGAGGAGTGACTCACATAAAGGCCTGTCTATATAAGTGTGTATTAGAAGGGATTTAAAAGATGAAACTGATTTAGCTAGCCAAACTTCCTCAGGCAGGTCATTCTACAGTCTAGGTGCCTTAATAGAGAAAGCGCAGTCACCTTTAGTCTTGAGCCTGGACTGTGGAACAGCCAAGAGGGCCTTACTTGAGGATTGTAGGCTAGAGTTTAGAGGATGTTTCGCTCAATCTAACTCTGACTACTGGCCGATCTTACAAGCCTCGTTTTATTTCCTTGAGAAGAAGAAACACAGGTTGTTTCATTGTCAATGTTTCCTCAGCTTCCTCTCAATTTCCTTTATTTTAATGTTAAATTAGGTGCTGTGCACACAAATTTGAGGAGGATTTGTTTACACATACACACAGTCATGTCATGTGACCCACACAGCACACTGTTCACCACCCACTGCAATGTTTTCACATCCCAATTCCCTTCTAATTTATGGTATTCAGCAGCCCGCAAAAGGTCAAAGTCAATATGTCAACAATTCATTCTGTCCATTCATCAAGTCAAATCTCACAAACACATGGAGCTTGACCTTCATTTCCCATACAGTTTCTATTAAAAAACATAATTCACCACATATTTTCATTGCTCTGCCCCGGTGTTAACTGACAAAATCCCATTTAAAAAAAGACAAAATGTTGCTATATTTTACTGGCAAGTCACCTGGCAAATGCCAGATGAAGGTGTTTTCATTATTGTTTATCTGGTTAGTATAATAATGGTGCTGAGATTCAGTTTGTTATGAAGAGCTCACACCAGCACACACACACACACACACTAGTTTTTGAACATTTAAATTTGTGCACATTTCTACTTTGAAATTCCAAATAGCACAAGCTGCTTTGTGACTGTAAGTGTTCTCAATATATGAAGTAGGTATAGCCAATGGAAAAATAAGATTAATCAACCTACAAACACTCCCCTCCCACTACACAGTTGTTACTTCTACACTACAGTCAGTTGTTGGAAAGATGGCAGTGATATGTGTGCGTGTGCATGTATGTTCATTGAAATATGTCTGCAATCACATTAACATCGGCTGAGTTACATAGTTACAATCTCTTTAACACAACTGCTTTGTTTTATGGCCAACCTGCTATGACAGACCATTAATGGAAAGAGAGAGAGAGAGAGATGGACAGCTAAGACAGGAGAAAGAGATGAAGAGAGAAAGACAAAGGAGGAAAAAGTAGCAATCAACAGAAAGGGAGAGAGAAAAGCAGATAGAGAAAAGGGAATAAACAGGGAAGTAGAGAAGGGTAGGGACTCAGACAAAGGGTAAGACAGATGATTAGACCATACTTTCACATTTCTCTGCTCTATGTTATTAATATTTGCTACTGCAACTATCCAGTTCCCCTACTGATAAAAAGAACGTTTCATCTTTTACATTCTTTCATGTTTGAACCCATGTTACATGTTGGAGGTTGCTGTATGATATTAACTGCAAAGTTATAAAGTTGAGCGACTGTCATTTTTTCCCCACATACTGTCTTTGTTGTCGGGTTTTATACCGACCACAGTGGCTTACACTCCACAGTGGCCCGCCAACTACCACAGCTTGAGGTTGAAGCCGATGTGGAAGTACCTTAAAGTGCAATGCCAACAACGTCCACTAGATGCTGGCTCTGATTGACTCTCATTCAAAAAGCCTCAACCTCTCTCTACTAACTCAGTCTTTTTTTTGTAGCCTCTGCATTCATGCCCTTTTCTCAGGCTGGAAAATGTATAAAGCAACACTAAACTGTAATCATTGCAGTTGATCATGTAAATGAATAAATATGGCCAACAAAATAATCCTTATGAATTTAATTTTCAACTCAGTTCCAGTTGTTCCTGCTTGTGAATTGTGTTTGTTTTTGTGTGTGAATGTGTGTGTGGACTAAGACAGATGGCCAAATCTTCCCACATTACCTAAGGGTTAGCAGCAGTGTTGTTACCAGGCATATTTTAAAAAGAATGAGGGGGGTGGGTGGGTGCTTTTAAATCATGATGTTACAGTGGTAGAGGGCTCAGTGGTTGATGACTGTCAGCTATCAGCGATGCAACCCTATTTCTCACTGTTTCGATGCAACAATTGGTGTGCAAATGAATACTTCCACTTATGCAGAGGGCGCCAATGTGACTATATGCAGCCCAGACCACCTCCAAATGTGGTCTGAGCAATCAGATCTCAATGCGTCCTCACTGTGTCTTCGGTGCATTCATACCTGTACTTAGAGCTGTCCATTTGTGATCAGATCACCCAAGACACATTTAAATGCCAGGTATGAACAGGGCCTTATATTAGGTAGAAATGTTACACAAACTCTGTGCATGTTTGACCTATTTTACTCTGTAGAAGCACACATAGAAAGGAGAAGGGCAGTTAAAGAAAAAAGACAGAGGATGAGGAGAAAAGAAAAGTGGAAAAGAGGGAGAACACAGGAAAGGAGAGAGCAGGACAGGGAAATTCTTTAAAAAGTGTCACAACCGAGAAAAGTAAGAGAGGGCAGGAACGAACGAAGAAATCATCTCAGTAGAAATGATTACGGGAGCGAAGGGGCTACAGTGGATTGAAGGGAGGGAGAAGAGTGGAGGGAGGGTAGTGACTCAGACAAAAAAGAGTTGAAAGGGAAACAGGGATTGAAGGACAGTGATGTAGGTGGGATAGAAGATGCATTGAGCACAGCAGGTCTTCCCTCCAGTCGTTTCAGTTCAATAACTCACTGGAAAATAGGATAAAGTACTGGTCTGGACAAGGCAGGAGGAAAGAGATACAGAGAGGTGAAAAATAACCCAAATGCTTTATAGAAAAGTACAGAAGTGCACTGCATTCACAAAGCAGATCAGGATTTTGTAATTATGATAAAAATTGGAAAGGTGCCACATACTGGCCACTCCTTTGCTCAGTAGAACCACTGATCAGCCCCAAAAAGGTAAGTTATCAGCTTGGTTAACTTGATACTTCCAATGTATAGGCTATAAGTTAATGTACATTTTGTTGCTAGTAGAGTTAAGGTTTATAGATAACAGTTTTACAACTGTGCTTTTTGTTACCTTAATCTGTGGAGGTGGTGTTGCCTCCATGGGCAACGGAGATACTTAACTTTAGCTAACAGGCATGATTGAGTTGTTATTAACGTTAACGTATAGCCAAGGTAGCCTAGCTAACCAGGGAGAATTGTTGATGTAGCCTAATCTGTAAGTGTTATGCCTTTCTCAAGTGTTCGGTCACTGCAGCAGGAAACTGAGGAAATGGCAGAATAAACACCATATTACAAACATAACGATGATCTGTGGTATTTTCTTCAAAAGCAAAGTGTTGCTGAAGAAAACATTAACAAAATGCAACAAGACAAGGTAATTCCACTTTCATGGCAAGAATACACACAATATTTCCATAGGAATGTTTATGTAGGCTAACTAAGGTATTAGTCAGTAGAAGTTTTCAGAGCAAATTTGACTAATGAGCAGACAAATACACTGAATAACTTAAGTAGCCTATGGAACTTTAGGAAGTTAGAAACTGGGCTGTAATTAGGCTTGAATTTGAAGATATCCTGCACTGTTAAATCTATGGACTAAAAGTCTGTGGTTTTGTAAGGTCTATTAGCCTTTGTAGTCTGTAAGAGAAATTAAAGTTTGTGAATGTGGAGAAAAGATCTGGAGGTGTAGAAAAAATGAGGGCTTTACTGAACATCTGAAATTGCAAGTTTACAAAGGCCTGTATACAACTACTGACACAATGAGGCACTAATTACACCAAGACTGCTTAGGTTTGCAACTTATTTGCCTTTTGTTGGTAAAAATTGTGAAATAACACTGTTAAAAAAACAAAAACTTGGAAAAGTCATGATTAGTCATGATGCTTACCACATTGTAACTATTTATACTCTGGTACAAACAAACTGGCAGTTCATTTAAAGCTAGCTCTGCTAATTTTTGATGTTTCTTCACAGATCAGACACATCACTTAAAATAGAGACGTAGAGGATGCCTACCTTGCATGCTATATACCAGTGTATGGGCACAGGATTGTTACGAGGCAATACTGTCTGGACAAAGAAAAACACATTCAACACTATGACACCAAATGGACTTAATGATGACTTCAGCTTAAAATGGTTTCTAGGTTAAAACTGTTTGTAATCTATATGTCCCTTTATGACCATCTAGTGTATGTTCTTAATAGGGAATCAATGATGGTCAGTAACAGTGTTTTGTATGTAATGGGATTTAAATCAGATTTCATTGTATACTTGAGATTGGTCCCTGTATCTAGAACCATATGATAAGAAAAGTGATTGGTTCCTAAATAATTGGGTCCAACTCCCAGCTGTGTACCAACTCTGCCCTTGTTTATATATGACTGAACTGAACCTGTATACTTAAATGCTCTGAAGAAGGCTTTGTGTCCTCCTTGACTAGAAAATTTGAAATGTGCCACCTTTTTTTACATTTTTGGAACATGCCTACTGGATTTTGGGTTTAGCGCTGCACTGAGAATCCCATTGTTTAAGCGCAACCTCCTTCTCCAATTCAATAGCTGAAGCATGTCCCTTCTTGAAAGACTGCTAAAGAAAATGAGGATAGCAACACGTGCAGTGATGAGGAATCCGAACAGGAACTTTGACCCGCAAGAAAAGCAAGCTTTGATCAAGTTCACCAAAAATTGAGTTGGGGTGGATGCATGAGGGAAAATAAGTGCGGAAGCATTCTGGTGGGGGTACCAGGGTACTTGATGTATCCAAGGATTCAACCAAAAAAGACCCTATGTCTCATGCAAGAGAGCTGTTTTTTCCACATGGTGAGTCAAAAAAAGGAAAATGGGAAGACTTCATTCACGATGTTTATGAATTTAAGGAATCAGAACTTGATGAGAGCACTACTGTGGCTTATTTGTTCACACTGCCAAAATTTGGGATTTTACAATATACCGAAGCACAACATGTCACATCGACAAATTTGACACAGAAGTGGACAGCAAGATGGACAGACATAGTGACACTGTAGGAGAGCAGCAGAGACAGAGATTGGTCTGATCAGCACCTGACTGTAAAGTCTAATTAGTTAACCTTACTTAAAAAAAAACCTGTAAACCAATTGCCTTAAGTAAAGTGGAATAGGTATTGTATGTTGTACTAACAAATACTTATTTAGTATAGTACAATTAAACTTGAGTTTAAGTAATAAAAAACCTGTATAGAGTACGTGATAATTTACTTTAGATGTACTCTTGACTTAGTATAGACTACTGTGTGTGTATTCCAGCCAACACATTTATTTCAGTTGGGCTAACTAATGTGACATTTCCTGCAACTTATAATTTCTCAGTTGTACTTACTTGAAGAGCAATCTGATTTACTTGTTAAAACCATGCAAACCTTAAAAAGTCCAAGTAAGTGTTACTTGTGTAATTTAAGCGATTCAAACATCCATTATACATGAATGAAAAACAGGTTCCATTCTCCTAAAATCCCATTTACAATCACACATAATAAATCAAGGTAGTGACACAGTTCAAAGTTCAATTATATGCATTTATTATTTTTTGCACAAACAATACAGTACTTTACTAAACTCAATTTACTAGTAAAATCAACCTTTGAAACCTTCTGAATCTAGTTAAAATGGAACAAAACCAGTCAGGGATGTGGCCAATACCACATAAATGGTTCCATTACAGCAGCAACTCCAGTGTTACCTCCAGCATTACCTTGACATTTGTAATTTTATTCTGCCTGTATTTTATCAGCTTTGCCTGTAATTTTCCAGATAAACCATGTTTTCTCTGTATATAACTTCATTTTGTTAAAATTTGTAAGAATATCCCAACAGGCAGAGAGTTTATTGATGTTGTCTCTTTTCAAAGCAAAGTAATTGTATTGGGCAACTGGCTGTGTGGAAACTCATTTATGCCAGGAAAAACATTTAAAAAATAAAAATACTCAATCAAAATTGTGACTGAAGTAAAAATGAGTCAAATTTTTGAACTAATAATTCAAATTTTGGCATAAGCATCTCATGATTTTGACTTATGAGTAATATAATTGTTAACTTTCCATCCTTTTTTTTTTCTTTTCCTGGAGGAAATGGGCCTTTTATGCAGCTACTTTTCATTAGTGTTACTTAATCTTCTTTCAGTGCTCTGACTTAACATTTCGGTGAATCCACAACATTTTCATGCCTGTGTTTCCCGTACTTTAAGCCACTACAAGAACATTTACACATGACTTTCATCTCATCCGGAAGTCTAATGTAAAGGATAACACTGAACAATCCAGTGTGTATATTTACCACCATCTCCCATGAGGTGTGGTGTAAGTGTGTCCGGTACAGAGATGTTCGGTGGTGAAAGTGCTAGTAAGCTCAGTCAAATCAGCACGTTAGATAACTGATGGAGATACCAATTGGTTTCAAGGAGGACAGATTAAAATGTAAGTTACTATTAGTGATATTTACCAATTGAAGAAAATATCCAGACTAAAATGATCAATGTCAAGGTTTTGGTGTCAATCCCACGATATCTGCTGCTGTAACAGAACCAGCGCACACACACATGCCTTGGGAGCTAAAATTCACAACCCTAAAAAAATAAATATTCTTAAAAATGTACAGCATAAAAGCAAATGTACAGCGTAAAAGCAAGGCCCAGGGATTGACAAGACTTCATTTCACACAAGGCTCATTAGTTTCTGCATCAGCCAGACATTTCAATGAAGTGCTTTGATTTTCCAGCATGTACTTTCACTTTTCTCTCCTCAAATGACTGTGTGCATCCCCAGCATAGGAGTGTTGTGAACAATGGTAGACTGTAGACTGCTAGACTGTCTTTTTTGGCCTGTCTGCCCGCATATATATAGTATGTACAGCCAGTACCAAAATTGTTGATGGTACAATAAGTAATACTTGCCAGCTGATCAGTTGGGCTTTATAAAAAGAAATATTATAATTCTGGGGGGGGAAATCCAACCCTGACCTTTAATTTAACACATAATCCTGTAACAACAACTTTAATTTTGTAATAACAATAACACGTAGCTTATAGACCAAACTTGGTAAAGAACTAATGGGCTGACAAGTGCAAAGTGGCTTCATTTAGTAAGTGTAACAATATGAAAGAGTAATGACTGGCAATGGATCTCACACTTTGTATGAATGAACATAAACTGGCAGCCTCTTGACGTAACTTACTGATGAACCAATGGGCTAATAATTTGAAAGGTTTGCCTTAATTTAGTTAACATAACAACTGAAAGCAACTGAATCCACTGTCATAAACAAGTATATCTAATGTTGAACGCCACTCTTGAGTATTTACATGAACAGGAGATTTTTAAAGGTTTGCAGTTTTGGTGGGATTTTGTTCCCTTGCAAACCAAGCATCATTCTTTGAATGAAGGTGAAGGTGTTTTTCATGGCTTTAGGGTAGTCCAGATGTAAGGCATAAAGCAGGCCAAACAAGACACAGAGTGCTTGAGATAGGTTCTGGAGATCCATTACAATACCTCCCTCAACAATGATGGCAGTAGACACTGGGTCAAGGCGGAGATGATTTGGAGAGAGAGGCACATCTTGACACTTGTGCCCAGGCCTCATCATTGTCAGAATCCTGTATAAAAACCAAACAAAAACAACATTACAACAGGGAAATGTTGATAGACATGATCAGTTGTCACTGTCATCTGTCTTGCCTACACTGCTTTCCAGCCTTGTCCATAAAGTTTTCACTTCACACACATCTGCATTTAGCAGTTTTATCGACATTAGGAGGCCTAACATATTTCTCGACCAGTTTACAGATGTCCAGTAAAGAACATGAAAGAAATCATTCACATTTCATTCAATTTCCTTTGCTGTCCTCACTGGCTTGTACTATAATAGTGTATGCGAGGGAGAGAGATGTTCTACCGCTTGCGCAGAATACACAACCGTGGCATGGCAAGTGGGCTTAG
Organism: Thunnus albacares; assembly: GCF_914725855.1. Taxonomy (NCBI): domain Eukaryota; kingdom Metazoa; phylum Chordata; class Actinopteri; order Scombriformes; family Scombridae; genus Thunnus; species Thunnus albacares. The sequence continues at coordinate 6,592,555 of NC_058115.1, forward strand.
CACTGTTGAGCTCAGCAGTGTAACCCAGTGACATGGACTGCAAACAGAGTTCGTTGTATGGCAGCTTCATCGTATGGGTGATGCTACAAGCCTAGCTCATGTGAAGTGAGAAAAATACACCTTTCACTATCTCCATATGCATCTAAAAAAAAAAATGTTAAGATTTTTTGGAGGCATTTCTGCTTTATTCAGTAGTGACAGTAGAGAGACAGGAAAGGCAGGGGAGAGCGAGAGAGATGATGACATGCAGCAAAGGGCTCCCACCACTTTGAATCTTGGCCGCTATGATTAGAAATCAGCCTTGATATGTGATACGCCTCTACCAGGTGAACTACCGGGTGACCTAAATGCAGCTACATTTAAAACTCACCTAAAACCTTGTTAATTTTTTTTTTATCTTGACTCATCATAAATATGCAAAGTCTAGTACTGAAATAACTCAGTTTTGGAGATAAAAGGTGTATTTCACTCATTTCACAGGAGATAGGCAGTCCTCCTTCAAGCAGAGCACAAACAAATAATTCAGTATGCTCTCGATAACATGTCAGCAGTTGCAGGAGAACCCCTGAGGACCACCATAACCACAGCAGTAAAAATACATGTCATGTATGAAGACAAAAAACCAACTTGCAGGAAAGTCCTGAAGCTGATTGAAGCAAGTCACCATTAGGCTCGAAGGCTGTTAACTTTGCCGACTTCTGGTAATGTTATAGTAAATACAGAGGCCAGTTGTCAGTCATGGGTGGGTATTTAAATTTCATTTAGTATAACAGAAAAGAACACACTGTGAGAAATATATGTAATTCCAAGTCCAAGTGACTAATTCCAAGTCAGGGTAATTCATAATTGTCTACTTGTGCCCTTGTCAGTATGTCTTTGATGTGCCACTGCCCCTCAAACATTGATGTGTTACTATTCAGTGTTACCCAGACATTGAACTTTGCTTTTTGTGGTGGTTTCAAGGGTATGTGGCTAGCCCCTCACATCGCATCACTTGAGAATTGAATAAGTAACAGCAGTACATTCTGTGATTAACTTTTAACTCAGGATTACTGTTCCAAAAAGTATCTGATTTTCACACAATGACCCCCTTTACCTCCTGTTCTATTCCAATTTATGAGCAAACTAAAAGTTATGTACACCTGATTATAAATGCTGCTCTGGGTGGGGCCAATTTTATTTTGTTGGGCTGCCCCAGTAAATTTTTATGTTCATTTTGGCTATGCAACTATGTCCCAGATTTAATGTATTCAATTTTAAAATACTATGGTCATAGTAAAGGCAAACCCAGTTATTGGTTGTTGTAAAGTGATTTAAAATGTAATGCACTGACTTTGTACTTTAAACCTGCAGTGTACAACTTTTACATATAAATGAACATCGGTTACATTGAAGCCTTTGCCAAACAAGCCCACACCATGCTGATTAAGCCTATCACCTCCAGATAATGTCTCTGTATTTCACAGTATATTGAGTTTTAAAATCTCATGTATGGGGCGGTATTATCACGCTGGCCGTTTTCACACAGCTCTTCTAGACCTTCCAAATGTTATTGGACCGAATAGATCAAATTTAATGAACGAGTAAAACGACTTCGAGTTTTTTGGGTTTTTTTCAGCTAAAACACAGTTGAACAAAAATATTATATGAAATAGTAAGTTTACTTTATTTATTGTTAGTTTGTCTAAAATCTAAACTGCATTCAACAAAATGTCAGATGGCTGATATTACTCTTCATCCATCATTTGCCGTTTAGTGTAATTGCTAAACATTTTTTTATGTAACACATAATCTTCAAGATGAGTACCAGTGTTTGAACGTCAGTGTTATATTAAAAAGCTGTGGGCACTGGTGCTACCAGTTGGTACTCTTATAAATCAGGTAAAGTGGTTTACAAGTGTTGTTGAAATGTTGAATCAAAGGCATGATAGGGCCTATAATTTGCCATTCCCACAGTGTACATACATAACACATTCCTTAAATAATCAAGGCTATGCACCTACCTACCTGCCCCATGACTTTCAGTACAGTTCATAATATGATGATAACAAATAAAAAACAGATGTAATACATGTAGGATTGCCATTTACCAGCTGAACACATGTTGATAACAGAACCATTAATTCAAGACACTGTAGGAATCATTTAGACACATTTAAGATAGATAGTATCACATAATATGCCAAGGCAATTATGAGATTTCGGGACAATTCCAGTCGTGCAGTCTGGCAGATCTGAAAGTCGGCATTCTTTGTGCAGTTTGCCGCTGTCTTTCTGGGAACAGCCTGAAACACAATAAAGGACATTGTTAAACTCTCAAAATGATAACCATAAAAATCTGAATGTATTCAACCTTTTTTGTCTTAGTTGGATTATGGGCAGTTGATTAGTCACAATGGAAGCACACAATAAAACCAAAAACTCAATCAAAACCTGAATAGAGGGGTCATTTGACCCATTTTGTGAATAGTGTAAGAGCCATCATAACATGCTTTATTACTGTTGATACATGATAATTGTTGACTTAATGTACATTTTCTGCTGCTGTAGTGTGTCTTCTAGTGTAATAATTGAGAAGACGGCAGTTAGTGAAAGAAGGAGGTTGCCTTACAGTTAGTTGGGCTCAATACAGCTTTTTTGATCATTAATTTGGGATATCTTGGTTTACCTCTCCGTGGAATACAGTTTTTTGGATACTCCTTTGGATTATAACTTTGTTCTACAGAAGGATTTTACTTTACAAAACATATTCTTTTTGTGTAAAAAGGAGGATTATTCATGTCAGTTTGGAGTAAAGTCAACTATTTTTCTGACTCTGAGTGGATTTGTGATTCAATTTGAGATGGATGCACAGTGGAATGTTAAGAAATAGAAACACATCAAAACAACAAACTAAATTGGCAACCTATTGGCTCAAACTTCCATGATAAAAATTGCCACTACAAATATGTTCTCTATAGATCACTCTTCACCAAAATATTCTCCTTACAGCAGCAGTATACTTACTATTACCGCTAAGTATGGATGTAGTCTCATAAAAGATGTAAAGTTCAATTGCTTCCTCTGGAGTGTTAGATGGGTGTAGATTGTTTTCTGATATTGCTAAGCAACAAATGTGAAAACAGTCTCATCACATAGGTGTGGGCCTCTTAGCAGGCATTCCTCTCTACAAGCTTGTTGATTTGTTGATGGAATACTGCCTTGAGGTCTGTAGTGCCAAACAGGTTGGGAAGGCTGTACATCATTAGTGGTCGTCCACTTGGAGAAACTGCATTGCTTCTGAGGTGAATTCTGTGGCAGCTCCACAGATGAGTAACTTCCTACGGCTCCCTCTGGAAAAAAGGTTAACTATTAACATTTATTCCTCATAAATCTTTTCAAATATCCCATGCCCATATGTATCTTGAAAGAGTTACTGGATACTGCAGTCATTCTTTCTCTCCATAGAGGCTGTAAAGAGATTCTAATAAATTCTTATGTTTAAATGTTAAATTCTTATGTGATGGGGGACAATATACAGTCCTTCTGTGCAAAATGCGTTCTAAAGCTCAGCTGAAGCTCACATGAGATTTGAACAGGAAAAAAATAAGCTGGTGCCTTTAAGAGTTAGTCTTTGTGCTACAGAATTTCTTCATTTTCTTACTATCCTAAGCAGCTCAGCAAGAAGTCAGGTTCAGCGTAAACATAAATTGGGAAATTTGAACTAAGAGGAGTAAAACTAGAAGACAACTACTCCTAGATTTGTCTAGCTCTGACTGCTGAAGCCTCATATTAGTTTAAGATTAATTTTGGAACGCATTTTAGCAAATAAGAAGGACAGTGGATTGTGTACCAGGTATCAGACAGTTCTTTGTGACACGACTAAACCAGCTTGGATGCATTTCAAATGCGTGAATTTATATCCATGAAGCATCCGATATGGGTTTAACTGCGACTTCCAGCAGGTCAGACTGGGCTTTCTGCCTGAACAATCTCAATGACTGGAGATGCCTGCGCAGTGTTGACATACTAATATTAATGAAATCCACATGATGCAACGTTAATATTTCCCAGTGTCTCATATCAAGAAGGAAATAAAAGCAGATTAAATGCAATAGCACCATCCTAGGCAGTCACTTCAATAGATTTGTCATTGGACCACACTACGGGTAATTTACTATTACTATTACTGAAGTAGAGACTGGTTTAAGACACATCTGTTGTATTGCAGTGGTCTACTGGCACTACAGTCTATAGAGACATTTTATATTTCATCTGTACTGGCAGCTCTATAAGGGGATATTGCTGGAAAAATGTATTGGCAAACAACAAATTGCCTGCAGAAATTAAAGGTACATAGCGGTTGTTTTGTTTTTTTTAACAAGCTGGATTTCTCATTTCAGATGCCATCTTGAACACCCACAAGCTATAAGGTCATGTTTTTAATAACTTGGTTTTTAATAGCTTGTCTTTGATAGCAATGTCCCGGTTATTGGCTGTCTTATATATTTGTTGTTGTGCAATATGTAAAGTGAGTTAACCCAACAACAAACAAAGTCATATATTATGTCCTTTATCATGACCTACCATGTCGTACTGCCTTTGCTGCTCTGAGGTCAAATTTAGTTCTTTCAAAACATTATTTTCTTTCATTCCCCATACAGTTTACCACTCTTCACTCATTTTCATGAGTGGAAGCATGGATATTATTTGAAAACCTGTAGAAAACCTCCTTATTCACCCCATTCTTAGTATTTGTTGGTCAAACGGTTCCAGTGGTTGATTGTTGAACTTCACAAGCATCCAAGTGGCAGATGGTTGCTGCACAAGGTGCTGGCTGGCCTCTTCTGGCTGATTTGCCTTCCATGGAAGTTAATTAGAACCATGACTCTAACTCAGACAAAACTGCTGCACAATCCAGGCACACTACTTGTAATGGCCATTTGCTCAGGCTTCTGAAACCTTGCCATGTGATATATAAATGACGTAAAACAATTCTGGATTACCAACTGGGACAAAATACAGCCAATGGTGCTAAATGTTGAGACATTCGAGGGGGACTGAATATAATGAATATAAAGTAACAAACAATATAATGGTAATGTGTAGCAGTGACTAATGAAAAATGAAATTTACAGTAATAATTGCAAGTAATGGCAAGTGAAATCATTATCTCTGCTGCATAGGCACTTGAAATATGATTCAAGTGGTCAGATTGTGTTGTATTTTCAGATACACGACTTTAATCACATTTCAAACCACCTATGAACATGGTTTAAATCTGATCTGGGAGTCCAAACGCTGCATAGCAACTCATAATGTAATACCTGCACATAATGAGATAAGAAATGTAATAAAACCTCATTTTAATGTTTATGATGTAATAAAAAATTGAAGACATAATCAATATCCAACTAGTATCAGATGTGCAAAAAGTCCGATCTGAATTTTACTGCTGTGTGTGTGTGTGTGTGTGTGTGTGTGTGTGTGTGTGTGTGTGTGTGTTTTGTGCCTGTAAGCATCATTAAAGCTAGTTAATGGCCATGTTTTGTTGACAGACAAAAGTGCTGTTCATTCTGGTGGAAAGGACAGTCAGACCTGTCTATCTGTCTTCTCCATCCCTTCATCTCTGTAATCTCCTCCTTGCTCTCTCTGTCCTTCTTTCTCTATCTCTCTATCCCTCCATCTGTGTCTAGACATTTGTTTGAGCAGACAGTTCATGAAGTTAAATGGCGATTCTCGCTCTCTTTCTCTTCACATTTTTTCCCTTCATTGCTTCTTCTCATCCTTGTGCTTTCCTTTTTAATCTCCATCTTTTATACACCCTTCCTTCAGTCTCTCTCAAACAAATTTCATTTCATTTATTCAGGTCTTGATCTACTGACAAAAATATTTTCCAGATAATCTTGTTTCCTATATATATCAACTTGTTTCAAGACATTATATTGCAGTGATGCACTTTCTTCATCACCATTTTCTTCTTACTAGCCCTCCCTAACGCCATTTTTTTCTTTTTTTTTTCTCACATATACACAGACAGGCACTCCTCTTCCAGAGCTATAGTCTGTCAGTGAAGGCACCACCTCAGCTGAACTCCCACAAAAATGATAGATAGACAACTTAATGGGTAAGTTTGGCAAAAGCATACTGCAAAGTCCTTTCACACAAACTTCCTAGAGCAAATGACACAAGAGAGAGAGCAAGAAGTGGGGAGATATGGAAAGACACAGAGCGAGTACTTAACGACGGATACACCCACATTTGTCTTATTGTTAATTTCTTTACATCAGCCAAACCTTATATAGGAGCTTACAAATTATGTATGACAGTATCTGGCAGCAGTAAACTAGTCAGGGTCTTCAGACCTTGAGCGACAGCGTTTGTGAATGGCTCATTGTTCTTCTAAACACACACTGGCTCTCTCCATAGAATTCAATAAACATGACTTTATTTATTTCCTACGCAGGCATCGGAGGGAGCATTTTTTTAATCTGTATCCACAAATTAGTAAATTGAAACCTAAAATTAAGTGACTTCATTCAAATTTGACAAACTAATACACTAGCCCTGTAGTTCATCCTATCTTTATGATGCTTACCAGTTTTTTTATATTGTGTCAGAAAAGACCTGACTCAATGTTTTCGGAGATATTTTCAACCAACACCCACAATGAACACCTAATATCCAAGTACAAGGAAATATACTCACTTGCCATTTTTTGTCCATCCCATTTATATGAATTGGGGTAGACAAAATATTAGAAACACCTCTCAGTATAACCTTTTCAGTTCAACAGCACCACAAACTACAGCCTCTAAAATGGCAATAAAATAAATCAGACCTCTCTAGAACAGATTACATGAAAACCAAACAATATAACCTTCCTGAAGGTTAGACTGCTATTGCAGGGCTGCTGAATTATACTAAAGCTGTGAGTGTGAGTGTATTTCCTTGTACTTGGGGGATTAGAACAAGCAAACAGATTCACAGGTTCTGGAAGTATTTTCCCTACAACAAGTCACATATGAGTATTTCATCTAAATCTTCTTTTTGCTGCTTTGAAGTCTGTAATTGCAAAAAGTTGTGAATACTATGATGCATATGAGCCTCTGCAGCCATTATAATAGAGAAGAAATGTACCAAAGTTGCGAATCAGAAATGAAGAACTCTTTTTAATTGCAATCAAGAACAAAACATAGTGGCCAAAAACTAATATGCGACTGCTGTGAGAGAGAAGACATTTGTGGTATTTTGCGTATTCACAAAATTGGCCAAACTAACTGCATGAATGTATTACCAAGTCAGTGCCTGAATCAAGTTCAAGTTAAGTCATGTCAAGTCAGTTTGTATTTATATAGCCCAATATCACAAACACAAATTGGCCTCACAGGGCTTTACAATCTGCAGCAATGCAACATCCTCTATCCTCAGATTCTCAGTTCAAATGAGGAAAAACTCCCCCAAAAAAGATTAGATAAGAAGTCACATTAAGCCTTTGTAGGTGTCACAAATTTCCACCCTTATGGAGGTCTGGTGGAGAATTAGCTTTATACATACATATATATGCTGGGCAACAGTGGAAGAACAAGTCTTTTGTACTGTTTCAATCCCGAGCTTGGTACATACTAGGTCCACAGTGGCCAAAGTGAGACCAGGACTTCTGGCTTTTGTTCCAGAAGTGAGAAAACATCAATCAAAATCCATGTGACAATCATGATAATGCAAAAATCTAAAAACTCAGACATTTTTATGTCAGTGTATATAATAAATTAGTAAGTGAGTATATGTTTGTGTGTGTAAATACTTGTACATATGATATAATAGTGTAACAACGTATGTGTGCACACCAGTGTTGCTCCTCACTGTGTGTGTGTGTGTGTGTGTGTGTGTGTGTGTGTCTTTCTATGTCTGTGTGCAAGAAGAAGATTGTTTTACAGCTGCTTACGGGACACTTTGACAAAATGGCATCACGCTCAGCTTGGCTTCAGGTGTGCACCATTACACACATTTCTCTTACTCTCTGTTTCTTTCTCTTTCTTTCCTTATATCTCAATATCCTCCATCTGTCCCTCACACTGTACCTCTCTCCTTTCTTGTTTCATTTCTCTCTAAATTCATCTCCCACCTCTGTCTTCCTACTTACTCTGTGTCTCAGCTTGTCAGGAAGAGATCCACCATTATTCTCTCTTCCCACCCTAAACAACTGCCCCCCCCCCCCCCATCCTACACTTCATCACCCAGGATGGCAGGAAGGATGGAGGCTGGAAGAGAGGGGGATTTGAGAGGAGGGAGAAGATGAGACATTTCAATGTAAACTAAAGACATTAATCTAGAAGGAGCCAGCAGCTCTCTAGATGATCTACTTTACAGGAACATGTTTGAAAGCTGGGTCTCACACACTTGCACAACCTATAATTTCCATAGAGCTTGTTTTCCATCATAAATTTACTGAAAAAACATATGCCAGTACATCAGCCTGGGGAGCCGGGGCAAACAGGATGAAAGTGTTAGATTTTCCTTTCTCTCAGACATGTCTTGTGACATGTTTTGTCATTAATATTTGAAGTGACATTTTTCCATAGGAGCAACACCGATCAGTTAAAGTTGTCAAAGCCTCACATGGGTTCAATAAATCTTTGTCTTGTATGATAAAGATTACACTTTGGAAGCACAAAGTGTGTCTACACAGGCTAGGTTGAGAAGAAGTGGGGACACCTTGAGCTTCGATTAGAAAGGAAAGCAGTAATGTTCTTTAATCTTAATACCAAATAATCTAGCTTCCACAGACCTAAAGATTTAATTATCACACAACCTCTTGATGCTGCTCTGCGTTTGCTGTGTTGATTGTATAGACTTTATGTAAATGATGTTCACACAAAAAAGGAAGAAAAGTCCGGTACAAAAGTAGCGGTCAAAATGCAAAGTGACAAATGTAAATTCTGCACAATTTTCATATTGATTTTTCTTTTGCATGGCACTATCCTTTCATTTAACACACATGTACATACAATACAATAAGCACATGTTCAGCAGTAGCCAAGTGGAAACCCTCTACCACTGAATGTTGTGGCCAATGGTAAAGAGCCTCAAAGGAGAAGAGGAGTTTTCTTGCAGACAATCAGTTATGTTTAAATTCAGTGCACAAGATAACAAAAAAAAAAATGGGAATAAAAGCATCGCTCTTACTAGTGGTCAAAAACTACCTTTAAGGTGCAGTTCGGCTAATGGCTCTTTCAGATACTCTGGAACAAGACTAAGAGTCTGCAGCCATGCTAGAGGCTCTATGAGGCTGTACTTAGTCACTGTGGTGCTTTGAGCTAAATGCTGAGATCAGGATGCAAACATGCTGAAAATGACAGCAATGCTGGCATGCTGATGTTAAGCATGTGTAATGTTGTTTAGCATGCTAACATTTGCTAATTAGCACTAAACACAAAATACAGCTGAGGCTATTGGAAATGCCATTAGTTTTGCAGGTATTTAGTCAGTATTTGGTAAATTGAAATTTTGACCTGATAATAATGCTAAGGGAAAAGTTAAAGGATCATCATCATTATTACATCCGGAGGGGAACATGAATGTGTGTAGCCACTGCCATGACAGTCCATCCAATAGTTGTTGAGACATCTATCTATTGAAGGGAGGAATCTCTGTCCGTGTGTCTGTGTGTCTGTATGTTTGCGTGTATGTCCTTTGCATATCTCTTAAACTGTTCATCCGATCGACTCCACACTTGGTGGGTGCATTGCTGGGGAAGAAAGGGAGTGTAGTTTTGAATTTGGTGCAATTTAGACACATGATATGTTTAATATTAATAAACTTTAAATAAACCAGAGATCAATGAGCCTCAGGGCTCTGCTGACTGACTCCCACATGTCAGGGAGAGACCAGAGACGAGGCATGATACCAGTCAGAGAAAAGTGCTCTAAAGAGAGAAAAATAGACAGCGAAAACAGAGCTTTTAATTAAGAATGGATACTCTTACCCTGTGTCTAGACAGAGAGCATAGCAACACGTTTAGCAGATGAACAGTGAATGACTACACAGGGGGCGTTTAGGTACACTGTTGAGTGTAGGGCACCTGCATTTTGGAAGCACTCAGAGCTCAATACACAATGACTGTAGTTAAGCGTGTAAAACGGAGCAAATACTTTCCACAGGCAGTTCACAACCAGTTTGTCTCATATGTTTTGAGATGTAGCGATTGTGAGGCGCCCCTACAGACAAAGCAAAAATCTTTGGAGTAAACATACCCACTCAAATCTGAATTGAAGGCACAGAAAATAGGAACAATCTAAGAGGCCAATGTGATCGATCCACTTTATCTTAGGATGCACATTATTTTATTTTTAAATGCAGCCTTTATTTTACCTGAAATGAGAAAAGAAGATTTATTTACTATTAGAATATTATTTATAACATCTATGTATAATAGAATGTTAGCTTCTTTCATGTTTTTGGTGTATATGCTCATTCACACCTCACATTAACTATATTAATTTTTCTACACATTGAAGTAGCGGCTGGAGGCCAGGCAATTGGCCAATTCCGAACAGGCACATTTTGAACGGGCACTGCACTAGTTTCACTCAAAACCACAAATGTCAATCTCACGGTAGTACAAAATATAATCTGCAAGCCATTTGTTAAATGGAGACTTTTTTAAGGTGAGACATATGTAATCATGAGGCACCTTTAAGAGACGGGTTTCTAGTTGAAGTTCAAGTTTTAGTTTTGTTTGTCTCAATGGGCAGTTGGTTCCGTAGGAAGTACAACACATAAAAACCAGTCCTTTTCCCAGAGATACAGGATCTTACTCATGTTTATCCTTGTTGTAGTGAGACGTAACATCTGGCCAGAGGGTTTTAGTGCCTTAAACACATAATGGAGAGAATGACCACTGCTTAAGATGATGTCATCTGCTTCACTTGCCTATTTTACATGTTCCTCTGTTTTATCACCAGTCAACTTCATTACAAGGCAAATTAAATAACAAAAAAAAGTTCTGCTCAGAAACAACACAGTAGGGAACCCTGAACTTCAAACAATATACAGCATTACAGTGCTGGCAGAACCCACTCCAGGCATCAGTTTAAAAAGCTGAAACCAAAGTGTACATCCCCAGTGATGAAGAAAATGTCTTCCAACTCAAAGAGCTCTCCTTGTCCGGCCAAAATGAGAACGTCTTAGTTTATTGGCCCCCGTTATGAGCAGACTTGACATAAAGTGAACTGCAGATAAAGGGGAAATTGTAACTCTTGATGGCTGGCTAGGTCTTGGTCAGCAAAATGTTTTGCCAGAGGGAGAGTAGGGGCGAGGGAGAAGGGAGGGTATGAGGAGAAATTCTGCTTAGAATGAAGTTTCTACTGATGACGATCATTCCTTTAAAAGTTGTGAGGTTATTGTTCTTGTAGCCAGGGCAGAGAGCTAATAAGAGCTGGATTAAGGGAGTGTGTGGCATGTGGATGTGTGTGTGGAAGAGTGGGAGTAGTAGGTAAGTCAAGGGTTGGAAAAGAGAAATGTAACAATTGGTTAATGCAAAATTATTTTTCATTGTTTTGCTTATCTTTACCATGTTATAACCCTGTCTGCACTGGATCCCTAAAAATAGGTCAACTTTGATGCTATTGTGGAGTTTGCAAGAGAGATTCAGATTGTTAATCCAGACCAAGGTTAAAATAGTTTTTTTTTTTTTTACTTTTTGTTTTCAATTTCAGTTTAGTTTTAATTTGTTTTAAAGCAGGTTTGCAGTTTAGTTTGGAAATGCTTAGTTTTAGTTTAGTTTTTATTTGTTTCAGTGTAAGTTTTAGTCTTTTTTTTTTGCAATATGGGGTATTTGTCAGGGGGGAGATTCAAAAAGGTGAGAAAAAGTATTGTGTAATAAAAACTCAACAAAACATCACACCATTTAAAAAAATGTATTCACTTAGGACAGATGAAAAACCATCCACAACATACCATCAAAATACCCGGTAGACTAAAGACACACATGAACAGCATCTATTAAACCAATTCATGAGCCACATATGACACATGCTTGGGAGCCAGGAGTCTCAGGGAGCTCAAACTGAGAAACACAACGTGAAAAAACTCAAAAATCCAATAAGCCAGACAGCTGGCTCTCAGCTGGAAGCTGAAGTGCTTTTCTTTTCTATTTTAAGTTCACATAGCCTTGTGTCCAACATTGTAAATTAAAAAAAATTCAGTCCTTGCATTATGAATGAATCAGCTGTTTCAAATATAGCTTTTCAAGATTTCATGTGTGTGTGTGTGTTGTGTTAGAAAGAGAGAGATGGGTGTACTTCCGTCAAGCAACAATTTCTTGTTGATCTTGAGAAAAACATGGTGCCCCAGAGATGTGGTTGTTCTGTTTCTCAGGCCAGATGACAGCAGTCCGCACACAGAGAAGATCTACTCAACAGAGACTTGTGAGGCAGGGGCACTAATGCCACAGGGGCCAAGTTTTGGATAGATAGCCTCTCTTGATCTCCAGAACCGCAATAGTGTCTCATTAAACACACCCTGTTTTGACGTGGTGCTGGTGCTTTTCTCCTGACTTTGACCACCATGATGCCAGGTGTGGACGGATTGGCAACACAGACATGTGAGGTGCTTGCTTGTGCGACTGCGCTGACAGAAGGAGATTAGCCATCTGCTGGTGTAAAACTGGCACAGCTTAAAAATTGGAAGATAGATTTCATATCCACACAAAATACTAGACTTATGTATGAGAATAAATTGACAAAGATGAAAACTAAAGATATTTCCTCTATAATTTAATTTTAGTTTTGTAAACACACAATACAGTTTCAGTTAGTTTATTTGTAAAGCCACGTATTCCACACCTTGTTTTCATTATGTTGTTAATTTCTGTTAACGATAATAATCTTGATCTAGACTGAGCCTTAGCATGGTTCCTGACCCCTTAATTGACAAATCTCTTTTTTTTTTCAGTGATTCAAATAGGTCTGGTGTTTGGTTTGGTGACACCTGTTTCCTAGGTTGGAAAAACAAGCCAATCAGTACTTTGTAAGCAAGATTAAGGCGTCATCTTCCTCCACCAAAACCAGAATCCATTCCAAACATAAGTGATGATAAGTGTAGGTGAGATTGACACAGCTACACAGGCTGCTGTAAATCAGCTGACAGAAATGAACATTTTTCTTTGATTGACATGACAAAGTTTAACTGGTTCTGGCACTCCCTACTGCAGCTTTTTGCGTCATCTGAAAATGATGTTGACAGGATGGAAGTCATTCACTACTGATTGGTTAGAGCAAAACAACCCCCAACTCCACCAAAGAAAACCCAGCTGAACACAATGTCTCACTGAATAATGAGGTGAAAATGAAAAGCCATTACAGTCTGACTACCAGGATAACTGACCAGCCTGCTGTTAAAATCAAACAGTAAAAAATTAAAAATTCAAGCATGATTTTTCTTTAATTTTTACTATTTAGCAGCAATTTTCTCTGAATATCTATGTATATCTATCTCTGAGCATAAAAATCCAGGATTATGCACAATTTAGTTTGTTTAATTGTTAAGTTTGGTAAGTGTGAGTTTATGTTGGACCAAAAACTAGCAAAATAGGTGAAATATTTAGCTGAAAGCTTCCCACATTTCTTTTTTCATGTTTTTTAAAAGAGCCCAGCAGGTGTCATTGTGTGGGCTGCCTCATAATGCAGGTGTGGAGAGCTGACATCATAGACTTTTCACAGGTTTTTGTTTTGTTTTATTTGCTTTTTTCCCCACCAGACATAATTACTGCACAAACTATATCCACGTATCTCCATCAATCAATCAAATCATTAATAAATAATTGCTGTAACTACTGTACTTCCACTGTAGCATCACAGTGGTGTACATAGAGAGACTGGAATGGACAAGGACAAAATGAAGGCAGTGACCTAATGATATTAATGTGATGAAATAAACAAAACAAAACACAGTTGTAAGCCTGAGTGTTCCTGCATTACTGACCAGAGAGGCTACAACAACCTACAGTAACTAGAAATTCAAAGGCAAAAATTAAGAAATCTGAGAGCACAAACGACTCATTATAATTGGGGACTTAGTGTATTTACCTCTGACACCTGCCAGGCTCTGCACTTTTTCAGATACGGCTTCTAAATAAATTTCCTTTGTTAACTGAGTAACAGTTGTTGACTGGGTGCTGCACTCACCACAGCTGTGAGATTAGGTAAGGTGAGGCCAACCCTGCTTTGTTAATCTCTTTGACACTGCTTTAATGGGTTGAGCTGTTAGAAGTGAAATACACACTACTCATTTCACATGGGCTTCTCCCTTTCTGTCCTATTCGCCTTGAGTCAGCCAGCTCTTTTAATTACTGATTAATATTACATGAGTCTGTGAAGATGTAGAGCTCTCTCAGTTTTTTTATGCTTGCGACAGCCGTGGCCAAAGGCATTATGTTTTCAGGTCGTCCATCCATCTGTCCCGTTCTTGTGAATGCAATATCTCAGGAACGCCTTGAGGGAATTTCTTCAACTTTGGCACAAACATCCACTTGGACTCAAAGATGAACTGATTAGATTTTGGTGGTAAAAGGTCAAAGGTCAAGGTCACCGTGACCTCACGTCTGTCCCAATCTCATGAATGCGACATCTCAAGAATGCCTTGAGAGAATTTCGTTACATCTGGTACAAACATCCACTTGGACTCAAGGATGGACTGACTAGAATTTGGTGGTCAAAGGTCACTGTGACCTCATACATTTTTGCTCATAACTCAAGAATTCATACGCTAATTATGACAAAGTTTCACACAAATGTCTAATAGGATAAAATGATGAAGTGATGACATTTTATATCCAAAAGGTCAAAGATGAGCTTCACCGTGACATCATAATGTTCTGCAAAAATACTTTTCTGGCCGTTATTCAACACCATAACACAAGAACAGAAGGGGAGATTGTGATCATATTTCACATTTAGTCAGCTACTGAATTAGTGACACTAATCTTAAGTGCCCACCTGGAAACTGTGGTAATTGTTTAGATCTTCTGTGCTGCCAGGTTGAAAATGTGTATGAAGCATCCACATTTTAGAATTTGTAGTTTCTTTGCGGCAACATCCATATCAGAATCAGCTTTATTGGCAAAGGACAAGGAAAATACACTTAATACCCTTTATTAAATTCCTTCAAAGTCTTCACTACAAATATTAAATGAGTCTGGACAGACATGGATGTGAACTGCAGCTTGACTGGCTGGCGGAGGCCTACAATCACAAGGCGATATTTCCAGTTTCACTTTGTTTCTGTGCTTCTTTCATTGCCTTCCACTATCATTAATGCCTCCTCTCTTATTGAATTTCTTGGGTGCTTGGTTGGAAAAAATCACTATTTAAGACATTATAGTTGTATGCATTAAAATAAAACATTACAAAAGCACAAAACTTACAGTATTTTTCTTCTTGGCCTTTCATGTGTCAAATGGAGAAATCAATGCACTCGCAATGAAACTTTGATCACTTTATTTTTGCTTTGATCGTTCTTTTTTTGCTTTCTCTTGTTTGTCTGTGGAAACTGGTTTCCCTTACTGTCTTGGTTACAGAACCTATTTTGTTTTCCTATGAGCAACAAATTTAAAGTAACAAACTGCATACTGTCCTGTCCCTGCAGGTTTCCAATCACTACCACTGAGCCGTGGCGGATTGATTAATAGAAGTGAAATCTTACCTGTGGTCATACTTGTGTTTCGAGATGTGATTTTTCCTTACTTTTTTTCACTTTTTCTTCCAATTATATTTTAACAAACTGTTGTAACCCATCTGCAATACTCAGTCCTCACTACTAAATAGTTCTCAATTATTAAGCCAAGGCAAGGGTGTTTCTCATTTCCAACGCTCCGCTCCCCACAGATCCAACCTCCTCATGTGACATACAGCGCTACGTATTAGTAAGCGCCAAGGGGCAAGTGAAAGTGGGCACGTCAAAGAATTACTGAAACGCTCTACAGCAGAGCTCTGAAGTCCTCAGGGGCAGGATTGAAACCACTACTTTTAAGAAGATCAACAAACATCTCATCCTCTTTTCCTCCTCTGAGTCATTTTCCTTCCATCTCATCCTGCAAGTCCAAACCTCCTTCTTCTAATTTACACTTTTAACTACAGAATAACACCATTCAGGATAGAACCTTTAGTTGGAAATGTAATTATTTTTTCTTTATTTTTTAATGTATATATATTTGAAAAAAGTTGGCTATGGTTGTGTTGTGTGGAAATTATTTTTTTTCTTTTGAAAAGCACCACTGTGACATGTTAAGTTACATTACCTATAATCAACATAAAATCCCAACCTTGTCTACAAATGGCACCACAGGATTCTTTCACCATGACACTGCAAAATAAAGTGATATCTAGTTGTGCGCTATTACTCATTCTTCACTATGCCAACACATGAACATAGGCTTTTTGATGAACAAGGAAAATAGATAGCAATGTTTCTTGGTTGCTTGCATAACTGCCAATCCATACTAAAGTGGCAGTTTGAAAGCGCTCTAAAGGTGTGATCAGACAGAGAGCAAATTTTTGCCTTTTCATTCACACCAATTTGACTGATGAACCATTTGTGTTTTTTCGCCTTAAACAGCCAACATTAGCAGTAAACTAGCTAGTAACGGACGTACCGACCATGTTTTAAACTAAGCTTCTGACTAAACTCAGAACTCACTTTTCTTTCACAGTCACTATATACTACTGTAGTTAAGGTGCCAGCTGCGTTTTCCCTTTTGTAAAGAAAATCACCAATTTGAAGATTATTTTGTAATACTTTCAAATGAAACAAAAATTAATTTTAATTTTAAATTTGTCTCATTAGGTCGTGAGCTAATTGGTTGAGCCAAAGAAATGCATCACGTTATCTAAAATTTGGATAGCATCACTGAATAGTGTCACTAGGCGCTAATTAGGGTGACCAGATGTCCCAAAAAATTTGGGACAGTCCAAAATTACGAGCACTTGTCCCTGTTTGTCCTGAAAATAACCATTAAGATAATAGTAAAAGATAATATGATCAAGCTAAAACAGGAGCTGCATGTATGCTGTGAGACTCGACTTGACTTGAGACAAAGGCAAAAATGCTGAGGAGACCTAACTTGATGACACAGTAATATTGAATAAAAAAGCAGGTGATGGAGAGTGCAGCCACCACTGTGTGAGGAATTTGTGATAAAAATATCTAAAAAATAATGGTTCACATGTCATCTTCAATGCCAATCTATCTATCTCTCTATTTTATTCATCTGCACAAAGTGATCTTCGTATAATTAACAACACATTATCAGAGTTAGAGTCCGATGTTACTCTAAATTATTCTACAAATTTTAATCCTTCTGACATTTAAAATTAAGCTACCCGTCTGAGTCATTTGTTTCGACATGAAAATGTGAATGACTGCAGTAAAATTTATCTGAACTAGGTATAAATATTGTGAGTGAGGTATTATTGAGCTTTCAGAGGTAAACATTACTATTGCTGCTCTAGAAACAATATGTAATTATTTATTGAAATATATTTTACTTGTAATACTGAAATGCACATAGCGCAATTTGCAACATAGCCTTGCCTATGTGA
Source organism: Thunnus albacares (assembly GCF_914725855.1). NCBI lineage: Eukaryota > Metazoa > Chordata > Actinopteri > Scombriformes > Scombridae > Thunnus > Thunnus albacares. The sequence goes on from NC_058115.1 coordinate 6,610,131, forward strand.
AATTTCTTAATAACCTAAACTCAGGTGTGGGTGGATGTGTTTTAAGGCCAGGCACCACAGTTGAATGAGGACAAAATAAATCTTGTTCTTCTATCAGAATGGAACTTATGAACCCACATACAATATATTTCTGTATTGTTACTTTCATTTTTTATCATGAAATGATGCAAATTGGACAAACTCATGAACTAAGTCAGGACAAATACAGTGCTGTCTTCCCTTAACTTATGTATAATAATAATTAATTAATAAGAGAAATAAAAATGTATGTACTGAAAAGTTATGTAGATGGTTGATTATTTGAAAGAGTAAAAACTGAGAAAAGCTTTGCAAAAAAAAAAAGTATCAATTACATTTCACCGATTGAAAATGGCATTGAGATGACAAACAAGAAAACTGGCAAAGCTGTTCAAAAAGCATCTTCTTCCCATAAAACACTATCGATCAAGAGTATTTAAACTTGATGGCTGAATTAGAGAACAGCAGCAGTGTTGATGTTTGGAACAGTACTATAATCTCATAATTTTATACATCGTATTATTTGTTTAAGTAATGTAACCTATAACATGTTTTACTAATTGTAGATGGGGAATATGACTTGGCTGTGGCTTAAATTAATAAGTTAATAAGTTAATTTTTCAGTCAAAACATTATTTATTTATTTATTTTTGCTTTGATCTCTGTGAATGTGACCTCCTCTATGGAGAAGTTGCTGCTTATAAACTTATAGTATGACTGTTTTCAGAGTAGCAACTGAGCCAATAGAAGTAAGACAAGAGATTAACAATAGTGTAACAGTATTGTTGTTACACCAAAGACGGTTAAGGTTAGAGACAGTGAGATGTGAATAATCTTGCTTCTTCACTCTTTTTCCACACAGGCTAGTTGCCAGTAATGGCTAATCTGCTATTGTTACTTTATGGCCTGTTTTTGACATTACTTTTATTTAAAACTGATTCCATCTGAGAGGCCATGCAGTCTTGTTTTATAAGAGGCTATATGGCCCCACTGCTGTAAAAAAAGAACACTTGAAATGAGAAACAACACAGCTCTGCGGTTACTAGCAGGGCTTTCCACAAAGATACGGAGTAACCTGCCAGTGGGAAAAAGTGGCTAGCTAGGCGGTCTGGGGGCATGTTCCCCTGGAGGAAAAAAAGCCCAAATTTGGTGGCCTCAGGCACATTCTAATGCCACTATTCCATCATATGCACTGATCTTAATTATTGCATATTTTAATGAATTTGCCTACCCGTTGTAAACAGTTATGCAAACTCAGGGATGGCTGTGGCTCAGGAGGTAGAGCAGATCGTCTACTAATTGGAAGATCGGCAGTTCGATCCCAGGCTCCTACAGTTGAAGTGTCCTTAGGCAAGATACTGAAACCCAAATTGTTCCCTAAGGCTGTGTGTGTGTGAATGATTAGAAACTCCTCCTGATGAGCAAGCACCTTGCATAGCAAACTCTGTGTATGCCATGCCATCAGCATATGAATGTGTGTGAATGGCTGAATGTGACAAGATTGCATAGAATAAAGCGCAATAGAAAACTATCTCTGCAGGTCAAAAAACACATAACAAGGGAGCCGGGCACCTTTCTTGAAGGGAACACACCTCTGTCAAAGTTACCCTCAAATTAACCCACTAATCAATTACAAAACATGAATCCCCAAACTACTAAACTCAATATAATTATTACATAAACAAATAAAATCTAATTAGCCAAATATTAATTGTCGTTCATTTTGTGATTATTTCTGCTACATATTGCTCAGACATTGAGCACCTTGGCTGTGCGTTTCCCACAAACAGCATTTACGGAATGTTTTATTCTGTTTGCAGTGCACACAGGTCATTCTCCTGCGCTCTTCTGCATCTGTGAAGGGCACGTCCACGCGTGGTAGCTCTTTTGATGCCATCCACTCAATGTACAGCTCCTGGGCCAGCTGGAGCATGAAGTCCCTACTGGGAATGTTGTCGTTCATACAGCTCCAGTACAGCACCCAGGCATTGATGGCAGCAAGATCCAGCGCATTGTAAAATGCAGCAACGGGCCATCTATGCGTGCGAGAGAGAGAGAGAGAGAGAGAGAGAGAGAGAGAGATTATTATTGAAATTCTAATCAATTTCAAAATTCAAAGTAGATTTTTACCCAACAAAAAATGTATATCTGATCTTAATGATCACTTTTGCTAAACAATAGGCTACACTGAGGTTGAAAACTATATACTCCCCGCAGCTCAAAAAACACATGAGGGAGCCGCACACCTCTCTTTATGGGATTGCAAAACACTTGTGTAAGAGGTTACTAGGAATCAGACAGAATTCCCCTCAAATCAACCTACTAATCGATTACAAAATATGAATACCAAAAATATTAAACTTAATATACTAATTATATAAAATAATAAAATATAATCAGCCAAATTTAATCAACAAAATAATTAAGGCTTTTAGGCAAGCTATTTGGTCCAGCACGTCAACCTTTGTGTGGTCGTAATATGTCACCATCTCTGACTTTCTCTTCATGGTGTTGCATACTGATGATGATGACATTTCTCTTTGGCCTGCATTGGTACATGGACAGCACCATTTTGTCATGTTTCATCACCTTGGTGCTGAACAGCTGTGCTCTCCCTCGCACAGAAGGTGGGAGCTCCTGCTTGTTCCTGTTGATGGTGACTACCAGGCTGGTATTTTTGGAGAGAAGCACTTTGGTGAGTAGGAGGGAGGTGAAAAAATTGTCTGTGGTGACATTCTCTTCCTTACCAACAAAGGACTCCACCAGCTACAGCACCGCATTCTCCCCAAGGCGTTGCATGGCTGGCTTGCTGTCATCTTTTCCCAGGTATGGGAAGCTATTCAGCTTGTACTTGCTGTCAAGATCGACGGCGTGAAGGGGCATCTTGCTTTTGTTGGGAACAGTTGCTCATCCAGTTCTTCATAAACCTATTTATATAATGTATAATTTGTCAGTGGTCAACCAGAAACGCCAAGTCTCCTTCTGATCAAAGCGCAGGTAGCACATTATTTCCCAAAACTCGTTCCTCTAAAGTGTTGTGATGAACACATTGCCCCATTGGTCTGCCCAGAAACTTTCCATGTCTCTGTTTTTCCAACAGTATGCACCCCTAACATACAGAAGCACAATAAAGGCCTTCAGCACTGCAAGAGAGACATCCCAGGTGGCTCTTTCTTCACCCACTCTGCGCACTTCAGCAATGGTGCATTCATAAATGTGACATGCTGTGCGTGTGGTGTAGGGCAAGTGGACTCAGTCAAGACGTTTCAGGGTTTTCCCTGGATTTTTTTGAGGCAAAGGTGGCAAAGGCTGGAGAACGTATGTAGTGCAGTGTACACAATATGTGGCAGTGACACAACTGGCAGATAAGATAAATGGTACACAACCTCTTTAGATGAATCCTTGCATGCAAGTGCAAGTCGATGAGCTAACCATGTTACTGAAATGAAGTCAGCAAGTTGCTTTGCAACCCCATTCACCCAACCTTTGTGAAAAAAGGGGTTGTCAGATAAGACATAGCAATATTTTCATACAGTGTAAAATATTGATTAGTAATAAATTCAGTACCTGTCATTACTGCTGCGCTATCGGTCCTAAGACCATCTGTCTGTTGGGAGCTTCTTTTTCTGGATGACGTCCTTTGCAGCAGCAACAACTGTGTCAGCTGTACAATTTTCCAGGGATACCATGTCAAGGAACTGGTTAAACACTCATCCCTCTTTGTCCAGGTATCTGAAATAAAGTGCTGCTTATTCGCAGATGATTCCAAATTGGCATATGAATTTTTTTTAAATTCACCTTTCAACAGCTCCCACATTCATACCGGATATGTATGTTGAGCTGAAGGCTTATGGAGACATCTGTGATTTCATCTATTTCCAGGCTAATGGCTTGAGATGACTTATCCTCCATATCCTCCAGAAGAGGCTCCTCAATTACTCTTAACAGGATTTCCTGCATCTCATCTACTATTCTGTGGGATCTGTAATTGTTTCTCTGATCCACCTTTGGATTAAAGAATTAATTATTTACATGTACATCTTTTGTAATTGTTCATTTACAGAAATAGTTACCATTAAAATCAGGTTTACCTTCAGTTTGGTAAAATAATCTCATCCTAAAAGCTCAGCCAGACTTTTTTTGGGTAGTTGGTGTGATGTGCTATTTCATTTTTCACAAGCCAGTAAAGGCACTTAAATCCTCCAACAACAGCTTTGTGCTCAACGATGATGCTGGAGTCAAAAGCTTGCACCACTGAGTAGCCTATACACTGAGGAAAGGACACCTTGTTATAAGGATAACTAATTTGGTTATAGATTGCCAATGTGTTATTGCATAAGATAAAGAAAAATCAGAGCATACCAGATGCAAGTGATGCCTGCTTTTCCAAATTTTGTTTATGAGGCTCAGAGGTGATGTGGCGCTCCAAATAATCTTTGTGAAACACAAGAACCCCAACTTCAATAAAAGTACTTTGGTAGGACCTTTTTTTCTGTTGGCTTGTGCTGCCTGCGCGCATGACAAAATATTCCTGAAATAAGTAATGCCACTGATCAATAAAATATGCTGAGACTTAAAAGCTTAAAGCAAACAGTAGCTTACAGTCCTGATAAAATTGTGGCATTTGAGACCATTCAGGGTTCCACCCAGATTTGCAGTGCTTGGGATCATCCGAAATTAATGCATTATATTTAGAATCGATATTATAATACTTGACTGATACATTGTCCCACTAACTTTCTCTAGGATAGTGGGATACCTGCAGCTGGGAAAGCTGCAGATATCCCACTAAAGCTTCACTCCCATCTGCCTACACCACCTCTCTACTTGGCCCTGCCGTTTCTCTACTAACTGACATCTGGGATTGAAAATATTGCTTGAATTCTCATTTGGTGTCTAATTTCCAGTATATTCATATTAAAATTAGTGTTGGCTGCCATCTGAAATGATATCATTTTGTTTCCTAAATGAAAATACACAAAGAAATTTAGAAGCACAGTGAAAACTGTTCAAGCAACACAGAGTTTATTAACTCAGTGATGGGCTGACTTCTCTGCATTGGGTGGGTGTACTCAAGTCTTTGTCAAACAGACTCAAATTTAAATACACTGAGGGTAGCCTGATGCAATATCTGCTCGCACCCAAGGGTACCTGTGGTGCTCTTCGGCTCTTCTCATCTTGCTGGAGCTTTCCTTTTTGCTGAAGCTAGGATTCAATGTGCTTCATGGCCGGTGAAAGACAGAAAAAGTGTCAGTCAAACTGGTTATGGTAGTCCAGCTTTCCATAAAAATGTTAGTTGTACACTCTTGTTAACGTTACCTAATGTTAGTTAGTTGTTGTGTTACCTAGCTAAGTTATTGATACATCACACTTTGCACGGTATCAAGGCTACCAGCTAGCTAGTCCAACTACCCTCATAAGCTAAAATAAGATTAAGATAAGATGTAACATAATATAACCGTTTTGCAATTGCATTTGCTAGATATTATTACATGTTTTACCAATCATTTTGTGTCGCTAGCTTGAAGTTACTGCAAAAAGCTTAGCTTCTATTGTGGTTAAGCGGTTAGCATTGATAATTAACATATTTTTACATGTCTGCGGTTTTCAGTGATGTTAGATTGATGTTATTACAAAAATATTAGCTTTTGATAAACCAAGTAATTACTAGTTAAGTATTAAGTAAATTTTCGCATTAGCTTTAAAGTTAACGTTAGTGTATAAAAATGACTTTTTCCACAGGTTCCAACACTTCATTGAACCTATATCATACTCATATTGAATGAAATATTCAAACCCAGAATGTTGCACCGTATGGCTGCACCAGTAGCACTGGGCTATGTTGGGACTTAGTAGGAGCAGGTTTGGTTATTAGTAATAATCAATAATTATTAAAGGGGGGGGGGGGGGAGATGGCGGACATAAACCATGTGGGGTTACGTCATGCGAGAGTTACAGTAAAGCTACAAGGAAGAAGTTATCCTTCGTCTCTCTTCTGCAGGAAAGAGAAAGCACTGGGTTGCGCGGCGGTCTTCTTCAGATCCGGTAACGTGCTCAGTTGAAGACAAAGAAATCTCTACTCGTCCAGCGAGGCTGAGATTCTATGGCCTAGTTACAGTCATCTACGTGCAGGAGTTACTTCCTTACGTTAGCTGGCAAGGAGCTGGGAAGTGGAGTTCAAGAAGCAGCTCTGGTGTTTATACCCTCAGTGACATCAAGGCCAGGGACGGGGAATCCCCCTGGTTTCCAATGGGTCTCGTCCAAGAGTTTGACTGCTGGATTTCACACCTAGATATGAGTTGAGCAGAGCATGATGGGAATTGAAGTCTGTTTGGAATCCTTTTGTTTGACTTGGTGCCTTTCTTTGTTATCAGGATTTGTGACAGGATTTGTACAATTTTATACACATTTCCATGTAATTCAACCTGACATGTTTGGTATATTTGGAAACCTTGCGATCTTGACTAGAATATAAAATAAACTTATACAGGTTTAAACAAAGCTTGGCTGCATTTGATCCCACATGAGAAACCTTAGGGTAGAAGTTTAATTGGGCTGCTCCTCTACTAGCACCACTACCTGTCACCTGTGTAAGCTAGAAGCTTACATTGACATTTACATTAATGCAAAAGATGAACACTGCCAAATTATTAGAAATACTATACTGTACTGTATAATAATTGAGCAATGACGTAGGCTAACATAAACATTCATTGCTGTCCTCACCCATAATAAAACCCAAAGGCACAGGTCTGCCTGCATAATACTTCTTTACCTGACTTTTTTTGTCTCCTTTTACAAAGTGGAACAAGTGTTTTTGTTAGAATTCAGCTTAATTGATGTAACATCATTTCATAATTTTTGTTTTCTCTCTTTAAGAACTGGATTGGAAACTACAAGAGGTCCTTTAAAGTTTCTTCTGAGCCCCAGCCCTCAAAGTCAAACCGTCACACATGAGAGCTGTCGCCATACAATCTTCTTTGTCGGAACATTGTCAGAAACAAAGGTGAGAGACAATATTTAATGGATGCTTTTAATTTAAGTTAAGTTATATTAAAAGGTTTGTTGTAGTTGTACATAGTGGCCCTGTTTACATTAGGGGTTCACAAGGGTTGTCAAACTGATTTTCAGGATAGTATTTGGCAAGTACTTCACACTGAAGTTGCATTCATCAATGTAAGACTGCTGTGTATGTTGAACAGAATCAGGAAATTTACATGTTATGTTGTTTAACAGAGTTGTTACAGAGAAATGTGTTTCACAGCACAAGTGTGAACCAGTGTGTTGGACAGATTGTCTCTGTACGAATGTACTTAAAAAAGAGATGCAGACTCCAAAGTGTTAAGATTTCTGTGCATCTATTTTTTTTCTCAGGCACTATGAACGATATTAAGGGCAGGTGGTCCACATTAGGGAAAGATGAGAAGCAGAAATACTTTGAAGAGGCAGTAGCACTGAGGGCACAAGGGTTGGCAAAGGACCTTAGCTCTGAGATGAGGGAGCTCAAAATGCATCTGAAGCAGCTGAAGTTTGAGATTTGGAAAGAAGCTTCATTTGCTTGGCATCAGTGGTATCATTATAGTATTAGATGTAAGGATGATTGACAGCAGTTCTGATGTGAGCAGAACACCGTGACAGACTACTGGAGTGTTTATATTTAGATCCTTTCATCATTTCAAATGAATTAATCCCAAATAAATATTCCAGCTGATTTTTTAACAAGTAGGGTATACTAAATGAAATCATACGATGATATGCATACTCAAAGCATGTAATTGAAATGTATGTAATTATTATTTAACATGAGAAGGCAAACATAAGAGGCACTTAATTCTGACAACAGCTACCCTACATGAAAGAATATGCACAGTAAGACCACATGTAGTCTGTAAAAATAAAGCAGTTGTGTCAAGTGTTTGCAAGGCTAACAGCATCAAATATTCTCACACTGAAGAGATTGTCAAAGGCTTATAACACCCTAAACTCAAACTAAATTCCTACTGGTTGGGCTAGTCTATTCACATCCACTATGATTATGAGTTGTTTCTTCGGTGTATGTTGGATTTGTAAATGTATGTTTTGTCTAGTTTGTGTAAAGTCCATTATTTACTATTTTTGTTGCTGTCTTGTTTACCTAAATATTATACACTATAAGATGTCCAAGCTTCAGGCTTTGGGTGTGAAAACGGCTATTTTGTCATTTGACCACCAATAGTCTAGTTTAGAGGTGTATGAACTGAGCAGCAAAGGAGCCACTGACTTCCTTTACTCAACAAACACAGTGAACAACTTTGCACTGCATTTTAAAGATGATATTGGTTATATGAAAATCCATACAAATGGACTCAGGCCCATAATAGTGCAAAGATACATAATACAGTTTATGAAATGGATTGTTGTTGTCTGTTGTTACATTTGCAGCTAGCTCTTCAGTTGTGCTTCTGCATGCCATTTGGCTCTATGCAAAGTGGGAAAAATCAGGTAACTAAAGAATAATACAGGCCTACATGTGAGTCTTTATATAGTGCTGGGCCATTGCAAACATCCAGAACAGCTTTGCATGCTTTGCATTTTGTTATAGATTCTATATGTATCTTTAACACTTTGTTAGGGATGTGACACTATTCCTCAGTGGGAGTTTTCATGAATATAGTGGAACACATTTCCTAAAGTCCAGTTCAGACCAAAGATTCAGCTCTGTACATCTTGGCAGATAGTGAAATCATATTTGCTACTGTCCTGTGAAATATTCAAACTGTGGGGCTCAGAGGCTTAATGAGGGGTGTTTGGCTGTTTGGATTCATTGTGCTTTAATCATTACTTGTGCAAAAGCTTGTCCAGATCCGAGTCTTTGTATTAAAATTTTTGAGAGGTAAAATGGCTGACCTTAACCCAGATTAATTCAAATATATATATCTGTAATATTAGTATTTAGGCTAACACTCATGATGTATATAAAAACTATGCATTATGAGGCTTGTGTGTCTCACTTAATGGCTTTTTCATGTAGTCACTGTAAGGGATATGACATTTTAAACAAATACGCCCAGTATTATATTTACATACAATAAATATTTTTACCAAAAACAGTATGTCAGGAACTGTTCTTTGATACAGTGTCAGCAGGATCTGAGATGGTGGGTGTCAGTTCTGGTGGATTGATATGCAATACCCCAATTTTCATTTGGCATCAGTTATAACAGAATAAGCTGCCTTTGAGACATTGCTTTGAATATGTTGATGATTTCATCTAACTGGCTTCACCTCCAGAATATTTTTGTTTTTCCTTCGGTAGATCAAGGCAATTTGTGCTGTGTCTGCCACATCCTTTTTGATGACAAGAAGAAGAACGCTACAAAGAAGTGGCGTTCATGGTCTCATCAATCATTGTCACATACTGTATGTGGATTTAAAAGCAACATATGCCTTCACTGCCAGTGTCAAAACACCCTGCAAACACCCTGAAACATGTATCAATGTTTACTACATTACTTAATTTACCACATTCCAGGTTTTATCTTTTGAGTTGAGTTGTTTGATGCCCCCCACCCCATCCCTATACACACACACACACACATATATATGCACACTTCCAACCATTTAAAGGATTTAAAAATGTATTAAGTGCCTATTCATCTGTTTTATTAAAATAAACTTTATATGAATCTTGCTGCTACATTTCTTTTGTAATGATTACACTGCAGTGTAAGAAGAAAACTGTGAAAATTCAGTTCACCCTAATTAAGATTCTAATTAAGATTGTTTTGGTTTCTTTGCACCATAAATGTTGTGCCCTTTAAACTGGGATATGTAAGGAACAATAGAGTTCTATTGTATTGAACTGAGTACACATGTTGTAAATAAAAAATATTTGTTTATAAATCTTTGTTTCATCATTTGCTGAGTAGGGCTGGGTGTCGGCAAGGACCTCGCTATGCTATTCAATACAGCGGGTCACAGTATGATTTGATGTTGATATGATGAGATGCTTCACATAACTTGTCCTGCTGTTCAGATTGTTAGAATTCCCTTTTTGGATTGTAACTTGTAGGTGTTTGGCAAAATGGATATTGAAAAGATGGTTTATGGGCAGTGGTGAAACTTATGAAAACTTTGGCATACAGTTAAAGACTAAGAAAACTGGTGGACATTCATCTTATTCTTTGGAAAATGCAGTATTTTAAGATAGTTTCGGCATGAATGTATATGATCTTTACTTTGTCAGTTATTATGAAAATTCTTTCAGGTTTTTGATGCACTTTTTGATAATAGAAGGCTACGGAAGTGCATTGTGTTGTGGGCGGACTTGGTGCGTTCCACTACTGTTCAGTGGGCTTCATTCCATTTCAAATTGCCGCTGGTCGTCCGTAGCTCGAATCCAAACACCACTATCTCTGTTAAGAAATGATGTTTTATAGCCTGTGATTGTAAAATGTGAAGTTGCTCATTTAAATTTATATTTCCCAGAATATGTGGCAGAGGATATTTAATATGAAATCATCAGAAGGACCCAAAGCTTTGGCACTGCGCTCACAACTGTTTGTCACTGTAACTAAACATGAACACAAACGAGACGCAGCAGGTTTCCTGTGAATGATACACATCCACTGTGTTTTGGAGTCAGTTTAACTCTGAATATTGAACAAACTGAACAAATCAGCTTTCTTTCAGCTTATGAGGGAGTCTCATTGGGGGAGGATAAATTTCCATGTTTCATATATTGAGGTCTAAACTGTGTTGATGATCGGTTTAAATATCACAACATTATGAAATTAAGACTGTGTAACATGTAAGTATACTGTACTGGCCCAACAGAAAATATAACAGAGTGCTGTGACTATCTCCCAAATAGTTTCACGGCATTTCTCTGTTCCCCCATCGTGTGCGCTTGCCAAGCATGGTTGCCATTTTATATTGACTTGACCAAAAGTTGCAAAAGGAGCAAAAAGGATCAAAAGCAGCAGGAGACCACTGTTTGAGACCACCAACCGGACATCTTCAATGTCATGTTGGACATTTTAACTGCAATTGGAATCGGAATTTGAAAATGTAAAGTTGTGCTATTTGTATGCAGATTGTGAGACCAGGTTGAGAACATATATCACTCAAAACAAGTGTTATTGACAAGTAAAGAAACCATGTAAGATCTAGTGGTGAGGTTGCAGATTGCAACCAAACGAATACACCTCCCCTTCCAAGTGTGTAGGAGAAACACGGTGGCCTCACAAAAAATGCGAAAGGCCCTCTCTAGAGCCAGTGTTTGGATTGTCTCTTCTGAGCTACTGTAGAAATGGCGGTACAACATGGTGGCCTCCATGGAAGAGGACCCGCTCCCTCTGTAGATATAAAGGCCTCATTCTAAGGTAACAAAAACACAACAATTCTTATTTTCATGGGGTTATACACTAATCAAATCATACTTATGAATATTATATTCCATTTCTGCCAAGTGTGTTCCACAATATTCCACTAAATCTTACATACTGATCCTTTAAGGGAGGAGATGGAAATGAGCAAATACCATAGAAAGAATTTTGATGGACTTCCAATTAAAAGTTAAAAGTACAAGTACAAAAAAAAATAAAAAATACTGCCAAATACTCGCCTAAATACATGCAAACACACATTTCTTCTCTCTACTGATGATTCCATTAGGCTGTCAGCTCAGCAATCATGATGTCTGCAGCTCCTTTTATCAGCTGTCAAACTGGCTGTACAAAATTATAAAAGCAGACAATGCTCTAAAGTTTCATCAAGCATTCACATTAGGTTGGGGCACTTTGTAAAATATTGGTTTAAGCATATCAACTCAATTACAAATGGAACACATCACTTTCTCACAAAATCCTAAAACACACATGCAAAAATCAACCAGTTACCACAAACAAAGATGAGAGATTATGTTCACACAAACACACACACACACACTGACTGTGAGTTCATTATGTCTGTCTATAATTAGCAGCGGGTTGGAGAGGAAGCCATCTTGCCTCTGTCTGTCATATTATCAGATGACTGAGCACCTGACAGTCACTATGATTTATCAGCCGGATATTACATTTCCATAATCCCACTCTGACTCTGACTGTCTCTCTCTCTTTGTTGCTTTCTTTTACTCCGTCACTGTCTCTCTCTCCCTGTATGCAGCCCTCTTTTTTATTTCAATCCATTTTATTTGGTGTGATCATGGAGGGGAATCCTATTTTCCGTTGCCACCTCTCCACAGGGAGGTCAGAGGTCGGTCTACAGCTGGCAAGGTTCAGTGTCTCGCTCAAGGGCACATTAACAGGGATGATGCTTGTTAACACAGGGGTTGTTGTGGTGTGTGATGCGTGTCTAAAGCTGTCTCTGACTTTGAGAATGCACACGCAGTGAGGTGCAGACCAATGTGAGCTTCAATGCAAGTCAACCAAAACTAAAGCACATTCTAGAGCACCATGCTTTATTCGCCAGCTGTTTTCATGCCTGTCTTTCCTTCATCAGGGTGGTGCCTGAGGTTGTTTCTGCTTCGATTAATAAGCAGTCCATCGATCAGAAATGTGACTTATAGATCACAGTAGATACCAAGTGTACAAAATGACATTATCAAGCTTTACAAAATACCATTTACTCTCAGTGAATACAATTTTTTTTAAAGAGAAATAGAAATGGCAGTAAGTAACATGTAATATTATAACTATCTTTTCAATATTTTCTCTAGAAAATACAAATTTTAACCAATCAGTGGGTTTTAAGGTTGAATATGTCAATTTTTTCAGTATAACAAAGTGAGGGGGAGATTTTGGATATTTTCACGTCTAACCTAATTTGGTTCCTTTCAAACAAACTGGTGCATTTGTTTTAATGGTCCGGTTCGTTTAGGCTGATAAGAAAACAAGAATAGATATTAAGTCAAAAGCTGAACTTCTATTAACTATTATCAACTGTTAAGAAAATGATCTCCAGATCTGTTGCCTATATTTATATAAGATCGTTTTGTAACCATGGTAAGACATGTGCGTCAGCACATGAGTGCAGGGATTTTACCCAATCAGTGATAACATGAAAATTAGTTAAACCAGGGGTGTGTGTTGAACTTGTGTCATGCTCTGTGAAATGAGTGAAATGTAGCTACCACAAAGTTACTATCCTCCTCCCACGCCCACACCCTGTAGTATTACTGTACAAAATGCCTATTTCTCGCCCAGTCTTTTCCTCATTATTAAAGATATACAGTGTCAAGTTGTGTATTACCCCACAAAGTTACCGTCAGACTCTATAACTTCAAGTTCACTTTCCTTGGTTGGTTCGTTGGTTGGTTGGTTCGTCATTGTGAATACGAAACAGACCAGATCTAAAAGACAATAATGTCTTTCCCGTGGCCCACCAGACCAAATGAATCAGTTGCTCCTTGAGATGGCTATATGAGAAGCCATATTTTCACAGCCTAGAGTATATTGTTATATTTGTTCTCAAACTGTAAATGTAGTTAACAGATTGGTGTGTTAAGGTCAACTGTAGATTGACTTTATCCATATGAAGACATGGAAGAAACAAATAGCTTTCAATGCAAAAATGTTAACCTAATGTTAACGTAACCCATTTCCCACAATCTACAGCCTTTATTGTAAAGTAGCAGTGTATACCACTTTCGTCAGCTTTACTTTTAAGTTTTGCTTGCTGCACAGAAAAGAAATGATTTATCTGTATTGAAGGTTGGTTGTTTCAATATTTTGACAGTAACAAATGGATCATAATGAAAAAAGTTACTGCCATCCTCATAATCAAATATGTTTTTAATGAAATTGAAGAGCAGCTCTATAGTAGGTATAATGTATTCAAGCAGGCAATGTTAGAGGAGCTGGCAGTCTTATGAGCTAAATTAAAACAGCTCTGTGTGTGTGTGTGTGTATATGTGTGTGGTTACATCTTTGTGCATCCATAGTTGCCTCTTAATGACAGTGTGTGTGTGCGTCACTTTAGTGCTGGAGTCAGATTAATGAAGTGTGAACCTTAGAAGAGGCTAAATGAACTCACACTGTTTACAATTATCTATGTGAAGCCACACAGCACAGCGCTGCTGCAGAGTGCTTTATTAGGGAATGTGGCAACTCCAGGCTTCAAAACTATCTCTCAATAACTGTCAATTAAACAATGAAGCAGGGAAGAGAGTAAGGCGTTGCTTCAGCTACATTTGTGATGACTTTTTTTTTTAATGAGTTTTTAGATGTCTATCCATACCAATCACAACATGTAATCCATATCTGATTCCATCATGAAGTGACAGGATTGTTGAAAGGACACATGTGAGCAGAACAACATTAACATTTGTTGTACTCACACACACATTTAATGTATTACATGTATGTGTTACATAAACATTTTTTAATTGTATGTCCATACAGACTTTCTATTACTTTTTAGGAAATTTCAGATTAGGTCAACCCAAAAAAAACAAAAGAAACTAAACTGTAAATTACAGACAGTAGCAGCAGTCAACCTAGGGGAAACACTGAACTGTTTATAGGTGCATTACCGCCCCCTTCTGGATTGGAGTGTGGATCAAAACAGTTACTATATTACTATATTAAATTCTTCTAGTCCTGTGCTTTCTAAAAATTTAGTAAAATAACCCTATACCCCACATCACCTGAACTCCTCTGCAACATTTCTCGCAAACCAAGTGTCATGTGATTCTTTCGAAGTGTAACTTTAAGTGTCTGTCTCTCTTGCTGGTATCTAGGACAGTGCACAAATACATGCTCCACCGTTTCCTGTAGCCCACAATACTCACAAAAACCAGTAGAATACTTATTCATGATGTTCAGTGTACTGTTCAGACTGGTGTGACCAAATCATATCCTTGAATTCATGTCCTCCTCTTTTTCTATTGCTTCCTCTCATTTTCTTTGAATGCTGTAATATTTATTTTCTTTGTCCCACTCTTCCTGCCATTTCTTTTTCATTTCTGATTTGATTATACTTTTAACCTCAGCCTTGCTATATTTTACTGCCATATTTATTTCTTTTGTTGTTTCTGTTGTTGTTGCTCTTTTTGGCTATTTATCTGCCAACTCATTTCTGTCTACAAATATATATGCAGGAATCCACATGAATTTAACTTGTATTCCTGCCCTCTTAATTTGAATATCATTTGAGCTATTACAAGCACCATATCATGTCTCTTATCTGACTGAATGTATTTGATACTTGTCAATGCACTACTGGAATCAGAATCTATTAAAACTTTTATTGGTTAGATTATAGTGGCTTGGCCAAACCACACAACATACAAAGTGGTAGACAATGTACACCAACTACAATGAAATTCAAAGCAAAACTAACCAAACCCAAATCCCCCTATAACATGGTAGCACATGGTTCAGCCCAAGGAGTTGGCTTCAGCATTTAAGACTCCTCAACTTTCAGCCAAACCTTTTGTATGGTGCGGCAGTCAAAACACATTTAAATAAAATTGATAGAGTGCTAAATAAAGCATTGAGGATATGTGGGGCAATGAGGTCAACGTGATTAAGGCAATCCAAGTCGAATTAGGAGAAGCACCCTTAGATATAAGAAAAGATAAAGTTATGCTTACATATTGGAGCTGTCTATGGGGTGCTGTAATGAAAAGTCTACCAAAAGTGTCATTCAGGAATGTTGGGAATACGGCAGATTTCAAGGTGATGGCTGTGGCTGGGTAAAGGCTAAATCAGAGTAATATAGGCTTGAAAATATTTGCTTTAACTCCCCTAACCCTATTTGTAATGTCCCCCACTGGCTATTCCTGAGACCTAAAATAGACCTAAACATGATGGATTTAAAGAGAGAATGGGAAGACCGTGGGATAGGACCTCTGGTAAGTCATTATATAAGAAACAAATATTATAGTTATTAGATATGTATAAAGACAGGTCCAAAGATGAAAGAGATAAAGTAGGCATAGGAATATATATACCCTTAGTGAATGCTAGAATAGGAAAAGGGAAGTTTTAACGAGACTAAGTTTCAACTGTACAGGTCTAAATAAAACATTGGTTTTGCTTGGGAAAGTACATTAGATGAATGCTTGGAATGTAGAATAACAGAGAATGCAGAACATATACTGATGCACTGTTAAAGTACAGGGAAGAGAGGATAAGAGTAACTTGGAATGGAACCTTGAGGGTATTCTGGGAACAACAGGACGTACAGGACACACAGAGACTGTTACTGAATATTTGAAGGAGATAAGACTATACCATAGTGTTTAGTGAAGGTTTTTTAAAAAAAAAAATTAAAACTAATATTCAAGAATTATTTATTTACCTAATGATGTAAAGTAGTCCAAGGATAACATCTCATACTGCATACTCCAGTACAGTAGGTGGCATTATGCACCTTATAAGCAATGGTTGCAACCCACCCTAAAACCAAAAGAAGAAGAAGCCACACCTTCTGCTCCACCAGGAAAGATGTCCTCCAACAATCATGGTAACTCAAAGACAAAGAAACAATATTTAATATAACAGAAAATTGCATGTGTAACCCAACAGTGTTAAAATGTGTGCACTCCATATAAAACAAAGTAAGGTTAAAAGTGTGACTAAACTGATTCCAAATCAAACAAACTGTGGTGTTAATTGTTTGTATGTAGTTGACTGCAAATTAAATGAACCTGTGTGTGAAAGCAAACTAATGAGGTGGGCGAGTGTAAATTGGGTGAATATTACCATGGCTGGCTGTGGCCATCACAACAGGATATAATGGCTCACACTCAAGAAAACTCTTGGAGCATGTTAACTGGTTGGACTTTTATTTTCCTCAAAAATGTCGGAAGACAGGCTAAGCAGTACAGTAAGTGCTGCCTGAGTTTTATACATGTGAACTCAGAGCCAAAACACTGTAAAGACCCAGGGTCAATCTCCAGCAGCTTCACCTCTGGCTTGATTGAGATTTGGTCGGGAAGCCAGTGAGGGATCATGCAGGGTTGAATCGGTGGGGGATTACATGAACCTCTGCAGTTTTTATGCCCTCTCAGTGAAACTCCTGACTATCAGGTGAAAAGAGGAGTCATGAGCCTGATTTTACACTGCACTCTCCAGGCAACCAGAGGGAGCTGACTACAACAGAATTAGTTGATTTACATGAAAATGTGTGCAAATATAAGGGTTACCTAAGCATTTTTAAGCTTTATTTGAAATAAGTTTTTCCTCCAGTTCTCTTGTGACTCAGGTTGCCATCTACTGCACATCTTCTCAGTGTCCATTCTGCAGGCTGGTCAGGGGAATTATTAGCAACGACAGTCATGAAACAGAAAATACCTGAAAAACAAGTTTTTGTACCCAAGCAATTATTTGGTATGCATGCAGAGAATACAATAATGAGAAACGGATGAGGAGAAAAGGCTCCATTTGAGCCCATTAGGCTACTTCTTTAGAACCTTAATTTATTTAACTGCAGGCTGAGTAAGGTTTGTTAGATTGGGAGTATTTGTTAGGAAGTAGCTCCCTTTCCCAGAGATTCAGAGGCTCGTCTTGCCCTCTCTCTGGCCCATAATAATCTTTCCCATCCTCAGGGCAGCGCCAACCTTTAGGCTCCAAGATACATGGTGCATGCCAATATGTGTGTGTGTGTTTGAGCATGCTTGTGTGGGAATGTGCATACACATACCAGTATAAGCAGTAGCTAAATCCAATTGTTATGCATAATAAAACCCCAGTAAAACTCCTGCTGAGGATAACTAGCTTAGCAGATCTCAGTAGCTGCCATCTCAGCTTTTGACTCTGGTGGAATGCAAATAATTTGTTGGTTAAGGTACATAACCACATAAATCACATATTTAAATGCATTAAATGTTAAATTTGCTATATTGATTTCAATGCAAATCAATATAATAAGGGAGGATTTTCTCTCAGTAGAACTCAGTGAGTGTAAGGACCGTATCTTATGCCCGGCACAAAGTGGCACCAAGCGCAATTTAAGTGTCTTTGTTAGTTCAAGACTGACGCAGTTGTCATTTTCCCATCCAGTACCCACGTTGTTTAAATAGCAAATGCACTTGCGCCCATCTGAGCAACCATGAGTGTGTCTTAAAATGAGGTGTGCTCAGATGCATTGTTATCTTGAGGCAGCGGAGAGCAATTGCGCAATTGACCAACAAAAACCTGGTTTGAAGTCAATGGTGCAGTGTTTCACTGTGATTTTCAGCGCACATTATCAAGACAGTAATATGCGTCTACATAGGTGGGTGCACAACATGCATATACTCTGCTTGTTATACACATACACAGATGCACAGCAGTGCACAAACATGCAAAGGATTACAAATAAAAGGATTACAATGTGAAAGATTATTGTTGTGTACATCAACATATTTTAAAAAATATGTCATAATGGTAAGGCATAACATTTATCAGCATTAGCTAATCGCAGTAATGATGGATGAAATTGTATACTTGTTTGATCAAATCATGGTGATACATGTAGGTATTTAAACAGACCCGTCAGGTTGAGGGTCTCTGTCAAGACCCAGCACATGGATATCAACAACAGATCAGACATGGATTGACTTTCCTGCTACATCAATACATGAGGACATGAGGAACACATGGGGAAATAAATGATGTAAAAACAATGATTAAACTAAAGAAGGAAATAAATCTGGACAGCTCCTACCTGCTTCCAGCAGCAGGATCAGCACCTTGGAGAGCTGATCAAGTCCTGACAACTGTGTATGATGATTTTTTACATGATTAAAATTAATGATTTAATTTCTGAACAATATTTAACAAATATTCTTTGACAGTGATCAGGTTTCCATACTTTCAGCAATTAAAACCTTGCTGATTTGACATGTTACTCCATGACTGAACAAAACGATATTAAAGAAACCAAAGCTGTAATTAAAAAAATAAACCTTCAAAAAACAAACGAAAAGAAATTTGCAACAAATTAATGAACAGGATCTTAAAGTGGTGGTCTGGGGCCACGGGAGGGTCCAGGAGCAGCAGGGGCCACTGTGCTCATTATGGATCGTGCACTTCCACTTCGCACACAAGCAGATCCATTTCCTGTGCAGAGAGGCGCTCCTTCTTACTACTTGGCAAATGCACCATTATAATAGCAATCCACCAAGGTGCAAGCACACTGGGCTTTTAAAGGGAATGGGAGATGACACTTTGATTGGTTTATTGCGCGTTACCCTCCAAAACAAAACATAAACTAGCAAAAGTGGATTTGGACACACTTCGATATGCACTTGCGCCGTGCGCTTCAGACCATGCGCTTTGGATCATTAAAATAGGGCCCTAAATGTCCACAATATTAGTAGTAGACAGAGAGACAGACACCTAGAAAAACAAAGGTACATCAAATCCTTTTAAGCTACAAGCTGAAAAGGATCAAAATAAAGTTTATTTTATTCAAAAATTTAAAAAATCTTGATAGATACTGCATTTTCCCTAGTATTTCATGATGGTGGTCCAAATGCAAAGTGCAGTATCTGCCTTTTTTTTTTTTTTAACAAATAATACAACTAAAAAGGCCATAAAAATGAAGGCATTCCATCCTCTCTATTTGTTACACAGTTTGCCAGCCAGCCAGCCAGAAAACATTCAACCATTTTTTTCTCAACTTCACTGCCTCTATAGTTATTGCTCTCTGCCTTTGTAGAGCAGAGCTGGCTGCGATTTGCTCCAGTGGATAACTGGTCAAATTTAGATGATATGACTTCACACTGAGATGCCATTATTTACTATATAGATTCCTCAGGCCAGACAGCAATGTGCTGGTCACAGGTTGTATTGTATTTTCATGACTGGAAAAAATCATTCTCATACTCGGCTCCATCTGCTCTGTCCACCTCCATACATCACCGACAGGAGAACACCTGTTCTTTTCAAAGAGTATGCTGGCAAATGTAGAAAATTATCAAATGAAGTAGAATTAGTTGAGTCATATATAGAGACAGACAGTTTTCTCAGTAAGGATTGTAAGAAATCATACACCAAACCTGTGTGTTTGTGTGTGTGTGTGTGCGTGTGTGCTCTGCTTGTGTGCAGAAGGAACATCTTGACATACCCATTTATTCCTGGTAAGCTCATGAGCAGAGCTATTTGGACATCTACCTCTATGGCAGAACCAAACAGACTAATCTGTCACTCTGTTCATATATTTATTCATCGTGAAAGCTTTAATTTGGCTGATTGCACTTTGTGATGAAAAAAATGACACTCAATGCTGTTAGATTCCACCATTATAGAAAGTGATAGATAGTGCACAGTCTCCCTTCAGTCTCCAACTTAAAGGGTAATAATGCTAACATTTAATGATTCATATAATTACTTCTATGGCTATGGACAGCCAAATCAATAATTGTGAACATGAACAGCTCTGGCCTGAAGCAAGAGTCATCAGAGACAAGAATCTAATAACTGGTGTCATCAGAAGAAGAAGCCTGGAGCTGCTACAAAAACAATGAACAGGAAGCTAATGTTGCGGAAACAGTCGTAGTACACAGTATGATTGAACTGAGACATCAGCACATATTCTGCCTTGTTACATTTTACAAGTAAAATAAAACTCAGATGGGATTTAATGCACAAAGAAAACTCTGTAGGAACACAAAAGGTCATTATACTGTTTTACATGAGTAAAGCAGCATTTGAACTGAAGTCATTTCTACTTCTGGGATGAGTTGCCTTTCGTTCATTGGAGACTTCTAAGCCAATTCACACAAAATAAAAGAAGTCTTGCAGCTTTAAAGTGGTGCTGCAGATACTTACAGTGTCTCTCGACATCACCGTTCATTCTTGAATGTAACCATTAACATAATACCATCCCAGCCTGCTACTGCAAATCATTCACTATTAACCAAAGCTGTTTAAGTGCCCTTCTAGTCTTTGTAAATAAATTGCAGGTCAGTTGCAAGGCTTTCAGGTCTCTCAATGCTGAGGCTTTAAACTTGACATTTTTCCTTTAAAAGCTGTTTGAAAAGTGTGCACAGCCAAAACAAAGTCATTTGAATGCATAGGCCTAATACTTAAATAAATGGAGGGAGCATAGCCTACAAGCTAGTTCAGGCAGTCAACCTGAGCTGTACTGCTACATACACTCATATGATGCCTCTCTCTCCATATAATCTACCAAATACATCCTCCCAAATTGGAGGTCTATTTAAGCTGCAAAATTTCCCATTTCTCCCTCAGCTATGCCTATGCTGCTCTGCACCACAGTATTGCTACCTGATCATTCAGACCCACCACCACCCCAGCATCTACCTGCAGGCTCCAGCTACATGAAGATGTTTACTCATCAATCCCCAATATCTCCGTGCAGATGTATTCTGCGGGGAGTGATGAGGTCAGGGTCTAGATGCCAAACTCTAACTATGTTCTGCCTGCTGTAAATAAACATTTGAGACATGAGCTGTGTGACTGAAATAAGGTACATTGCCATACAGGCCTCGTATGTTGCTGTCTTATTTATTTTCTATTTGTTCCAGGATGTTACTCAACACTCAAGTTCAGTCAAGTCTTTAAGGAGTCAAGTCTCAAGTAAGTCGATTCTCCCCACTCACCACGCACCTCACGCATTCACCAGGCGTACACATGTTTTTCTAAAGCACTCTGAGGGTGATGTGATGAGGTGGAGATGAAATAGAAGCTGAGAGATGGAATCTTTCAGTAAAACACTGTTTAGGTTGATAACCAGCTACTTTTTTTTTTTTTTTTTGCGTGTGTTTACAGAGAGATTTGAAAAATGCCAATTAAAGGCATATTAATAAACATATAATTGATTAATTACTTAATTTTATCATTTTAATTTACATAGCAGTCAACATTTTATTTTGCTGTTAATATTCTTTTTATTCTATCTTTAGTTGTGTCACACCTTGTAAAGTTGGTAAAGATATGAGCGTTACAAACTAATCATTGATTACATTTCTGAGATATCACTGCTGATGATAGTTTACAGGTTCCATGTGATGAATTAATGATATAGATGCTATAAAGAGCTGCACAGCTGTGTGTAATGGTCATGTGTAATGACAGCTGTTCTCTTGTTGCAGAACCTCGCTGGTGCAACACAATCGGTGAAACGGCATTTCTTCTTTCTTGTTTGTTTCATTGACAGCTGTACAGACTGGTGGAGCAGGCAGCGAACTGATATGAAAATGGCTGGTTAAGGGTGTGTCTTCATCCATTTATAGCTCATTGTTGGAGTGGAAATGAGGTTCGTGCAGGTGTGTCCAGTTCCTCAATGACTGAGATTTATAAAACAGAACTATGCATACGCACAGCTTTATAAATCTGACAAAAATCATGCATATGCATATTTCTGGCTTTGCACGTGCACACAGTTATGTGAGTTTTATGCACTTGGCCCCAGTAGTTAAACATGAGGTTGAGGTTTGAATGTTTGAATCTTGCAGTCTGACACAGCTGTCAGTTGGTAGGTTTCTATCCACCTGTTTTTATTCACATTCTCAATATAATTGGAAAAACTGAAAAAATCTCAAAATAACTCCAAAAAGTTTTACGCTTCACTGAGGTGGAAAAGTTTGTGTGTCAGTGAAAAGAAAATGTGACAAAATGCAATTGAAACACGGTGAACAAAGCATGACATACGTGAAACGTGTGACTTAAACTTACAATGAAGCTCCAGCTCCACTGAAGAAACAAAAAATATCGACAGATGAAAACATCAGATCAATGTGAAGCGATGAGACTGTTCCAGCTGTTTATCTCAACAAACCAACAAAATCAACGCCATGCTATATTCACATGACTGTAGTGGATGGAAACTTGTATTAAAACAGATTTTCTTTTGCTGATCTTTTGGAAATTGGGTTTAAATTTGCACTACATTACAACCTCTGAGACATTCATTTTGTCGACAATGATGCCAATATCGTGCAGATACGGTACAGGCTTACATAGAAAAAACAACAATGGTGTTCAGACGCATGTTGTATGCCGTGAGTGTGTTAAAAGATGTGAAAAGTGGAAGAAAAACATGAAAATATTTATGAGCAAAATCCACACATATATTCATATTTGCAAAAGTCGGCTGATGCATCTCACAAGTGTAATATATGCAGGCTATGTGGAGTCACAGGTCTACATGAGCACATTTGTCAATCTCATCCTGCAGATAAAAACACAATCAGAGACTAAATGAAGTTTGTACTACTATTCTACCCACACTGTGGTAAAATTTCCAAATGTACTCCCACCAATCACACAGGGTAAATTTAAACTGTACAACTTGGTCTTTAATCTGCAACTTCATGAGGATTACATTTCAGGATCTCAATTGTCAAAAAGGCATTGGGGCATAGAAAGCTATCATATTTAGCAGTTAGCGGTATTGAAGCTGGGGGGTTAATTATGAATGCAGCTGGGGACCGCAGATCCACAGGACAGATAATAGTGGAAGTGAAATACAGCTAATGTTGAGAAGAGAAACTAATGAATGAACGAACTGACCTCATCCTATGACAGATAGAAGCTGGAGTTAATGATAAAAGCAGCAAGGTTAAAGTAGTGCACAAGATCAGGACTCTGCACGTGTGCATTTGTATGCATGTGTGAGTGTAATGTACTATATGTGTGTGTCAGTGAAAGTATGTAAGTATGTATGGGAGGGGGGGGGGGTGGGGTGGGCACAGACAGGACTATAGTGCATCGGGTATTTTTACAGCCAGGGCCCATTTTCAAAATGGCCTGGCAGGTTAAATATCATTAGAACCACAGTGAATCAGATAGAGGAAGGCTTTCAGAGTAATGGACACCTCTCTAACACACACACACACACACACAGATGCACACACACAAACCATGTAAGGGCTGCCAGAGAGGGTACAATATGTTCATCTATTTAATCCTGACGGGGTAAAGATAGTGTATATGTGTGTGTGTTGGGAGGGTCATCTGATGGAAGCATAAAGGACATATACATTACTACTGAGAGGGAACACTTCATAAATATGGAAAGAGGAAAGCCGTATGCTCTGCTACATGAATACTGAGAAGACACATAAAGTGTTGTTCTGTGTGAGTGTGTGCGTGTGTGGTATAAAGGTGCAAAAGAAGGGTAAGAGAGGTTTCAAAATGACAAGGAGAGAGAGAGAGAGAGAGAGAGAGAGAGAAAAGGCTTATGTAGCAGCACATAAATCCAGAGCCATTCAGAGCTGGGACACAGCTATAAAAAGCCAGAGCCCAAACTATAGCCGGGGACGCTCGTTAGGACCTTGGCTGACCTTACAGTGGAGGGGGCCAAAGTGATGATGGGATTTAAGGGAGCACCTGAATAATCCAGTTGGGTACCAGGCATATTCTCTTATACTGACAGGATATAAAATAGCAAGATAAACTCAGAGCAAGATTGAGAGCCACAGACTGAAGCTATGTTTTACACTGCAAGTTTGATTTTTTTTTTTAATAGTTACAGCTTGATTTTTTTTTTTTGTTTTACTTTGGAAATAGGTAAAACAAATCATAGTTTGACAATTTTAAAAAAATCTTAACTCAAGGTCCTCTTACTAACTTTAAATGGAGCTCGTCTTCATTGGCGTTTGTCATGAGAACCTGATTTACATACAGTATGTCTACATGGATGGAACTCCTTCTGTTGCCCTCCACTGATGAAGACAATGATATGCAGGTAAAAACTCTTAAAAGTACAAATTTCATTTTGCATCCAAGTCCAGCTTGATAAAATACTCATTACCTTTGCTGATCGGAGAACAAGCTAACCTTCGCTTTTACTGAGTGAAATGTAGCTAGAAATAAGCTAGGAAATTATTTTAATAATGGCTCATTTCTAGCTATAACGGCTTTGACTTGACTTGACACCATTATGACAGTATAAAAAGAACAGGAAATCATAAAAAGTGAATTCAGTGTGGCAGACACAAGGTTTCATTTATGCTCCTCAACTCCATGGTCCCACTCAAAATCTTCTCAGACAGAAAAAGCTAATTACGGATCTCAAGTGAATCTTTGAGTTTTAGTTACTTATAACTCATGAATTGGAAAGCTAATCCTAAATAGATTTAACAGGGATTGGGCAGGATTTGGATTTGATGCAATCCTGAATTCAGATTTAGTCAAATGCTAGTTAGCATTAGCCGTGAAGAAGTGACATAAAAAGCTTCACAGAAACTCCATGAACAGAAAATCCAGATTTTATGACTGGATGAAATGATTATGGACGCTCTGCAGCATACTGGGAACAGCTAACAAGGTCACAGTTGTCATTTGATCAGTACATATTAGCATAAAAGGTTTTTACACTCTGATGACAGAGAGTACAATTGAACACAGATTATTGTGATTATTTTTGACAAGCTAAAAACAACAAAGACGTAGAGAGTAGTAAGTAATGGTAGTTTACCTTTATGAGTCTAAATGAGTCTTATGAGTCATTTGGCTCTTGATATGAAAACATGTCAGCACTTTTAAAATACAACCAGTGTTTTATGTCCAGGCCTCTGAGCACACACAATTGCTAACAAGTTAACAGCAGCACCTCACATCGAGACATCAACCAGTAACCTGTGATTTGAGCAGTCACTTCCCAATCCTTTCTTTGTGTTTTCACCTCTCCTTCTGTTTGTCTTTACTGCAGACTTTGTTTCAGTCCTGTCTCTTTCTCAGTCTTTATTCCTCTTTATGTTGACTACTTTCCTCCTCATATTCATGCAAACCGAGTGCACACACAAACACCGACTAATACCCACACACACACATACACACATTCTCTCACTCTCTTTTCCAGCAGGCTCTTTTCTGAGTGACAGAGTATTAGGGAAGTGTGTGATTGAAAGAGGGAGTGAAGAAAAAATGAGGGAGGAGGGCAAGGGACACAGGATCACCTTGGGAGAGCCAGTAATTGAGTGAATGGCTGGAAAAATGGATGAAAAGAGAATGAAGAAAGAATAGTTTGTTTACTCCTCTTGTTGTTTCAAGTTCAAGCAGTTGTGAACAGGTGAGGCATTTGTTGCATTATGATAACATATTTGTCTGAAAAAATCATAATATCTTAATGAATACTGTGATCTTATTGTGGCTTAATGTCATGTGAGTGTTAATCATAGTCTTTACTGTTGGTGTATTTTGAAGAGTACATTTGTATTTCACAGCAAACTGAATGGTTGTTTAATGGCACAAAAGCAGACGCAAAATGACTATACTGTATGTGCATTAATTAATCCCCATACATTTAAATGTGATTTTGAGTCATACACTTGCACTGTATTCCAGTCAAATCAGTGTAAGATTTATGTAATCCATAAGAAAATGGTGCCTGAATCATATTTCATTCTCCCAAAGTCACAGTTAGGGCAGCTTTTAAGGAATTACAGGTTTAGCCTAACAGTGCCAATTAAGTAATATAGGACTGACACAGACTGAGGCCAAAAAATGTATATTTGAGTATGACAATTTTAATAAATCCATTTAATAAATCCAACCCTACAAAAGTATATTATTAGACAGAAACTTTGAAAATGCAATAAGACTAGACAGAAAAGTAATTCAACTTGTGAAAGCCTCCTTGAAACTCTTTCAGTTTGCTCAGCTGGAAGTCAGGTTGTAGAGTTCACTGCACAGGGCTTATTGAACACACCTAAAGACATTTGGGGAGTTGTAGTGTATCTCATTTCCTGACTGTGACAGACCAGGATTAGCTTTGTGCTGTAGAACGTAAAGGCTAGACTACACAAGAGAGATTCAGGAATACAAGGTGTAGACGTCTGGATTAACACTGGATTAAGTTGTATTGCAGGTCCTTCCAGGTCACTCTGAGTGTGTGTGTGTGTGAGTGTGTGTGTGTGTGTGTGTGTGTGTGTGTGTGTGTGTGCCTTCAACAGAGTCACCTTCCCCTGGGCGTCAAGGTAGGTTTGTTCACATAAAGTAATAAAACCATACATATACCTATGGAGCCTTATTTAATTTGAAATACAGGATAGAGACAAGGCTAAAGCTGAAACGACTGATTCTAATAAAATGTCTTTGGGAGTGCAAATTCTGAAGTTACAATTGACAATACTCATGTTATAAATGACAGAATTAAAAAAAATACTCCTACTCACGGTGAGGCTACAGACACACTCGGTTCCTCGCTAGCCTCCTCTCTTAACAATCTCTGCCTTTTAACATCCAAACCTTCTCGCATCAACCCCCCCCCCCCCCCAGTCCATGGCTCAATGAAGTCATCAGAGAACAAAGGGCAGAACTCAGAGCAGCAGAGAGAAAATGGCGTAAATCCAGCAAACTCACTGACCTCAGTGACTATCAGTGTCTCCAAGCATGAAAAACTGCTAAGACCACTTACTATCAGAACAAGATCTGTGGTGCCACAGACACTTGGAAAATTTTAACTCGCTCTTCAATCCGCCACCTCCTCCGCCCTCCACTCTGCTCACTGCAGACATGTTCACCTCATTTTTTACTGACAAGGTCTCTGCCATTAGTAACCAGTTCTCTCAGCCTGACCAACTGCCAGCTAACAGGGCCACACTCTCCTCATTCTCCCCTCTGACTGAGGAGAAAGTCTCCAAACTTCTGCTGGACTCTCATCCCACTACCTGTCACACACATCATCAACTCCTCACTTACAATGGGTGTGTTCCCTGACGCATTAAGGCAAGCTGAGGTCACCCCACTACTCCAAAAAACCTACGCTCAACCCAGCCCAGGTTGAAAACTACAGACTGGTTTCAGTCCTGCCCTTCCTATCAAAAATACTTGAGTGCACAGTCTTTAACCAAGTCTCTGAATTCCTTTCTGAGAACAACCTGTATGACCCACATCAGTCTGGCTTTAAGCAGGGGCACTCTACCGAGACTGCAATCCTGTCGGTTATGGAATCACTACACTCAGCTAGAGCTGCTGGTCAGTCCTCAGCTCTATTGCTAAGCCTCCTCATATCTCATACCATAGCTATGCTGACGGTATCCAGCTCTTCCCGCCATTCCTGCCAGAAGACCACAGAGTCTCGGCTCAGATCTCATCATACCTTTCTGATATATTGGCATGGATGAAAGAACACCACCTTCAACTTAACCTCTCTAAGACCGAGCTCCTTGTCATCCCAGCCAGTCCCTCTTTACAACAAGACATCAGCATCCAGTTCGAATCAACCCAACTCCTGCCCACAAAATCTGGATGGTTCAGTGCATCACAACATGAACACACATCAACACAAATCTGCACCCAAAGACAGATGGAGAAGGGTTTTTCCTCAGTTAGTTACTATAACAATAGAAATAAAATAAAGAAATTGATTTGGTAAAGCTGTTTAGATAATTATATCAGACCGATGATATTTCAGCAATAATTCTAATGCATCTCACCTCAAACATGGTCAATGTTTACACCAGCATGTGCATGCCCAGTGTATGTCAATGGACAGGTGATATGCATTTTCAGGCATATTAGTAAGGACAGAGATTAATTCTGAAATGATGCTAAAACACTCATGTGGACAGAGATCACTTTTGTTTTAAACCATCTAGACATTTCCTGAAGAAAAACGTTCTGTTTGTTGAGCTGTCGTTATCACGCTTAACTATGATTGGCACAACTGTTTCGGAGCTATGGGAGCAGTGATGTGACTGGCTGAGAAAGTATTTAATAATCACCACACCCACTGATCTATATTCACTTTCACTCAAGTCCTTTGCATCTTGCAGTGCCTGCACATGAACCAAAAAAGCAGGTGCACATAGAGATGCCCTCAAAGTCCATGCGCCTCTGCACTTGGCATTTATTACTCAAATTTCAACTGAGAGTGCAAAATATTAAACTGAGAGTGCAATGCATGCTTTTGCAGGGCCTGTCTGCATCATCTTTTTCAGACAAGCTCTCCCAGCTGCACAGGCCTGACTCGACCTGCAGGTGGATCACAAACTTCCTGTCTGACAGGAAGCAGCACGTGAAGCTGGGGAAGCATGTCTCCATCTCCCTGACCATCAGCACCGGTTCCCCTCAAGGCTGCGTCCTTTCTCCACTTACACCAACAGCTGCACCTCCAGTCATCAGTCCGTCAAGCTCCTGAAGTTCACGGATGAGACCACCCTCGTTGGGCTCATCTCTGGTGGAGATGAGACTGCCTACAGGAGAGAGATTGACCACCTGGTGACTTGCTGCAGACAAAACAACTCAGAGCTCAATAATCTAAAGAC
This sequence comes from Thunnus albacares, assembly GCF_914725855.1. NCBI lineage: Eukaryota > Metazoa > Chordata > Actinopteri > Scombriformes > Scombridae > Thunnus > Thunnus albacares. The sequence continues at coordinate 6,639,301 of NC_058115.1, forward strand.
AGCCCCACCCACCCCCATCACCCTGTGTGACCCGCCAGTCGACACAGTGGAGTCCTTCTACTTCCTAGGAACCACCATCAGCCAGGACCTGAAGTGGGAACTGAACATCAGTGGCCTCACCAAGAAGGCTCAGCAGAAAATGTACTCCCTGCAGAAGCTTAAATTGAAATTCAACCTGAAGCTGAAATTCAACCTGCCAAAGGCAATGATGGTGCACTTCTACCCCATCACTGAATCCATTCTCACCTCCTTCATCACCATCTGGTAAACTGCTGTCACTGTCAAGGACAAAAGCAGATTGCAGCATATTATCCGCTGTGCTGAAAAGGTGATGGGATGCAATCTGCCATCCCTCCAGGACCTGCACGCCACCAGGACACTGAGTAGAGCAAGAAAGATCACGGCAGATCTCTCCCACATAAACTTTTCGAAATGTTCCCCTCCAGCAATAGGCTGAGGTCTGTCAAGACCAAAACCTCATTCCACAAGAAGTTTCTTATCAGCTGCAGCCACCCTCATCAACAAGGCCTGGGAACCCCAGTGACATGGACTCTACCTCCTCTCCCAATGGACATTACACGTTATATTAACGTAACACACCACAATCTCATAGCACATCAGTGATGTTGGTCCTACATGGCATGTTACATTAATTGTATTTTTTATTATAAATTATGCATTCTACATACACTGTTTACTTCTGGTCAATACCCTGTACATTCATCCCATTCTCCTTTATTTAATATTAAATATTTAAAATTTTAATCTGTAGCTGCTCCTCTCACCATAATATATTTTATATTTTTATTTTATATTTTATAACTTGCATTTTCCTGTATTGCCCAGGACAAAAAAGCTAAATATACTAGCCTATGTAGCTAACATTATACCTTGTTAAGCAGTGTGTCCATGCTTCATAAACACTTGCAGATGCAGCTGCTGCATGGATTGAAATAAAAAACAAAGTCAGATTGTAGAAGTTAGACTATCACTCTAAAGTTGATTAGCTGAGAAGTCCTCTCCTCAGCCCAGGTAAATGCATACTGTGAGTCAGGAGGAATTAGTGCTAAAATAAATGTTTCTGTGTAGATGCTACAGCAGCTTAGTGATGTATGATCTGAGCTGTGAATTAAAATCCCTCTTTTCCCTCACATGTGTCCTGTAGTGATGCTGTGGTCATCCTGCTGCCTGCAGATCATCTCATCTCAACTCAGGACATTCCTTCAGCAATGCAACAAACACTCAGCATTTACATCTTTCTTTTTAAATATGTTTCAGTACAAGTTTGTCCATCACTTAGCTGGTAACTAATGTATTGTAGTTACACATCGCAAAAGTGACCCACCCTTTGTCCTTTATACGTCTTTTAATGAGGCAGTTACTGAAAACAGTTGCTACAGCCTCTGTAAGACACTTCAGTCCAAACGTGTGATTTGTTTGAATTTTCTCAGGTGAAACTACAGTGTTAGGCAGACACAGCCTTTGATTTTGTATAGATTTTTCCTCAGTAAAAAACAAAACAAAACAAATGTAATGATGCCTCCAGTCTCATGCCTTTTCTTTCATCCTGTTCTGAGCCTTGTTCAAATGCAGCTGTTTATTCCCTATTGTAACAATTTAAATTAGAAAAAACATGATGTTATTCAGTTTACACAAATGTGTATGACTGATATTCCCACTTTCTTGGTGAGTGTTACTTGTAAGGTAGGTCTTCAGAGCGTGACTACAGACTAGAGCTCCATTTCCTAAAAGTATCTTAAGGCAGAGACTATCTTAGTCCCACTGCAACATCATGGATTAAGATCATTTTAGCCTGAAGATGAAATAATGGAAATAATGATTCATTATTATTAATACTTTTCTGTCACACACAAAGGGCAAATCTTGCAGTAAACACGTTGAACTCTGAGGCAGTAATATCCAAGTAATTAACATCAGACTCAAGTAATTAACAGCATATTCAAGCAATTAACATCTGCAACAGCTTGCAGTAAGGGTTGTCATTGTAATTGTAATGAACAACAGTGAACACAGTGACTCAAAGAACAAACATTTTATGGGATTAGATTTGCTTCATAATAACTGATCAAAATCAAACAAAAATCAAACAAAAACATTTATTGAAAGCGATTAAATATCATATGAACAAAAAAATAACATAAAATGAAAAACTGACACTAAAACTATACAAGACATTCGATTATAAAATTCTACACTTTTTTCAGTTTTTCAGTCTCACTGCTTAGATTTTTCAGTTCAGTGGTCTGGATGAGCAGTAAGTGGTATGAAACTGAAGCAGTAAAACTGAACAAATGGACAGCAAAGATCAATCATGGTCAGTTAAAGAAAAATTTAGAATTTTGCAGTCAAATGTTGTATAGCTTTATTGTAAGCCTTGCCTTTGGGCTTATTTTTTGGTTTCAATTTTTTTTCATTCACTTCTAATTAAATGTACTTTGTTTCAGTCTTGGGAAATTTTGTTCAATTATGAAACAAATCTAACCAATAACATTGGTATATTGGAACAGATTTAGTGGTACTGACAAGTGAAATGACAAGTGACTTGTCATTTCAGGAAAGTTTAACAAGAAACTCACTCATCCCTCTTGGGAAAACCAGTTTAGTTCCCAAGAAACTAGCATTGCACAAAAGATAGCTGTAGTTTGTTTCCAGATGTTTTTGTACACATTCACCACCTCCGATCAATTGGCCACAACAGGAAGCCACAATGACCAATGTTGCAGGGATGCCAGTGCACATTTACAGTTGAATGTCTCCCTAAGACAGCAGGTAACTTGGGCCTCTAGAGCCAAATATTTGATAGATTGGCTGAAGGTCTCTAACATGTCAGCTTGAGTGACCTTCGGCTGATTCATGAGAGAGGCGAGTTCACTTGTCTTTTCCTCAACCTCTTCACGAATATTTGATTCAGCCCGCTGAACCTCCACTTTCAGACTCTCCTCGACATCGCGCAGACTGCTCCTCATGCTGTGTTCTGGAGTCTTGGCAGCATCTGATCTATGAGAAGAGGAAATGCCAACTTACTATCAGCCCTACGTGTGTGTCATAGACAACCCACTTGTCTCAAGCAAGAAAATCTGTGTTAAGAATATGCACACGTACCGTCACTCCTCGCCTCCTTTTCTGTGATGATGAAGTCTGTTTTTGAAGCTTCACTAGTTCAGTGCTCTTGATAGCATATATCTTACAACTTGAGGCTTTCCAGAACTATGCATCTGCATACACTGAAGAACACAGACAAACAAATAATGTGTATGGTCATTTACAAAATAAACAGTGAAGATTCAGTAGTTAGTATTTTTCAGTTTCCATCGTTTGTTGGAGCACTTGCACCTAAAGTACAAATGCTTCAGGAGGTATATTGGTGTGACTTTGTGGCTAAGATGTTGCTTGTTGATTGGAGGGCTGTATACACTCGCTTGCCAGTTTATTAGGTACACTTAATAAACTAATACAATATCATATAGGTTTTAGTTTACTAATTACTCTGGTTATACTGAGAGGTGTTTCTATATTGTTCATCCCATCCCAGTGACACCTTCAGAACAACGCAATACAGCTCAGCATCACTGCAGCTTCCAAAATGACCATACAAGAAATCAACACCTCTTTAAAATTGAATAAATAAAAACTGAGCATTATAACCTTCATGACGGAGGGATAATTTGCAGGCCTGTTATACAGAATTGGTTTTATCTAGGTGTATCAAAACACTGGCAAGCGAGTACAGTTTTCTTATTCAGTTACATTTTATTAGCTCTGATAAGCCAATTATTATAAATATAGACAGGACACACACAGGAATTAGAGAATTAACTACTTTTTGTTTTTCTAGTATTATCTAACAATTCCTACATGTTTTCTTAAGTAACCTAATGTGAAAAGTAGGTATCAAACCTTTTGTCTCAGTTGTGCCAGACCCCCTGCAGTCACAAGTGGTGAAAGAATCTGATGAGTTGATGTATTCTTGCATGGTGTTGGCAATTTCCAGGACTCCAACACCTTCACCGATGGTCACATGCAATGAAGCTGAAGGTAGAAGCTTTTTAGTGAGTAGTTCTATTAGCTCACTCATATCCATATTATATGTCAGATGGATGATGAACAAAAACATTACACTTATGCAGTCTTGATTTTTAATAAACCCCACTTACAGTATTCATTTATCTCACCATTATCCTCAACATCAGCCAGATAGATTTTTCTTTTGAAACTTTTGTTTCTCTTGCTGGGGTTTTGAAAGATGTTGGAGGTTTGTTGTAAAGGCTGAGGGCAGCAGGATGGTGGCACAGAGGAGGACATACTTGGTTGTGAGAACTGGGACCCAAGACCTGAGTAAGTACTGGGGGCAGCCTGGACCCTTTCTGTTCCACATACATTAAATGTGCCTCAATCATGCATCAGGAGAGTTCTGAAAGAGCCACTAGGGTGAGGAATAAAGGTTTCCCTTGTGATGTCATCTTCAAGATAGATACTATCCTCTTCCAACTGTGGATGAACACATTTTTTAAAAAAGTTTAATATTACCTTCCATAGCCAGTTCAGCAAAATCCCAATCAGTACAAGATGCAAATTAAGCTATTTAGTTGACATGTAAATTAGTGGCTGACTAAATATTCAACTTTACTCTGCAGGTCTTGCATTTTTTGTGCCAGAATTTCATTCCAAAACAGATTTCCAGTGATAATTAACAACAGGGAATATCTGTTTTCTGTACCGCAGCAATTGCCAAGCTGTTTAGATGACTGATTAAAAGTTTAAAATGCCCTAAAGATGTTTTCGTTAACCTGTGTCTGTGCAAAATTTCATTACCTTTAATGTTAGTTCCAAAATACATCTAATTCACTCCATTCTGGTGTCTACTGTCAGCTCTTGAAAGTTAACAGTAATGTTATGGGAACTGGGACTGGAAATTTGGCGGGATGTGAAATTTAGTTCAATCACACTTTCTCTGAGTCAGCTAAGTTAAGTTGCTACCACACATATCCTAACGTTAAACTTACTTTGCTAACGTTAAGTTATGTTCCACAGTGCTAGTCATAACTAGCCGCTGATAGTCGAAACATAACGTATTTAAAATATGCTACGTTACAGCAAAAGTTCAGTCTTTCTTACCTTGAAAATGGACTTAAAGTGTCCCCTTGACAGGTACTCTGATGTCATGGTCAGTCTTTTAGTTTCATGATGTAAATGAAATGTACTGCTTAATGAGTGTAGTAGGGGCTGGGGGTGGGGCAGGTCACGGATCATGCACATGTTGAAGTGGGTGGGAAACACTGAAGTGCGCATGAGTCAGCTGGGTTGTGAAGCTAACTTCCAAGTTCGTCACATGATGTACACTGGCCCTGCATACAATCATTACTGAAAGTACTAAAGTAAAAACAGTTCAAACTAACTTTACATCGAGCAGCTACAACAATAAAATGTTGCTTAGACATTGACTCAATTATAAATTATAAATTTAACAAAGTGATTTTTTTGGCTTGTAGATGAAAAATGCTGTCTAGCCTGTAGCATCTTGGAGAAAACTGTGATCTTAAAGTTCTCCATGTCTGCCCTTGATGAATATGAGAACATAATCCAAAGGGTGGTGGAAGAACAGGGGTACACCTGTAACAAAGGTCTTGCAAGTCCTGCAGACCCAGTATGGAATTACAAGAGGATAAATGATGTTGTAGCATCAGCAGTGTCAAAAAGTGGACTATATTGTAGAAGGAAAGTAATGACAGGTATGTTGAGAGCTGCTGGATAAAAGTTGGGAGAGCAGTGCGTCAGGCAAGCACTTGCTGAAATGACCTCAGTCTACACTCAAATGAGAAGAGATGGTGCTGGCAGGCAGACAAATCCTCATTTGTATGTTGCAGAGTACGCAGGACATAAATCACGCATGGATCAAAACAAGATGTATTCAGATGTATTCAGTGATAAGATCTTGGTTTTGCAGTCATGCCTATCAAGAACAACCTCACCATTTATGATGAGGTCTGTAGAGATATTTGCTTAAAGTATGGCCTTTTTGATCAGTTAAGCGTTGATTATGGACAGGAATTCTATCTTTGCTTGCACCAACAAGACAACCTCCAAGCTTACCGCACAAACACCAACAGGCGCCTGTAAATACAAAGCCTGTCAAGGCAAAACCATGCTACTGAGAGAAAGTGGTTTGAAATAAATGCAAAAATAAATTACTCAATCAAGCATGCTCTTTATGTGATGTCCAACAACGGTTTGCTTGAAGTCATCAATTTTTTATCAAATTTAGAGGTCCTCATCTCTGGAATTCACTAAGTACAACTTTGAAGTCGTCATCTTCTTTAATAATTTTCAAATACATTTGAAAAATATCTTTTATCTAAATAGAATTTTGTGTGACTGCGTATGTATTACATCTCTTTCACATTTAAAGCGTTCAAATATCTGTCTCAATTATTTTTTCTTTCTTTTTTCTTCTCTCTGCTGTACCTGCTTTTAATCTATTTGATGTTGTATTGTTGTATTGTTGAAATGAAGGAGAGGACTTTGTATAAGCCCTCTGGGCTTCCTTCCTCTCCTGCACAATTAATATAACTTTTTTACTGCGTAATATTTTACTGTAACTTATGCAAATAAATTAAACTAAGATCACAGTTTAATCTTTACTGAAAATGTTTAGGTAACATGTTGAACAACAGGACACAAACATATGACTTTACTTACAAGTATGAGTTTTTGCCTTTGTTAAATTCATGGCATTAATAAAGTTCAAAATTTTTTCAAACTTGTTTGATTTTGTGTCATTTTTACATCAGTATTTAACTGTGGCACTAAAATGAGCGCTCATTTTACCCCATCCCCATGCTCATTTTACCCCTACCTTGGGGCAAGTTGTGCCATAGGACTAACTTTTTCTTATGTGTCCAAACCATAATAATTAGAAAACCTATTTTAATTTCCATGGGTACATAACAGCGTGAGGTATATAAAGTAACTATTATTTGAAACAAATACACTTTTATTTTGAAGTAAAATGTTACCCCGTTCTCCACTACACACTGACTCAGAATAAATGAACCCTAAGCCAACGAGTAGCAGATAGAGGCAGGTGTTGGGCAGGAACAGGAAACATTTTATCAAGTATGTGATATACACCAATGAGCCAAAACATCATGACCACTCAAGTCTAGGATACATTAAGCTGGTGGTTATAATTTTTTGGCTTATTGGTGTATAACAAGGTAGTGACACTTTTGCAACAACTACAGCAATGAAATTTCTGAAAAAAAAAATGCCTTAGGTCTCATGAGTGGTTTGTTTTTAAAAATTGTAACTATAAGTTTTATAACTGCTCATTGTGTAAGTGACAATTGTGTGTATGTTTAGTAAATTGGCATTTCCCTCTCCTCATGAGGGATGAGGAGCAGTCTAGGCCATGTTGAGGAGAGTCTGAAAGTAAAGGTTAAGTGGGCTGAATCAACTATTTGAGAAGAGGCTGAGGAAAAGACAAGTGAATTCGTCTCTTTCATGAATCAGCTGAAGGTGTCAAACAATAAACCATAGCTGTCTTTTGTGCAAGGCCAGTTTCTTCAGAATTAAACTGGTTTTCCTAAGAAGGATGAGTTAGGTTCTTGCTAAACTTTCCTGAAATGACAAGCCACTTCAGTACCACTAAATCTGTCCCAACATACCAATGTTATGGGTTGAATTTGAACAAAATTTCCCAAGACTGAAACAAAGTACATTTTATTGGAAGTGAATGAAAATAACTTGAAACGAAAAATAAGCCCAAAGGCAAGGCTTACAATAAAGCTATACAACATTTGATTACAAAATTCTCAATTTTTCTTTACCTGATCATGATTGATCTTTTGCTGTCCATTTGTTCAGTCTTACTGAAAAATTCAGCAGTGAAACTGAAAAAATGAGAGATCCTGATCAGTGAAAGAAAAGTGTGGAATTTTATAATGGAATGTCTTGTATAGTTTTAGTGTCATTTTTTCCTTTATGGTCATTTTTTGTTTCACATTATATTAGGTATGCATGATATTGGATTTTTTGCCGATATCCGATATACCGATATTTCCAACTCGCTGTGGGCGATTGTCGATGCCGATACCGATATATGCACATATTTTTTTCCAGCTGGCTGAGGAGACTATTATGCATGCAAGCATAGATTGTATTAAGTATGATCAAGAAAGACAATATATGAAGGAAGAATTTAGGAAGACTGGAGTTCAGGAGCTCAGCATTAAAACTTTAATGAACTTGCCAAGTGGGTGGAGCAGTAGAGTTTTCTTTGAGTTTATTAGACAGACAGGATTAATGTGTAGGATTTAATCTCTGGTCAACACTCCGGAGCAGAAGGTGGCGGTAATGCACCTAATATGCTGGTTGCCAACCGCCGTTATAAATAAAAAAAAAAGAAGATGAAGTTTTTTATTTTTCAAACAGAGTGGTACATCCTGTCAGCCGAGGGATTTCTTATCTGTGCAGCCGAACACTGCAGCGCCTCAATGGACTGTTTCACCCTGATGGTCCCGGTGCTTCCTCCGCAGGCTCTACTTCACTCAGCTGCCCATCAGACCCGCTGCTCCCTCCCACTTTCACCCGAATAACAAATTGGGGCTTGGTGGTCCAGTTGGATCCACATGGAGAGCCGGGGCTAACGTTAGCTGGGAGGCTAGCGGAGCCTTAGCCGCAGCATGAGGGAAGCACAGCCAGCTAGCCTTTGCTAGCCTCCCAGCTAACGTTAGCCCTGGCTCTGTGGAGCACCGAGCCCCGGTTTGTTATTCGGGTTAAAGTGGGAAGAAGCGGCAGGTCTGACGGGCAGCTTGAGTGAAGTGGACCGTCAGAGTGAGACAGTCCATCAAGGAAAGCACAGTCAGGCGGCGGAGGAGATGGCGACATATAGGACTCTCATAATCGGCAGAATTCGCCGATGCCGATATTTCATTTTAGAGCTTTGATCGGCCGATACCGATGACGTGCCAATAATATCGTGCATCCCTACATTATATTTATTCACTTTCAATAAATGATGATAGTATGATTTTTCATGCATGACTTTTACCTGTAATGGAGTTTTTTTACACTGCTGTATTGGTACTTTTACTGCAGTAAAGGATCTGAGTACTTCTTCCACAACTGATTACACCCCATGATGCAAGTGTTTGACTGGAACACCAGCCTTTAATCTTGCCATCATCAGAGGAGTCGGTTTCATCTAGAGTCAGACAGATCTCCCCATCCTATACATCCTCCTCTCCCTCATCCTCCTCTTCCTCCTGTAGGGCAGTGGGGTCCATCAAAACTTTCCTGTATATAAAAACATTACTTATTGTCATGATTTGCATCCAGGTTCTTTTTTTTTTTTTAGTCTTTATGTGCTGACAGAATTTGAATGTTTGACATTAGACAAATCTAAATGATATAACTACCTAGAAGATAATATTAACGAATGCTGAGGTAAACATTACAGTGACGGTGAAAAAATCTAATGGATTATTGAGAATATTCCTTCACTCATATATACAAGCGATAGTGAGGGATCTCTTTATATGCAGACAGATAACGTTCATATATTATATAAGAGAGATTTTAAGTTATTAATGTGGCATTGTTTCCATTCAGGCTATATGGATATCATGTGTAGTACCTCTCACCAATTTCAATAAATTCTACTCAACAACTGCAGCCAGAGTATATTTTTCTAAAGATGTCTCTTTGTAGTATACTAACCTGGATGTGCTGAAGAACTCCTCCATTTGCTTCTCCATGTCCTGGAGTTTTTGTTTCAATAAAACCTTCAGTCCCTCATATGAACCCATGGACATGTTAAAAGGACAGCCTACAAGGGGGGAAAGGGGTGATATTAGATTGATGAGAAAGAATAACAGAAATACTTTCTTATGTGAGCTCACAATGTTGTATAGCCTACATTTGTGACCTTTAAATACTGTAACTTTGTATTTAAATGAATCACAATCAAATACATAAACTCATGCTAAATAATGATCATTATACACAGGTCCTCGTCAATCTGCTGGATCTCTCTTTTTACAGCTTTTGAAGATCCAGTCAGGTAGCGGCAGTGGTTCCTCATCTCTTTGATGAGAATCCCATCCTCTTCTTGAAGTCGAGACAGCAGCATTACTTTGTCCAAGGCCATTTTCTTTGTCTCTAGGGGGACTGTTGATGCTACAATAAACTCATTATATGGAATTTCTCTAACAGTAATGAAAACAAACTTCCATAATAACTGAACATTTTTATTACTCCCTAAGAGCAATAGACAAAATAGCACAGGGGCCATTGTGTGGAAGATTTAAATACATTGTATATAACTGATAATGTCAGACAAAAACAATATTAAAATCAGCATTGATGTAAAAATACAAGCTATGTAAAGTGCAGAAAAATGCATATACCAGAATCCCACGGCCAAATGGGGAAGTCTTGACTTAGAACTGCATCTACTGTATCAACAGCCTGTGTCTGGCACAAGGCTGTTGTAAGCTGCAATTGCCTCCTCCAGTTTCCTCTTTTCCTTCTCAATAAGCTCCCATTTGGGCTTACGGCCTTGTTATTGTCTAAAAATGACATGAGGTACAAATATGAAAAAAATCACCATTTGTCTCTTGCTGCACACATGCCACAAATTACTCCAATGTAAAAGTGACAACAGAAGCTTGATTTCAAAATAATAAAATGTTAATAATAATAAGAAGAAGAAGAGGAAGAAGAAGAGGAACAAACCTATGGCTCTGTACAGCTCTATTTTTCACTGTTTGATTTTAAGGACAAGGCCCTCCATGACCCGCAGCAGTCCCTGTTAGTCTTGGCAGTTGGTGGACTTTGGACCTTAATGCAAACATTCAATTGTCAATAAATACAATTTCCTTAAATGTAAAACGACAAGAAACAGGTCAAAGTAAATATTTTGTAGTTCAAGGAAAAATCTTACTGGATGCAGCCCACTCCTCAACCTCCTTCACCCACCGCTTCATTTCCCCTTCTGTTGTCTGCAGGGTTGTCAGTAGGTTTTGAATGTCTCTGTGGTTGTTGCTACACGAGAGAGGTATGAATTGACCAACGGTATTGAAATTGAATACTGGTGAATTTTACGATATTTTCACAAATAGAATAAACCTAATACAGTCTGAACTTTGCAACCTTGGTTTTCAAGAATGAAGATGTCGTTTCAATGTAGACACACATGGGGTCTCTAGTCTGTCTGGTTCATTGAGCCATGCGTTGTCTGCTAAAAGAGCGACAAATCCATCAACCAGCATACTTAGTCCAACGGATTTGGTCAACATGAAGCTAGCAGAATCATCTCAGGTACAGTGAGCAGCCCCCTCTTCATACGAGTATAAAATCATCAGTTCCAGCAAATTATTATTAAAACTCTTCTCGTTTTCAATGAAGAGTAAAAAGCAAAAAAAGGGGGTGTGGTGGGGGGGATCCCTTATGGGGACCTTATTACGCATGATGTCAGTGGGAATTCCCATTGACACAATTAGGATTTCTTCTTTTTTCAGTCCCTTATTAGCTGTATGGTGTGTATCTGAACTGTAGAGGTTAGACAACAATGGCCAGAAAATTTGAAATTTCTTGTTTTATTCCTCACAGCAAGCAGGCAGACGGTTACTCAGAAGGCGGTCATTATGTGCAAAACATCAGATGTCGGTGGAGATACAAGATACACAGCAATTATAAATTAATCCATTAATTAAAATGAGTACCGTCACCTGGAAAAAAGACAAATCCAGGTTTGTTAACGATCTCAAGTCACTAGAAAAACATAACCACGTAGGCCTGTCACCAATATTACTGCCGTAAATCACCTCTCATCTCAGAAAAAAAAATACATGTATATATATATATATATATATATATATGTATATATTCACATTAAAATAATTAAGAGTAGATAAAGATTGTTTGAATTAATAATAGCCAAAAGCATTTTTAGTATTTGTGATATGTTACAAACGTAATTGCGGACAAAATACATTTCCATAGAAATGTAATTGTGAATGCAGTTTAGTTGTGTGAGAACGTAATTTTGAGGAGACAGGGTTGGTGTGTGACACAAAATAATTTGAAACATTATTTCCTACTAGACTGGCCTTCATTTCCCAAAATCATCTTCAGGTTAAAATGATCATGATGTTGCAATGGGACTAAGATAGTCTCAGCCTTAAGATACTTTTAGGAAATGGGGCTCTAGTCTGTAGCCACACTCTGAAGACCTGCCTTGCTAGTAACACTCACCAAGAAAGTGAGAATATCAGTCATACACATTGCATGAGACTGGAGGCATCATTACCTTCGTTATGTTTCGTTTTTTTTATTGGGGAAAAGCCTGTACAAAATCAAAGGCTGTGTCTGCCTAACACTGTAGTTTCACCTGAGATAATTCAAACATATCACACGTTTGGACTGAAGTATCTTACAGAGGCTGTAGCAACTGTTTTCAGTAACTGCCTCATTAAAAGACACATAAAAGAGTTGAGTTGAGATGATCTGCAGGCAGCAGGATGACCACAGCATCACTACAGGACACATGTGAGGGAAAAGAGGGATTTTAAATCACAGCTCAGTCAGATCATACATTACTAAGCTGCTGTGTGTGCATTTACCTGGGCTGAGGAGCGGACTTCTCAGCTAATCAACTTTACATTGATAGTCTAACCTTCAATCTGACTTTGTATTTTATTTCAATCTGCGCAGCAGCTGCATCTGCAGGTGTTTATGAAGCATGGACACACTGCATAACAAGGCTAACGTTAGGTATATAGGCTAGCATATTTAGCTTTTTCATCCTGGGCAATACAAGAAAATCACTATATATGGCTCTCAAGCTGTCTGCTGTATATTTACATAAACACAGTCTTCCTCTTGAGTTGGTGCCTCTGCCAAATGTGCATTTACAGGGAAGAACATTGGGATCAGCCATGACTGGATGTAATCTAGGCATGACCGTAGCCTAGACAAGCGGCCTCTGCCAGCCAATCAGACTCCATTTTTCTAGCCAACATTTCACAAATAGAAAATTAGACAAAACAACTCCGAAGTCTTAATTACACATTGATCCGAAGAACGTAAAATGCAATTTTAGAAAATTCAATTTAATTTTCCAATTTCTATTTTTCAATTTTTATATGGAAAATTGAACTAATAAGCGTTACACAGACCAAAGCTGAATCTGATTCTGATTCTGATTGAGGGAGACATATTATGCTTTTTGTGATTTTCTGTTATGATGTGAGCTGTCTATGTTAAACATGGTCAAAAGTCCAAGCTTGAGGTGAACATATGTAAAAATGCTCTCTGGAAGTCAAAAGCAAGGGCTTCAGCCTGCTCTGAATGCTTTGTTTGCAAAGTTACCTCTACTTCCTCGTCATGATTACATCAGATTGTTTGTGCAAACCCACAAATGGCCATCCGTTCTGTAGTCTTTGTTGCCAAGCTTGTTGCTAAAATTGTTTTAAGAGTTGTTCATGTCGTCAGGCTTGAACATGTTTGAATGTATTTGGGAAGTTTCCATTTTGAGTAAAGAACGAGAAAAAGAAGTGAAATCCTACTACTACTGTTTGTCTGCTGGGGACATGGATGTATTAAGGAGAACTGGATGCCGCATTCAAAGATAGTGCCCTTTAATTCCCATGAAAGTTGCTCAGTGGCACATGAAACCAAAAAAAGTCCACTGTGTTTTTGGGCTCATTGAGCATGCTCAGCAGAGTCCTTCTCCAGCCAAGATGGTTCAGAACATGCATGAGACCTCCGCTGGCCAAGCCGGCTGATTTCCAATTGGCTCCTCGTTCACTTGAATGGAGATAAACTAATATCATAATGTGGCTTTTTTAGATTTTCCAAATGTTAATGGATCAAATTCTGATAATAAAACGAGTCATTTCACACGGGTTGTGACACTCGGGGGGGGGGGGCTGCATAAAGGGTCAGGATTTTTTTGAACTGTAAAACCTGCAAAGATATTCCAACAGAACCACAGAATATAAATACAGACCTGGAAATGAGCATGATACGTCCCCTTTAAGTTGATCAAAAATAAAGTGTATTCTAAAACAGTAATATGAGACAGGCCAGTGTGCTCAATGATCATAATCACTTGACTTTAATTGCAGCTTTACTCAAACAGCATTCCACTTTTATTAGCAATTATAGTAGAGGACATATCTGAAGAGAAAGCCTGTCAAAACATCAACTGTAATTGTCTCTTTGGTTAAAATAGGACCCTAATTGAGCATAATGACCTGTCTCTGCCTTTCCCTCTTTTAGATGTCACTTAGTATAATAGTATACTTTTTGTGTGGGGGCGTCTTACTGATTGCTCCAGCCATTTTAAATGAATCATTAGCAATGCCTATCATGGCATGAAATTCCCCTGAAAAAGAAGTAAACAAAGACAACCCATTCACTGTCAAACTACTGAGGCAAAGAACTCTGTGTAATTATTAGTCTTTTTAAACTTCTTCTTTTTTTATGTTGAGACCTGGCTGAGTGTAAGGAGGGTGTGAGGGGTGTCATACATGTTAAGGGTGACATAAGTGTTGGTCGTGGGTAAGTTTAGCATCATTATACTGAGGCTGCATCTCCCTTAACTGATCACTGATTTAATGCATCACCCCGGCAACCATAGAGACCCAAATCAAAAACACCCACAATGTTGTGCAGCAAGTGCAAGATGTGTCTGGCTATAATGCTCATGGTGTTTCTTCCAGCAGTGACTTCTACCTTCAGTAAATGAAGACAATCTTTTTTTTGACAGCTCCTTTCATACTGGTGGCTTGCAAGCAAAATACAAGCAAATAATTACAGATTACAGCTCACAGATTGCATTTTAGACATGTGATGTGACAATGTGTGTGGTATATGCAACTCACTCTCCAAAAGAGACCATTAACACAACTGTGTTACATCAACCCTGTCCCTTCAAAGTTACATTTATTATTTATTATTTGTTTCCCAATTATGTTGCATTAGCAAACAAAATCGCATGCTGGATTATGTTCATAAGCAAAAAGATTTTTTAAATGAATTGAGTTATACATTTACGTATCACTCTGAAGTTGCAGGGAGGAGGTTGGGGTGGATGGTGGGCCTACAAGATGCAGGACTCTGACTCCAGAGTCCGAAGTTTGCATCCTGAGTCCCACATTTGGTGAGGTTTATCTTTTGACTGAAAAAAAAAACAAAAAATGTTGTCACTGAACATTTCATTTATACATTTAGTATTAACATTTTTGCAACATTAATACTTATTATATTATTTTCTCATTATGTTGAGAGAAAACATAATTCAGCCAGCATCACATTTCTTGCTAAACTAGTATTTGCTGTTGCAAATTAGTATTAGTCATAATAACAATAATAATAATAATGATAATAATAATAATAATAATGATGATAATAATAATAATGATAATGATAATGATGATGATGATGTCTAGGAGACAGGGTTGGTTACATATGAATGTAGCATTGTGTGTGTGCACAAAATTGTGAAGGCTCTTGTTTTTCTTTTTTGCAGTCCAATTTGTGATCTGACCAACAGAGATCCATATAGAAATTAAGATGTCATAAATCACATCTATTTTTTTTATCCAGATGAGAGACACTTGAAATGACAAGTGTAAATGGGGCCTTTAGTCAGGAAAACAAATCACTTTCCAAATAAAGTAGTCAATTTAATAAGGTTCACTGATCAGCAACCTGTTTGTGTGTGTGTGTGTGTATGTGTGTGTGTGTGTGTGTGTGTGTGTGTTTGAGCTGCAGCAGCTGTGGTTTTTCTATTGTTTATACATCTATGTTGTCTGCCTTGCTGATACTTTATCGTGCTCATTGTGCAGTTTGATTTATGTTTTTATGCATGCCCACAGCCCTTTTTATTTATTCATCATTTAGTAAGTTTTGTTCTCATTTCTGGTTAATTCTTGTAAGGATGCAAAGCGCATGCTGGCAAAGTGGAATTAATATTTGGTTTGGACATAAGGCTTTGTTTGGTTCACACACAGGCCTGGTGTGATGTTCTGCTAGTATTGAGACTTGCAGTTGGCTGTGTGTGTGTTCTTCCTACAGATTTGTGGTCATATGGAGTGCTACACTATAACACAACTTTGTTTACAAGTGTTAATGTGTGTAGGCATACAGTAAGGCCTTATGTGTGAATACATTTGTGTTTTCCTCTGAGAGTGGGTTGTATATCTGTATCTCTGTATCTATTTGTCTATTTTATTATATTATCAGGGACAGGTTATGATAAAGATCGACCCCAGCTAATATCTCTCCGCCCCCACCTTCCCCTTGTTGCTTCAACACAGACATTTCCCTCTTTCACCTTTTTACTGTTAACCTTTACAACTTTAAAATTTTAATAAACACTGATTAAACTGCTCTGTCCCTCATGCATAAACAGAAAACAAAAGTGTGCATGTGAGTGTGTGAACCTCCAAGTGATAGACTGCAAGAGAAAGACTGGGGTGATAATTTTGTCCTATCAGTACACAGCATCTGTGAGTTTCAGACCCGAGCTGGCAGTTCATTGAATTCATAAGGATGATCTGTAATGACTACACCGCCAGAAGATAATGAGCTGGGTAAATTATTTCATCTTGCATCCAGTCTTGTCATTCTGCTTCCAAGAGAATTGAATTCGACTGATCTTCCTGTGCTGGCAGATCACTTCACTTGTTTCATTATCGAGTCAGATTATCAAGGTAAAAGTGACATGAAGTGAAATGAATGCAAAGGGACAAACAAAGTAACAGCAAACACTGGACTTAAGAAAATCCTGAAACGAACTTTAGCAAAGTGACTACAAGATCACAAAAAAGAAAGAAGAAATTGAGCTTGATATATCTTGTATTTCTATATTAGATTATGTTTGCCTCACAACTTGGTCTCAGATCTCATTTATTCTGTGATTATATGTTAGGAAATCTATCAGTTTTTGTGTCACAAGAGGAAAAAGAGCATTTTACTCGCCTGACTTTCCTTTTTACTTTAATTTGACTTAATGGGAATCCAATTTGAATACATGAATCTAAATAAATAAGTTAGTGTTTCATATCCACTAACTTATTTGATATTTGTGTTGCTTCAAACTATTTGGTATGTGGAGGAAAATACTCTTCACATCCTCTAACAGCTGTTCTCTTTATCCTTTATACATGTATACAGAATGTACAGATGCAATACATTTAGTGTATGTTAAATTTATGATCCTGAATAGTAAATTCAAGATTTCTATTCAATCTTCTGCAAAGCAAAGTTCAGTAAACGTCTTAAAGTTTCCTCCTTTTGGATTCAGATTGCTTCCATCCTCTCTGACATATTGGAAAGTTCTGTATCCTGTCTGATGAACCTAATCCAATATGTATGTTAGAAGAGAGTCTGGTGTGGGGATTAACTGTAGCAAAAACAATTATTAGATGGAAACCTCCCCACGAACTCAGCACACTTCAATGGAAGTTGTTATTTTACAAAGTCTTGTCATTTGAAGCTTCGTTTTAGTGGTGCAGTCTCTTTAATCTGTTATTGTAACATCTCCTGTATATTCAGCAATAGCAGACAACTGCTATATATTTAGTAATTACGTGTGTACATGATACCCCAATTTGGTTCTTTTTTTGTTTGAAACTCATGATAATAATTTATTAATGCTTGCTTTCTTTTTTTCTTATTTGCTTACTTATGTATTCTTTCTTTTCTGTAGCCAAGAGGTACAAGCTATAAGGGGTGGGTGGGTATGGGATTTCTTTTGTTTTTATTATTTTCATATTGTAAAGAGATTTCCTTGGCTTTCTTTGAGTCTTTTGGACATGAAGCAAGAGAGTCCAAATTCTTTGTTTCTTCTCAGTTAGACTTCAATTGAAACCTCTACCAGCTGCCAGCTGCATTGAAGAACTCACCATGACAGAAAGTAGCAACACACACTGGAGTTGTAGCACTCGGTGTGCATGTGGCATCAGGTCCATATTGTAGCTTTTTTGTAGCTTTTATGTCTCAAACTAAAGTACAATTATTTCAGTTATCTTGAGTATCCTCTTAAACTTTTATCAACACTGGAAAAATCCCAACAAAATTTTACAATCATTTTTATTATAGACATCTTACAGATTACAATTAAACAAGACTGCAACCATGCTAGCAGTTCTGTTAGGCTGTGCTAAGGAATAGGGGTACTACATACTAACGTCAACATGCTAATATGTTCACAATGACAATGCTAACATGCTTATGTTTAGGCTGATGGGAAATGCCACTAGTTTTGCAGGTATTTGGTCAAAAAACAAATCGATCCAATCTTTGTTGAGATATTTCAGTCTGGACTGCTGCTATTGTTCCACTTGTTTGCTGAAATTGCAATGGCAGGTGTGGATACACAAAAATGTGGTTTGTGGAGGAGTTAAATAACACAACCACATTCAAATGTCTACTCACTATCATCCATTATCAGTGTTATCGTTATTTGACCGTGTAGTGTATTTCAGAATGCCAAATGGTTTTTTTTCCTTTTTATCACTTAATAGTTACTTTGACAGTTATAAAATGAGAAAACTGTTTTAAGGAGAAACAAAGAGAGAATTAAAGAAACAATGACATCAAACTGGAAAGAGAGAAAGTCTTTCACAGTCATTTTAGACTTGCCCAAGGGTGCAATGAAGTCCTCTCTCTTTCTCAGTGCATAAAATTCCCAGCATGCAGCGGCCATTTTTCCTGACAATCTATTTCGATATGGACTAGGGGGGAAAAATTAACACACATGCACACACACACACACACAAAGCAAATGATTGGGAAATTAACTCACTGTCTGTGCCTCTGATTCATTTTATAGAGGCAGAGAAATGACAGAAAGTGGGGAAAAAGGGAAGTAAGACAGAGAGACAGACGTGATCGATAGACATCGGGATTCATTAGTATATTTAATTTCTTTAATTTCTTTTGCCCCCTGGACTCATGTTCACTTTGACCTCTGAAAAACACTTTAAATGTGCTTCTGTATGTACTGTAACATTTTACCATTAATAAAACATCACTACAGTAATGTTGATAGATTAGTGTAATTACAGTAAACATATGAAACCCTCTCTATTAGATGCACCAGTGCTGCAGGGATTCAAACCCTCATTTACCACTGCAGAGACCTGTGTTCACTCCTCAGCAATGTAACCTCCATCTGCTGCACCAGCAATTGCCACTGCTGGATCTGACCACCTGCACAGAGAGGGTGGTGACGCCATGAACATCAGAGGACATAAGCACATCTTCCCCATCCCCAGTTAGTTTTTGTTAGTGAAAAGAACCACAGTACAGAGGAACAAACATTTTGACTTTACATACAAAAATAAAAGCACAGGTGTAACTGATAACATTAGCAATGGATCCATTTGTCTGAAGTCCTGCCAGTGAGCCAGCATGCACAATGCAAGAAATCGGCACACCTAAATGTAATCCAGTCATTGATCTTATTAAATGCATGTGTGTTTGACAAGTCAAAATGTTCCTTGTGATAAAGGCCTTTTGTGTCAAATTGCAAGAAAATGGAAGGAATGAAAGGAATAGACATGCTAATGAAGAGACACTTAGTTCGACTTTAGTAAAATCAATTGCTGTGGTGAGTATGCAAACCTGAGGCAAAAACCAAATTCACTTCAGCTAATCAGTTGATCATTGGGCATTAAATATCTACTGCACAAAGTTATGTTAAGAACACATTAACCACTAAAACCTGCCACTTATAAGCTTCTCACTATCACCCCACTAACTGGAACCCTACTTTAAGTGTAGGCTTTGTGTTTTGTGGTATTGAATCAACATGCATGTCCCATTAGCACAATTACACTTCGCTTGTTTCATATCCAGTAATGATCAGAAATTAACAGAAAAAGTGACTATGTGTAGATGTATCCAAGAAGTAATCTAGACATTGAAATCTGATTAGTTCTCCTTGTCTCATTAAAGCAACAAAGCAAACAGCCCCGATGATTTCAACACAGCACCTAAGCTGTTTTTAAGTCTTTTGGTCCAAGTCCATGTCAAGTCTCAAGTCTTTAAATCTTCAGAGGGCAAGTCAAGTCTTTAAGATGTCAGTTGCAAGTCAAAAAGCGAGTCTTTTTGTCTATCAAGGCTAAGTATGCAAAATCCAAGAGCACAATGGCCAAAATCCAACCAAATAAAATTTTGCTGAGCTGTTGTTTTCAGTAAACTGTTTAAAGTGCACAAACTATTCTTCTTCTGGTGTTTTGGCTGTTACCAAACAGCTTCATTTGCCTTACCACCACCCTCTAGACTGGAGTAGTGCTGATCCTGATTTGCATGTACCTTGGGAAAATCAATATGGATTGCAATCCAATTTGTGATCTGACCAACAGAGATCCATGTATGAATTAAGGTGTCATAAATCACATCTTTTCTTTTTTTTATCCACATCAGAAACACTCGAAATGACAAATGTAAATGGTGCCTTTGGTTGGGAAAATAAATCACATTCCAAATAAAAGCTGGGGGTACAGGTGAAGGAGGGGGACAGGGGGGTAACATCACAGGTACTGACACTCCAAAGTGCTCTCAGTCAATTTAATAAGGTTTGCTAATCAGTAATCTGATGAAGGCCACAGGCTGAAAGGTTTGTACCTGTCTCAGCTCCTCATTAAATCTGAGATGCCTTCAGCATCTTATGGTCATCTTTTAGAGTGCAATCCTTAAACTTGAGGCTACAGGCAAACACCATGCAGCAGGCCAAACACTGTCATTCAGGTTGACAAGCACAAGCCAGGAAGGTTGTAACTAGCTGTCTTCCACTTACAAAATATGTTGGTGGACATGGAGTATTTTGGCTGAACGATGTTAAAAGTGAAATGAGTAGTATACCCTGTTGGTCTTGGTCGGGCTCTGCTATCAGGAGAAGCTAAACATATTGCAAGAACAATCAAAGTAAATCACTTACTGCTTGCAAGGTTTGGGGTTTTGGGTAACAAGTGGAACTGAGAATCACCAGCATGTGTCTTCACCAACCAGACTGGCAGCAGATGGACTGATAGACTGAAGATGGACATGATCAGCAGCTTACAGCTGAGACTGCCTACTGAGTGACTCTGTTGTATACATACGTTGAAAGTAAATTGATCTTCTGCATTTGACCTATCGTATGCACACACACTGGGAACAGTGGGCAGCCGCAGTGCAGGGACTGGGGACAAACTCCAGATCTTTTTGCCAGTGCCTTGGTCAAGGACACTGACAGGAATATTAACCCTAACATACATGTTTTTGATGATGGGAGGAAAACCGAGCACCCTGCAGAAACCCACACAAACACAAGGAGAATATCATCTCTCAAACAGTAAATAACACTGTACTTAAGGGAAATGTGACCTTAATTTTGCAAAACTCATGCACAATCAGTAACAGTAGTGTGAGATGGAGGCGACAATATCCACCATGGTCTGACTTATGTCATATCAACACTGCACAATAAAAGAATAATTTGACATTTTGAGAAATACTGTCATTCACTTTCTTGCTCAGATGAAAAGATTGATACCACTCATGTCTGTACGATAAATATGAAGCTGCAGCCAGCACTTGGTTAGCTTAGCTTAGCATAAAGACTGGAAACAGGGGGAAACAGTCTGTAGAAAAATCCTTCTCCCAGCACCTCTAAAAATCTCTAAAGCTCATTAAACATGTTATATCTATACAAAAACATAAGTATGCTGTTTCCCCTTGTTTCCTGTCTTTATGCTAAGCTTAGTTAACCGGCTGTTGGCTCTAGCTTCATATTTAGCAGGCAGTATTGATCTTCTCATCTAACTCTCAGCAAGAAAGTGAATAAGAGTATTTGCCAAAATGTCAAACAATTGCTTTGATTCGGTTAATGATGTACTGATCAGTATTGATACGTTAAGGCTTAAAAGCACCCACACACACACACACACACACACACACACATAAACACACATACACAGCCTGACCTAAGCTGTCATTGGTGTTATTGAGTGGTGTTTGGTGAATGAGCTCTCTGTCGTCTGGGCCTAAGGCATTCAATTACACTTAGGACATCCTGTCAGTTGAGCCTGTAAATGCCACTATAGCCTTAAGAAATAAGAGCTGTAATGACGGGGCAGCGACAAGGTGAATGACTACCAGGACAAATGACAATGGTGTACAGTGGACTGTTACCATCTTGCACTTTACTGATATAAAGCTGTTTACAACTGCCAACATAAGTGAGCCATTTGAACAGCCTCGAAGTTTCACACTGTTGTTCTGCCATGACCAGCTGTATTTGTTAATAAGCAGTGGTGAAATTTGGTGGCCATATGCTAAACCTGCAGAGTGTCATTTTCAGTAAACTGAAAAATCTAATCTAAAAGATGCATGAATATTACTCACTTTATGCCACTAAGTGGAGACAGGAGTGGGGCCTTTAAGTAGAAAAACAGTTTTTAATTGAAACTTCCTGGTACAAATATGATTTTAAGCACTAATTTTTCCATTAACACTAAATATCAAACTTGCTACTTAAAAACTGAATCTGCAAGCAGTAAATTAGATCTGTCACAAAATTGGAGGTTTTCTTTTTTTCTCTGTTTCTGAGCAAGGAAAGGTTTCATTAGTTTTCTTGTTTCAGTTTCTTTTTACAGAGAACCTTGACAGGTTTGGGAATCTAAATTAAATCGGTTAAAACCTTTTTAATGTGACCATTAATCAGGAGGTCAACCAGTATAAAGACAGAAGGTTGTAAAAACTGACAATTTTATATGGAATATTGCTAATGAGAGTTACAAAATGATACGTGTATAATAAAAATGGACACAAGGCATTTAATAGCTATGGGACATGAAGGTTAACTGTCTGTCAAAGGAAATATGCTGAGAGAACAATGTTTTGCATGTTCATGTGTTCTTCTTTGTAGCTCTTAAAACTCTTAGTCCATCTGATGTATTACAGAGTTTTCAGGTGACACCTCTAGTTGCCATATTAGTCCTTTGGCATCAGTTACAGTTGGTTGTGTTTTTAAATAAGCAACTTGTCTGTTTCAGCTAAATTTGACCCAGAGGCAGACTGGCCATCTGGATATTCTGTAGAATTCCAGTGTAGCCACTATTAACAGGTTGTACAATGGCAGCTGGTGTCTTCCATTTGACCATGTATGCACTGTGAAAGCTGCTGTCCTGCCTCATTCAGTCAGAGCTGCTACAAGTTTTTGTGTAAAGTATTTCAGTTAGTTACTGTTGTGCACATTTTGAAAGTTAGATGGAGAAACAACCATACACATATTCAATAGATAACCATGAAAGAGTGCAGTCATGACATATCACACATTGAGAATCTGAGCACATAGTGCTGGTGGGTCAACATCTACATTTTGATGTATCATAAAGGAATGGTAGCTTGGTTTAGAGGGCTAGATGATGAATTTAGGCTCCAATTTGCAGTGGTGGGAAGTAACTAAATACATTTACTCATGTAATCCCAATGCTTTACGCGGGGATTTAATCTTTTTGCTCCTTCCTCCTTTTTCTGCACTAAATTTTAGAGGGAAATATTGTACCTTTTACTCCACTACAGTTATCTGACACCTACAGTTACTCTGTATATTAAGATTTTATTTACAAAATGTATTCTTTTTATAAAATATGACGCATTGCTATGGCTGAAACTACCCAGGATAGTAGATATAATTAGCTCCACTTGAACCAGCTACATTATTAAAATGAAGCTCACACATTAATGCATCATAATAATAATCAAATAGTTATATATACATATATACATAATACTATAACATTCTGACAGCAGCCATTCTGAGTGCTTTTACATTTTCCTGATAATACTTTTGTACTAACTATTAAAATGAAACTAACTAAACAAGATATATATTTACAGTTATGAGTGTTCTGCAGGTAGACGGTGCTAAATCAATAATTTCTCTAAATATCTTACCAGTGGTCAAAAAAAAAGGCTGGAATCGTTTAAATTTGCAGATGTGTTAGTGATTTGTACACAGCCAACTATTTGAATCCATGAAGTCCTCTTTCTTGTTACGGCAATTTGAGTGTACGATTACCACAAGAATGACCATGTACACTTTGGTTGACAATGGTCTCTCTGCCATGTTGTTATAGCTGGGGTGGAAAGGGAACTGTACTGGATTATACATAGCCTTTCAGGACATTTCAAGGTTCTTGAGATACCCTGTTCTGTGCACTCTTAATAAATATCTTGGTAACTTGGCTTCAAATAAAACATTTCTCTTGATATTCTTCATAAAACACTGAGTGTTGCTCTTTCTCGAGTTTTCTTTGGCCTGCATTGCTGATAAGACCCTCTTCTGATGCATCAGCATTACATTTCCTAATTTTGGCTTGTTTTCTTGTCAATACTTAGAGATTTACAACTCCTCAGCTCTCCGTCTGGCTAGAATATGGATTCTCAAGAGCGAGATAGACTGGAAGAGAGAGAGAGAGGTGGGGGTGGGATGGAGGAGGAGGAGGGGGGGGGGGGGGGTTGCATCCCCAATAGGTTGAACACAGATCCATTTGTTTTACAAGAGAGAACAAGCAAGAGACAAGGAGTAGAGAGGGAGGAAGAGAGAGACCTTTAAAAGAGTGAAGCAGAAGGGTAGAGAGAAAATAGATAGTGTGTATTGAACACAAATCAAAGTTTGTCTTGACACAGCACTTTGTCTGTAGGCCTCATAAAACTGCATCTACTCACTTTGGCCAAATATTCCCCTGAAGGACACACACACATACACGCACACACACACACACACACACACACACACACACACACACACACACACACACACAGTTGCTCTGCCTGACTCCTTCACACCACATACAGTATATACACAAAAACTGACTCACAGTACTTTTAATCTTGTCACATGTGCTTGAGGACAGGTTCAAGGCTTAATTGGCTACATGCTCACACACAGACACTGGCTCTGAACTAGTGAAATATGCTGATACAGTGTTACACTGGGAAATCGCTATAAAAGAACAAGCATATATAAGCGCTTACCATCACACTCCATGTCACAACACTGATCAGACTTTGTCCAGGGGTACTTTTCTCTCCCAGGAGAGCTCTCTGCCCTGAGCTGTTTGTCAGTACAACTTAAATCTTGTGTCTCAGCCTGCAGGTTTCTGTCTGACACACATACACTGGCCATGGGTTTCATTTCATCCATGTAGAGCTGAACTTGTTTTTACATTAATTGTCAATCAGTTGACAGACAGAAAATGAATCATCAACAATTTTGATAATATGTCAATTGTTTAAATCATTTATCAAGCAAAAATGCCAAATATTCTCTGGATCCAACATCTCAAAGGTGAAGTTTCACCACTCAGGAAAAGTGTTTTGCTTATTGTTCCTACAGTTGGATGTTTGAGCTTCATTGTACAGAATGATGTATATGCAGAGTTTGACTGGCTGTTTTCACATTAATCTGCTGAAAGTGGAAAGTTTCTTTGTGCTCACATTAAATCTAAGTAGTGTACCTATGAGCTTCATTTGTGACACCCTAACTAGTTTGGAGCCAATTGTGGTCCAGTGTGCCACTTACACATGTGCTTGTTATCTGGTACTGTAGCGACTCAGCTATTTTGGGTTGCTTGTGCCAGCATGTTACTGCATGCTAGCTAGCACATAATGAGTTAGCTTTCCAGCCACATTAGCCTGCCAACTAGTCTCCAAGTGTTAACTACTTGGTCTAATTCTGGCAGGCAATGTTCTGTACACACACACACACAGTATTTTGTGGTTGTTCATCATGTACAAATGTGAGAGTAGTGGGGCCTACCCGTTGGACCCAGCCCACATCGATGCTGCACTCTTCACGCCATGTGAAATGACGGAGAGAAAGCATCAAGAAAGAACTCTAAGTGCCCCTCACCCTCTGCAGTGTCTTTTGCAGGCAGCTGTGCGCCCTCCTCACCTCCGTCCTGAGGGCTACCCTATGCATGCCCCTCTTCATCAGCATCATTGTCAGTGCTGATTGTCAGTGCCCCAGGATGCTGTACCACCTCTGGCACATGAGGTTGAGGTGGAGACAGCAGTGGTAGGTTCATGCAGGAAGCAGAAGTCTCATTTAAGGACTTTGTCCAGGTTCCAGACCAACCACCATCAGAGAGAGAACAAAACTGCTCTCCATGAACTTCACAGGCGATTAACATTTCACCTACACTCAGGTGAAGGGCAAGGGAAAAGGGCCAAAGCCACAGCCAAAGCCAAATCCCAAGAAGAAGAAGGAGGAGCCATGCACCATCTGCCACCATGCTTATGGGGACTGTCCTGCACAATCTGCAGTCATTGGTATCACTAAACATGTGCAGAAGATAATGGCTTGATAGATGATGATAGGTCTCTCACCTGCAAGGACTGTCTTCTCCAAGTAGCCCCAGTTTGAAAAGAATGAAGAATTTAAATGAATTTAATCAAATGAATAATCCATTAATCTAAGTGTTGCTTGCTGTTGATTGACTTTTAGTTGATTTTTATAAAATGTTATACAATTTTAATAGAATGTTTTAAATAAATTTAAATTAATTAACACAGTAGATCCATCAATTCTGTGTAGAGGTAGAAAGTATTTTTTCCCGCTATTATATATTTAGGCTAGTTCTTTATGAAAATATGACTTTTTATATCTTTATATGAATTAATGAAATTTCTATGAATAATACACATTTTCTTATTCAGTTTTCTGTCCTTGTAATTTTTTCATAATGCTTTTTAAAAACTGGTGATACTGAGCTTGGTATGCATAAAGTAAGGTGATTAAGGCTTTTTTTTAAAGGCTAATACAAGTGTCCCAGATTACAAATGGACCTGTCCCAGATTATCAAATTTAAGCAGAACTTTTTTTTTGACACAAAGAACACTAATAGGTGTGGCATGTCTCCTCTGCGTATGATAACTACATTCTTTCTTCTGGTGGTGGATATCAGAATAAGAAGTCAAAATTACAAAAAATATCCCAGATCAAGACTTTTGTACAGATGTTTGTGGTTTAATCTGCCCAGTTTTTGCTATATCTGCCTCTGGAAAGTGAAAACTTGAGGCGAGTGGAATTTCATTTGCTGGTGGTGCTATAAATATTAAATAATGACATTCAAACATTCATTCAATGTTGCACTTACTCTGGGCAATCCACAAACCTTGCTGTGGACAGTTTTCACTGGAACTACTTTCTGCCAAAGAAATAGATGTTACTCTTGGGTTTTTTAATCATCAGCCAGTGCATTGTAATTCCCTTCACCTTTTTTTATTGGTGTGGCAGCACAAGTTTCAGAGGCCAATATCTTTAAACTTGAAACAATCATTTGAATCAAAGTCCACTTACTAACTTTTTACAAAGCCTTTAACAGCATTTCACATTCTTAATCAGCTGAGGGAGTTTTGCTCAATTGTCATGAAAATATTAGCATGGCCAGACACCACTAGGGGCATGTGAGAAAATGTGTCTTTTTATGATGTTGGTAAACATCTGGCATAGACAGAGACAGAGATTTGCTATTCTATAAATCATTAGCAGCACAGAATATCAGAATTTTAAACTCAGTGTCTGGGTGTTTCGTAATCTTAATGTCCACAACCATGTGTTCTGGTAACCTCTTATCAAAGAACCAGATGTACTTTTAATGCAGTTCCTCATTTTTTGCACTGAGTGTTTCATAAACACACACCTCAAGAAAATTAACTGGACATTTACTTCCAGAACCTCCAAATAACTCATCCCACTTCGATACCGTAATCTCAGAGTCTGAAATTCAGGTTTTGTAGTATCAGTAGGCTCTTGCATTTAAAAGGAAAATGCAAAATCATACTTGTTATTTCTAGAGCACTGCATATCCCTTAGCCTTTCTGTCAACTGGCCTGTTTCTGCTCTCCCTCCTGTTCTTCCTGTCCTGTCATCAAGATTATCACACCTTCTGTTCTCCTCTAATCAGCTTCTACCTCTTCCTTACCTTTTGTCCCTTCACATTCTCCTCTCTCATCTCTCCTACTTTCTCTCCTCTCATCATCTTCATCCTCCAAGTTTCTCAGTCACTTTCTTTTTTCCTCCCCTTTCATCTTCTCCATTTTCAGTCAAAACCTCTGCTGTCGTCATATATTTCCTTTTTTTGCCCTGTTCCTTCTTCCGCCTTCATCATGCTCTCTTTTTCTTTCCTCTCATATTTTCTTTCTCCTCCACATGCTTGTCTTTTCTCTTTTCCTCCCTTTTGCTAATTATCTCTCTCTCTAATTATCTCTTGCTCTTCCAGTTCTGGTTGTGCTGCAGTGCAGACGTGTTTTCTTTAGCTCTCTGCTTGCTATATACTTCATGCTTTGTTCTGGCATGTTCTAATTTCCTAAATATTCTTCCAAAGAGAACTACTATCGGCTACACCGGCACTAAAGAAAACCTCTAGAGTGGAATTTCAGAACGGAACAAAAGTTTACCTTTGGGACACAGGAAAGTTTCAGAGCCCTACCACAGACTCAGCTTTTAACGTAGCCTAGCCTAGCTTAGCATACAAAGCTTCTACGAAGCTAATTACACCACTAGCATTACAGCTAACAAAAATCCAAGCCAAGGGCAAGGAGAAACACTACTAGCTCCACACCTGAGCCAGACACTATTCTGATTGGGGACTCTATAACCAAGCATGTAAGAATGGTGGAGAATGAAAATCTAACCGTGGATGACGCATCTGTCAAGGAGCTAACAGAGATCACAACATCATGAGATCACATGAGAAGCGTGCCGAGAAAAGCAATTTAAAATCTGTGTCATCACAGTGTAAAATCCTAGGTACCAAGCACAAACTCGCAGGTGGGGCCGGTGGGGGAAACACTACTGCACATATTCAGAGGGCCACACAACACACAAGCAAACCCGGGAGCACCAACCGAGCAATTCTTATTGGACTGAATGGGTGCCATTTTTGGTCCAGTATCCAGCTCTTATAATACATCCATGGTTGCTCTACACACCCAAGCAATATTAACATTACCATCCACACTGCAAATGAAAACTGACTCTGAGATCCTGAAAAAACATTTCTTTTACTATTGGAAAAACTGACCGACCGTCAGTTGCAACATGTACACATTTCTGGACCAATACAAACTTTTGAGAAAAGAACTGAATTTTTTAGCAGACTCCTCGGCCTGAATACTTATGACACACTGACATCAGGGTGCCTCACTATGGGATAAAGTTTATTGACAATTCCAAACTCTTTTGAAACTGTAAAGACCACTTTAAACCAAATGGGGTTCATCCAAACATCACTGGATTCAAACTACTTAGCGCCAACCAACATCATGCCCTTGGGATGCTAAACCCAAACAAGAGTGTGTGGATAAGCACGAAGGACAATGTAAACAGACAGCCTGCATCTCTCACCCAACACATGACCCTCTGCTTTACATCATCCAAGGCATTCAGAGGATGTCTCTGAATGCTCAGCCCCAATCAGGGACCCAACAACCCCCCTCCCAACCCCTCCACCACACTCACCAATCAATTGAGTTAGTTAAAACTGCCAGGCTGAATCTCAGTCAAACGAATGAACTATTAAACAGCAATAACCACAGACATCACCACTCAGATGTCCACTGGAGATGAGACAGACCCCATGCTGCTTCCTTAAACATACCAGTGATCCTAAACAGCTGGTGGCATGGTCAAACACATTGTAGCAATCACAGACCATCTGCTACCTGTCTCAGTAATCTTAAATTTGTCAATGTTCAGCCACAGCCAGTCCCCTCTCCTATCACAGAATCCCTGTAGCTGAAATTTTAATGTCAGATCACTGGCTAACAAATCCTTCTTGGTTAATGAATATAAAATAATAAAATAATAATAATAAAATCACTGAAAAAATTTTCACTGTGTACTTTTAGTTGAGACCAGGCTAAACAACACTGCTGGTGCAGCAACACTGACAGATTCTTGTTCTCTAAACTATCATTTCTATCAGTCAGTCAGACACAACAGGAAAGGAGGAGGGATTTCAGCCATTTTCTCTCCACAGTTTGTGTGTAATGACATTGACCTGGGTGAATTTACTCTCAAAGCAGAATTATCAGTACTTATCATGACATTATATCATTATAATGTAACACATACACACACACACACACACACACACACACACACACACACACACACACACTGAGTTATCTGCATCAAAATGTGAAGAACTGGCATTGTTATTGAATAACAAAATAACTGCAATTAGAGCCAGCATTACTGCTGAAGCAAACATACATGATCCCAGCAAATACAATGGGAAAATTCATCTGTATTACACATACTGAGCTTTGCAAGACTGTTACTGAGTGTAACTCTTCCATCTCATGTATTGACCCAGTACCTACAGCATTCTTCAAGCGGGTGTTCGACAGTGTTTCAGGTCATGTCCTGAAGATTATGAATACATCTCTTCAAACAGGCATCTGGTAACAGCTGTTCAAAACAGCTGTTGTAAAACTTTTGCTGAAGAAACCCAACCTAGATGGTAATGCACTGGCCAGTTATAGGCCGATATCCAACATCACAGCACTGAAACTGCTCTTATTAAAATAATCAGTGACCTCAGACTAAACTCTGATGAAAATAAGGTCTCAGTTCTTATCCTCTTAGAATTAAGTGCAACGTTTGATATGATTGACCATGATATACTGATCAATCATCTGGAAAAGTGGGTTGGTCTTTCTTACTGTGTGTTAAACTGGTTCAAAACATACCTTAAAGGGAGAAAGTTTTACGTCAGTCTCAGAGATCATGTGTCTGAGGAACATAACTCCCTGGATTAAATCTGAAGTCACACGTCTTTGTGTTATCAGATCTAAGCTTCAAGTCCCACATTACCATGGTGATGAAAACATCATTTTTTCACCTTAAAAACATGGCCAAAGTACAACGACTTATAAATCAAAAAGATGCTGAAAAATTGATTCATCCCTTTATTTCAAGCCAACTTGATTACTGTAATGCACTTTTCACTGGCTCCCCCAAAAAACCAGAGAGAGAGGAGAGCACATTAGGCCAGTCTAGTTTTAGCTTCTCTGCACTGACTCCCTGTAACATTTAGAATTACTTTAAGGTCCTTCTCCTTATATACAAATCCCTTAATGGGCTAGGACCAAGCTACAATGTTAACTACCTTGTTTACTATTTGCCTTCAAGAACACTGCGATCATCTGCTGCTGGTTTATTGGAAGGTCTCTGCAACAGCCAAAAGAAAATTGGGGATGCAGCCTTTATCATACTCCCCAGAGCTATGGAACACACTACTGATAGATATCAGGGAAGCCAGCTCACTATTTTTTTTTTTAAAGAAAGCTAAAAACATATCTCTACACTTTATATTTTTAACTTTGTTATAATTATTATCATTATTATTATTATTTTATTATTATTCAGTGGATTTTATCTTCCATCTCTTTTCATGTGAAGCACTTGGTGCATATCATTTCTTTGTTGTAATGAACTTTGAGCTACATTTCTTGTATGAAAGGTGCTATACAAATAAAGTTGTTTGTTGTTATTATTATTATTATTATTATTCTCTCTTTTACCTCATTTCCTTTCCTTTCCTTCACTCCTCTCTTTTTCCTCCTTTCCTCCCTTCTTTCTACCTATCCCCATCTCTTCCCTTGTCCTCTCCTTTACTTCTCTCCTCTCCTGGGTGTTTGACAGCTTTTATAAACACCCACTAAAAGCCTCTGTCACATGCTGCTGTTAGCGCTGCACTATTCAGCCTAATTCACCTTCAGTGTAAAAAGGCTTTTACTGGCTGCCATTTTGGCTGCGTGCGTGCATGAGGAGAATGTGTTAGCACATCCAGGATTTTGAGGGACAGCTCAAAATATTTCAGGCTGAACCAACATGTCAGATAAAATTGCAGTGGGAAATCTGGGAAAGTTACAAGATCAGAGATGTGAATTTAAAGACACTTATGTTGAAAAGAAAGGTTGAGAGGATTGATTTTGACTGCCGAACAAGGGTGAAATGGAAAATGCACTCCACAAAACTCAGTTTAGCTATCTTTCTATTGGCAGAATAGTTTTGTGTGTGTATTTTTATTGGCTGACACAGGTCTTCAGTACTTAACTGACTGACATTTACTGAGAATACTGTATTCTGTCATGGGCATCAATGCATATACTACTACCATGATACAGATAAAAGTAAATGTATAAATGCCCCTAACGTACAGAGACACCATATAATTTCATTTTGCAGGAACAAAATTAGCTATTCATTTATAAGCTGTTCATTTATCAATTGGAAAGGTTAGATAAAGTGGTGCCATACATACACATATAGGTATAAACTGTATATATCAGCTGTGAGTGGTAGTCCATGAAGTCCTGTGTGTGCTGTGTTGTTCGCTGGCATCTATAATACTGATTAGTGTTCTAGGCCTGTATTACTTTATTACAAGAAATGTATGATTGCAATCCAACCCACACTACCAGTAACCCAAAACAATTATTAGCATGAAATATGAAAAACAGCTGAAAATTAATTGCGAGGAAATGTAATTTGCATCCAAAGTCACATTTTCAGTGTGACTCTACTGCTTGCCTTTTGGTTTGCATTCCTTACTTTTGCTCAGCCATCTTGAGTTTGGGTTTGCATTTGTTTCTGAGATTGGTCTTGTTCCTTTTTTACTGGCAAGTGAGTGGGATATGCTACTAGCATTTATGTATTAGCACTATCTAAAAGTTAAAATCAAAATATGTTTTCCCTGACAGTTTTATCACTTACTGAAGAAATGTTACAGCTGAAGATGGACAACCTTCTGGCGAGTAAGATGTGTAGAGTTCTTCAAGTTATTAAGTTACTAAGTCAACTTGCCAGCCTGTTAGCTAGTGTTGGCTTGTTATCTAGTTAGCAAAATAGCATTTTTGAATAAGGACTGCATCCGAAATGAATTCCTTGCTCACTTGCTCACTAGTGCTTACACAATAGACAGCTGTTTAGTGAGCAGTTAACTGGGATTTCAGACTCTGACACTGTTGCTGAACCACTTTGCACACTAAGGAAAGGCATCTGCCCAAAACGTCAGTGCTATGCTTGAATGAATAATTTAAATGGAGTGCTGTCCTACTTCTGATTTTTGATTTCAGACACTTATAAATAATCCTCATTATCTCAGGTATATTTTTGCACAACATAGCAGAAAACAATGTTACTTGCCATGGAAAGCCCTTTTTTCTTTCCATCGTGGGAGCACTATATAGTGCATAAATGTCTTACACACTGAGAATTTGGACACACAAATAACAATATACTTTGCTAGTAGTTATTCTGGACACAGCCAGTTCCCTTGATCTCCAGTATCCTCTGTAGAGTCATGTGTTGCTCTATGATGAGTGCACTGAGTTCCTGTTCATCCACTTTACTCAACTGCTCTGTTAACCCTTCTTAAGAACTACTTTACAAAACGTTCTGAATACAATTAGCTCTCTGCAAAGGCAAGTTGTCTTGGCTCAAGTCGAACGGATGCGCTGAAGTGTTTAAAGCTCAAACACCCCAGAGCACTTTAGCCATGAGTCCACATCTTCATTGTAGCACAGAGCTCTTGTGAGGATTAGAGGGGAACCACTCTAAAACTAGTGACACATTGGTCTGATGGGATTACCAGAACAGTTTGTTGAAGCTTTACTATAATTTACATTTTGACAAGTGTAATGCTTTTCATTTGGGTTATCATTAAACATTTCATCTTGTACATATTCCAAAGAGAATGAACACTATATATAAAACATGTCACTTGCTGTGGGCCAGATTACTTCTTATTGTACTAGGAAAGAGCTACTAAAGTAATCTTTAATGATCTGCATAATATAAATCAGTGATAGAGAATAATGAAAACAACATTTATTTATATCTTTACATCACTTTAATATTTTGAACACAATTGTTTGTCTCAAAGAAGACACCCAGATGGGCTGAAAATGAAATAGCCTATTTAGGTAAGCATGTGGTGGCTGAAGGATGGATGGATGAGAATGAAAGAATACCTGGCTGTCTAACAATAGATCCCTGCTTTCCACAGACTAAGGCTTCAATAAACAAGGCTTCAATCCCCCCTTGGCTTCCTGTGTAGACCATGTGTTTGATGGAGCTGGAAGCTCTGGCTCCATTGTCCTGCTGGTTTAAACAGAGAGACAGTGTGTGTGTGTAGGAGAGAGAAAGTGTATGCGAGTGTATGTTTGAGCCCCTCAGGACCAAATGAGAATGCCTGCCACTGGAAGGCAGCCATAACTATCACACAGGGGACACACACACACACACAAACACACTCTCTACTTCTATTTCTATCTCTGTCTATGTTTTTTTTCCACTCAAACACACGCTCGCACTCCCTTGGTCCCCATGCGTGTGTTTTTTGGGGTGTAATTACGTGATTTTTATGGCATAATCACTTAGTCCTAATAAAGCCAAGAGAGTCTTATGGGAAATTTGCATACACATACGCCTCCATTTCTCTCTCAAATACACACACACACACACATTTAGATCTGCACAGTTTATAGTCCATCATTGTAACTGTCAGCCTCTATCTCAGTAAATGATGTGTTAAAATAACCCAATGGGCCTCATGTGAGAACATTTTCATATTCTTCATCTAAAACTCTCTTACTTTTCTCTGTGAGGTTTACTCTTACGAGTGATCCAAGTCAGATTCAACAAAGTCTCTTAACGGCCCAAACTTAATCATAAATCACTTGTTTCAGCCTGATGAATGTCACCTGTTCATGAGGAGGTGCGTGTTAGTAAGATGGGATCATTTGCATAATCAATGCCCCTAAAACTGCCATATAAGGCTTTATGTTCTGTTCAGTCTGTGTTTTAATTCAAAGAAATGTTACCAAAGAGTAAAAACAAGAACTTCACACTGCAGAGCTTCAAGTTCTGTTTTCAGAAATCAGCAGACAAAAAGTGAATGAGTTTAGGAGTGTCAGTAGTAGGGGACCTGACACAGTTAATACAATGTACAGCAACACTGTACTGTGACAGAAATAAAGAGTGAATGCTTCGATGTGAAGTTTGATACTAAAAAACATCTTTCTAAAGAAAAACGCTCATGATGGGAGGCAGTCATGTGATAAAGAGATATTAGACAAGAGAATATTCTAGCCCACAGTAGGTAATTTAACACTGTCAACTGCAACACAAGATGATACTGTACAGAGACACGCAGAGTCATTTCCTAGCAACTACTGTAATATATGTTGCTATGTCACTAAAAATCATAAAGTCTAATAATCCTCTCATTAATTTGGCAGCCATGATGATGATAATATGGTGAACAGAATATTCATTTTTTGTATACATTTTTTTTAGTTATATATTTTATTTTACTTGATTTTGGTATCATGTTTAAACTCCAAATTCATTCAGATTAAGACATCATACTTCAAAGTCAAAAAAGTGTTTTCACCTTATGAAGAAAGGTGGAGACTATCTGTTCAGGACACATATGACAGGTCTGGACCACTCATATATTCTGTTGGTACCTGAGAGAAAATTACAGAAAAGTACAAGAAGATTGATGCCTCTTTAGGACAAATCTGTTCGTAGGATTGCTTCTTGCATGAGGTCCATTTTCTTTTTTCAGAATACAGGAAAATATTCCCTGATTGTGTGACAGGTGTGTCAGAGGGCAGCACGATACAAATGAAAAACTTCTGTACTTTGACTTTATATTTATTTATTACAGCATTTTGCTTGTACTAAAAGTTTTCACCTCTATTTGTAATGTGTTAGCAAGTATAGTATTTTCAATTGTTTATGATCTTTTGGTTGTATTTTTTATGTCAAGATACGGTTCCTAATAGAGGTCTCTTTGAATAATAATATCAATAATATCAAATGAATAGTTTTTTTGTTATATACCAATAATATTCCTGCTGACTTGTTGTGTGGCCATGGTACGTAATACAAGCAATTTAGCATTGCACTTCCATAAAGTTGTGGGGTGTACGAGAGACAGAATGGACCAAATCGATACAGCTGACTTTTAGTCTCCTAGCATGGGTCAAGCTCCAAAACCACTGGAGCCTACATTTCCCATAATGTAGCTTAAGAGTCTTTCTTAAACCCGCCCTGCTTTGTAAACATCTACATATTCACACCTCCAGTTTGTAACGCAGGCTTTCTATGAAACAATGTGGTAGACCCAAGTCCAGATAACCCTGATGACATCACTATGACATCATCCGGGGGGTGGGAGGGGGTGGGGGGTGGGGGGGGTATTATTTTTAAGACTTGACAGTCACCCTCCAGAACCACAGAGGTACTCCCTGTGATCAGCCAACTAGACTTCGTGTGTCAAATTGTTGGAGTTCCCCTTTAAGGTGATCTTGTAATATCTTATATTCCTTTATTGTTCTGTTATAGAGCTCATTAAATGTATAACTATTGATTTATTGATATTTTTCTATAGTTGTCACTTCACATATATAAAGCATTCCTGCTTTATCCTTTATAAGGTTTTTTGTTGCATCTTTCTTATTTGTGTTGCAGAACATCATGTAACCATGTACTGTAAGCAATGCACAACATTCTTTCTCCAAATGTGCAGCTCATGTCTCACAGCTGACCTTTGACCCCCTCTGGTGAAATTGAGTCTATAGTTTTTCATTTAACGTTTAAAAAAAATGTATAAACTAATTTTGTTATGAGTTGTTTACATCAAAATATGATTGTTGCACTGAAATCTGTGTGCATTTTATTCTGTGAGATAGAAGAAGATGGATCGTGTGTGACTGTGTTTTCACTCAACTTCAAAGTTTTTCAGCACTAATCCATACTTGCACTGTAGCCCACAGTCATCCACTTCCAGGTCAGGGTTACTGCTGGTGGGTTGATGATTGATATCTGTCTGAGGCAACTAAAGTAAACGTTCTCAGTTTAAATCTGCAGCTGAAAGAAAACTGTTTGTGAACCTAGATTATGTCTTATCTGAGGAGGAATAATTGTGTGGGATGGATGTGTGGGTTATGTCACAGTGTGTGTTTGTGAGTGTGCGTGCGTGCGTGTCAACACGACACAGTGGTTTTGAAGTTTCTTGGCTGTGATTTCCAAACTTCCAGAGCTTTTCTCCAGACATCAGAAATTTAAAGAGAAGCTCTTTGAAACCTCTTTTAGAAAGTCTTCAGAAATGTCTTCAGGGAATGATTGTGAACTGTGTGGTTATGTGTGCGTTTGTGTGTGAGAGAGACAGAGAGAGGGAGATAAAGTGAGAAGTCTCCCTTGATATCAAACACTTTCTTCAGTGGCATAGTTCACAGAGCTATGATGATGCATTCGTTTAATAAGGATACGTGTTGAGACCAGATTCAGAACTGGTTTCACTTCCGTATTTGATTGTGTGTGTATTTATCAGGATGTCACAGAATGGAGGAAGATAGTCTGGTCTGCTTTGTGCACAAACATAATCAGATGAAGAGGTGCGTCACACTTCCAAGGCCAAGGTGAAAATATAGCTAGTTTGTAACTTAAATTAATAATAAAAAGCATTTTTGTCTTGCAAGCTTCATAAAACAGAGTTACATCAGATGTACTGTATTTGATGAAGGCCCTGTAGCATTTTTAGATCAGCTATTTATTTCTGAGCTGCACCTCTCCAAAATGTTAAGAGCACAGTTTTGTTGCACACAAGGCTTCCCACAAAGGAAAAGATTATGTGAAGACATGAGTAGAAACAGGCAATAGTTTTAGTTTGTTCTTGAGTGTTAATGCCCCAAAACGACATATTCTTACACTCCAGTGACAGAAGCCCTCTAGTGTCTGTAGTAATTATGATGGGAGCAAAGAAGTAAATCAGATATTATTACATAGCGACTAAATCCGCATAAGAGGTCAAAGTGGATGGTTGACTCAAAAAGACTGAGTTCTCTGACTTTAACACAGGAGATCACTATTGGTTTCCTGTTTCCAACCACCACTGTTTTTTTAAAAAACATGACCACAATTGTCCCTTAAGTAGAAGTAAGGGTGTGGAGGTCCAGGTGGTGGATGGGTGTGTAGCAAGTCCGACTTTCATGCAGGAAAGTGGAGTTTGGGTTCCATCACAGAGCTGCAATTAACATTTGCACTTTTATTACCACAATCCTTCCCTAACAATCACCAAGTGTTTTAGTGAGAAGCCCCTCACTGCAGTGTGCAGTTCTGTCTCCTTCAGGTTCTCCTGAGGTCAGTGGCGGTATGCACCAAGTTGTTTGCAATCAGCCAGTAAACGGAGAGAAGAAAAAGAAGATGTTCAGCTGAAGTTCATGTCGAAAGTATCAAATGAAAGCACATCTACATAGATAAAAATATAAACCATGGAAATAAGTGAGGCTGTCATTATGCATAATGTACTTTGTAATATTCATGTTAGACCAGTGTAGTGGTATATTACATAACCAACTACCAAACAGATGTTGACATAGCGTTAATTATCACCCATGTGCACGAGCTAGCTAATTAGCAATAGCTAATCAAGCAAATCAAGTTTTAGTGTCATATAGACAATCATACACAGTATAACCAGTAATGAATTTCAGAACAATATAACCAGCACATAACATAGCATACATACATTACAGGTTTAGCAAGTTTTGAAGCAGAAGTAGTAGAAGAACAATTATCTTTCTATTCTTGACTGCAATAATTTGAGCAGCTTGTATCAAAGTCTGAGATGTATAGCATGAAGCTAAAAGTGTTAAAACACTCGTGCTGCTAGCACTTCATGTAACATTTCTTACAATCTTCAAAAGTGAAATGCATTTGTATTCAACGTATGCCTTTGGTCACGACTGTCAAACCTCAGATGGACAAAACTGCACACTGCAGTCAGGAGTACTTGAATTTATCTTCAGAAAAGTCTCTAAAGAAGAGATAACAGCATTAATCAGCAAGAACAGAAGAGGAAATATCAACTTTGGATATTTTTTTTTTTAAATCAAAACAACTAGCTAGCTGTCAAATGCTAACTGCTACCTGCTACTGTTACCATCATTCCAAAGGAGAAACTGCACTGAGGAAGCTAATGGAGGAGTTATTTTGTGAAGAAAAAAAGAGAAATTAAGGGGTCCTTGTTGGTCGTATTCTCTCTCTCTCTCTGTCCATGAACGTGTGATGGCAACGCAACCACCGTTTGCAGCAGCCTCTCCTAGTTCCAACTATGCAGTATCTTTGTCCATGTCTACATCGTGTGGCATGCAAGGGAAATATGTCTATGATTGTCAGTTTCTTTCAGCCATTTGTAACTTTTGCCATGAGAAATACTGGCTGGGAGCTAAATCAGCTTAGCGCACTTGGTCTGCTACACCCAGTGGACCCAAAGAAGACCACGGTCTTGCCTGGAGCTGTGCTGGAGAGGACACATCAAAAGTGGTGCGACAGGATGTGGTAGCGTGGAGGAGTGCAAGCTAGGCTAACTGTTAACCCATACAAACCGGCAGTTCCAACAGTCATGCTGCCTAATGTTTGATCTCTGGACAGCAGAATGGATTATATGACTCCCATCAGTGCCAGTTACTCGTTGACATGCAAGGGTTGTCTATATAGAACAGAGACATATACCTTTCTTTCTAAATGCACTTTAATGTACTGTGCTGCTAACTGCTCATTGTTTTTTCTCTTGGGATTTATATGTTTTTATCAAGGAACTTTATACAGTATATATTTATCCTTTCTGCAAATGTATCCTTCCTGCAAATACACAAGAAATGACAATAAACTAAATCTTGAATCTTGAATCTAGTGGGCTACTTTAACTATAGTTTATTTGTCATGACCACTATCTTTAATGTGGGATTTGCAGAAATGTCTAACATCAACATTCTTGTTTGGTGATAGGGTTATTTGACAATGACCAATCCTTAAAACCCTGCAAGTTTTCATAGTTGTTCAACCTTGACTGTTACCGAACATTGTTATTTCACAAACGAGAAAAAAAGATAAGTCCACAGTGTGCTAAAGTGTACATGCAAGCATTTTTGATTTCAAGAATTCATGCTTGTTCTGTCCTGATCTTGGCCTCTGACCTTCCTGTGAATGAGGGCCAGCAGGAAATATATTTAATAGATTTTTTTCTGTATTACATTTCTATATTGACAAACTGAGACATCACGGGCCATTCTTATTCATTTGGTCTCTTACCCTGACATGCCTGAATTTCCTCTGGACCCTTCCAAATGTTAACAACCAGATCAAATTTCAAAGAATCCACGGCATCAGGCATCAGAGAAAAACTTTCTTTCCTTCAATCCTAAAAACTTCTAGATATATATTTTTTCCTCTGATGAAAGTAATATTTCTTTCTGGTGTCCCCGTTTTGCCCCTGTTTTCAGTCCGTGCCAGGAGAAACTTTATTTTTTATACAATTCTCATTTCAGCTCAGTCCCAATGATGAACCCAGCTCTGACAGAAGTTGTGAGGACAGGCTGTGACAGAGCACATATAGAATAAAGACTAAAGCATCCTAGTGCTAAATGAACAAGGCAGGGTTGAAAATGAAACACACCAACTATCCTCTCTCTGTCACTTGTTATGTTTCCATCCAACTGTCAGGGGAACTCAGCACAACTCTTGAAATGCCACTAAAACTAAAACAAGAATTACATAAATGTGTTACACCCAGAGTTGATTTGAATAAAAAGCCTTTTATAATGCAGGCTGGAGCTGCATCAGGAAAAGAAACATATTTGCATTACGCAGTTTGTTACTGTTGTTAAATGTCAGCTAATGTGATATTTTATACTGAAGGTGATAATGAAACAAACCTGGTAATGCTTTAATATACCAACTAATCGTCATGAAGTGAAGATTTATGCAGGGGAAGAGAAGGTTTGACATTTCCGAGAGTTATAATTGGGCAGATATTTAAAATGCGTCGCTCAATGTTTATGGCATAATGAATTTACGGACAAAATACGACACCACCTCAAGCAAGTACAAGTCTTTTATGATAATCAGAAAATGATGATATTTGCTGTTTTGCTGTCTAATTTAATAAGGGTGTGACTTGTACAGGTGTCCTTGCCAGAAAAAACAATGGCAAATGACATTTGTTCAAACACTTTAAATATCCTATGCTGACATCTTCCCGATAAGCAACCTTGTGGAAATGCAATTAACGACAGTCCTCTCTGAGAATCAAAGGAGGAAGTAGTGTGATGTTACACCACTGCAAAACTTTACAAGTTCTCCAAATGAAATGGCAAAATACATCCAGTATGCAAGTTCATTCTTGATCTAGGAAATAGTAACTTTCAACTGTATCAGTCTGTCTTCATTAGCAGATATGGATCTGTTGACAATAGCAGTTTGACATTGTGTCATACGACTACTTTTATGGTCGATAATGAATTTTCATGCTTAACTTTTTAGGTTAACAGACCAAAAAAAAAAAACCCAAAAATGCAATGGTCAACAGATCCATCTCCATGACAACTAATAAAAAACAGTCTGATATGGTTGAAAGCTCTGGGAAAAAGCTCATAAGTGGACACTGAGTTGGCTTTGTTGGAAAAAAGAGATCATTTGCCATTGCCTTAAAGAAACACCCTTATTAGCATTTTCTAATCAGATGCATTTATGGCAGGATGACATCATCATTGCCTCCCAAATCTGGATCTGCCACCTCCATGTTTAATGTCTGTTTAGGTTTTAGCAACTAAAACCACTATGTTAAAGTCAGGGAAAGACAATTCAAAGAAAACAAAATTGCTGGTAGAAGGTGTCTGTCTATGTAATCGTCTATTGCGTCTTTATATTGACTTTGTATGTAATTGTGCCAGGTGGATGAATGAGTAAGCAAAGCGTGACTTTGACACGGGAAACCAGCTTTTGCATCACTTTTAGTTGTTTGAAGTAGAAATGCTCATAAAGTAAATGTTGTTTACAGTATAAGTTACAACAAAAATAATTTTTCTGGAAAGATGCAGGAAGCTGATGTTCTGTGTTGCTCATAAAAAACCCCTTGTGTTGAATCTAATCAAAACAGTTGCATTTGAATCAGCTCAGGTTATGTGCTACCCATACACAGAGTGATATTGATCAATTCACAATCAATATGTTTTCATTCTTGTTCATTCCTTATTCTAAGGCATGTGTGATTTGATATAATGGCCCTATCTGCCTTAGCTAACCAATTATACTGGTCTGTCTTCAAAATGCTTGGATGAAAATCCTGTTACTTTCTCTCTCTCCCTCTCAGACACACACTATCCCTCCTCTCCTTATGTCATCTTTCTGTTTTCTCAGTCTGCACCAAACAATTAGAGGAAGTGGAGACGCTGACTTGCCTTGCACTAGCTTCAAAAAGAGACTCCTAGCTGTGTCAAACAAAAATAAAAGCAAAGAAAACTTCCAAGTCAACAGTAGCTACTACCTGCTGGATTTTGTGACAATGGGAGATATAGATCTTTTTACCATGTCACTGGCCACCATCATTACACAAGGGGAAACATGCTGCAACTTAAGAAAACACATGCAAATAGACAAAACACAAGCTTAAGTTAAGTAAACATCTTCATCAATTTCACAACACATGCACAGTATTTAGAAAATGCGCAGCAAATACTACAACACAATACATTACAGAAACGTCAACGGATGTGTTTCCAGAGGACACTTAAGAGTGATAAACATGTCAATAACTCATAAGTGAAATGTTGTTAAAACACAAATGATGCCTCTTTCCTACTGTAGTGAGGTAGACAACGCGCTACAACCTTATAAAATGAGCCTTCCTCTGAGCTGGACAAATAACAATGTTCTCTATGTACAGCTGGCTGTGAGACAAGGGCGCAGGGACCATGTAAAAAGTGCAACACCAAAAAGAGATACCTCAAACAATATTCAATAACCCCTAAACCTTTTTTTTCCAAACTAAGTGTTGTAGTATAACCAACACGAGACCATTGATATGTGAAGTGATTTTACATAGTGAAGTTATTGAATATTGTGCTGCACACTCGTCTCACAGCCAGTTGTACATAGATAACAATGCACAAGCTACCCAGATCTTTACGACATGAGGCAGTAGTGCTCATGGGAAATGCAGGCTTCATTCTGGGAAACGGCACTTTTTTTTTTGTCCAAAATCAACACAAAATGAAAGTTCCTCGTAGTAACTTAATGTAAAGACAGTGTTTAAAGCACTTTGACATTTTTGTGATCTCCTGCATGTTGAAGTCAGTCAAATTGTGCATGTTTCTCTCCTTTGTTCTTCTTTGATATAACACAATTGTCAGACTGTGTGTTTGTGTGTGTGTGTGTGTGTGTGTGTGTGTGTGTGTGTGTGTGTGTTTGTGTAAGAACAAAACAATTATTAAGAATGCCATTAGTCCTGTAGTGAGACCTATTTTAACTAGGACCTCACTTAAACCCTTTTTATCTATCCCTACCTCTGTCTGTCTATTCATTTGGAGTCTGCAGCCTCCTTGGAAACAAGCAAATGAGAGTGCTTTTAACCACACACAAACACACACGTGCACGTGCACACACATACACACACACACACACTCGTGAAGGCCTGGCAGCATTGATTTGCTCTGTTGCTCTGGTCCTGTTTGCAATTCAGCACCTTGATTTGTGCTAGTGGGGACACCAAGTCAGAGGAGATGTTAATTTGATTTAGCCAGTGGCTTTGTTGCATCAGGGGAAACGCCACCGGAAGCAATGCAGCATCAGTCTTCATCTTAATAACAAATTAGATATCCAGCTGATATTATGCCTGTTTTTTGAAATTCTCTTTCTCTTTGCCTCCGTCAGTCTCGCTCACTCTTTATCTATTGCTAAGACATAAGACTGTTTTTATTTCTCGAGTCATTTTATCCCCCAGCCTTTTATTTTCTTATTTCTACCTTTTCTGGCTTTCTGTGCCTCCCTTGTGACACACACATACACACACACACACACACACACACACACAAAAACATCATTATTGTTTATTCTGTACATTAATTATATATGTGAGGTTTCTAAAATATTAAAAAATGATATTATATGCAGATGATACAAATTTATGTTGTTCTGGTAAGAACTTCTGGATACAGTTGAAAAAGAATTGAAAATGCTAAACAGTTGGTTTGATTCTAATAAACTAACACTGAATAAAACTAAATTTATGTTGAAAATGAAATTAAATTTCTTGGAGTGATAATAGATATAAATTATGGAAGGCTGGAAGCCACATATAAATTATACCAAAGCTAAAATGTCAAAGTCAATTGCAATATTACATAAAGTTAAAGATCTTCTCATGTTCCCTTGTGGCCCCATATAGAACTTACTAAGTGGAAGTGTGTGGAAATACATATAAAACACTACTAATCCAATGTTCATTCTTCAAA
Source organism: Thunnus albacares (assembly GCF_914725855.1). NCBI lineage: Eukaryota > Metazoa > Chordata > Actinopteri > Scombriformes > Scombridae > Thunnus > Thunnus albacares. Next base: position 6,683,707 of record NC_058115.1, read on the forward strand.
GGAAAGCCGTATTAACTGTAAACAAAACTACTTACAGAGAAGCAACAAACTCACTCTTTATTAAATTAAAGGCTCTAAAATGTAATGATTTGGACTTTAAAACGATTCAAATTATATATAGAGTAAAAAAACAATTATTACCTTGAAGTATCCAATAGTTGTTTAAAAAGAGAAAAGTTTGATATGATTTGAGAGGAATTTGCATATTCAAAAGACACTTGGTGAGGACTACTCAGTAGAGTCACTCAGTAAGTCAAAAAAAAAACGTACTGAACAAATGGTGTATGCAGTGAAGTGAATTTTCGCCTTGTGTCATTTGCACAAGTGGACCATGATTTTATTTCCCCCAAAATCCAATGTACCCATTATATGTTAGCTGTAAGCCAGCAAGCAACGGATGCACCAACCTTGTCTGTGGGAGTTTGCCTGTGTGTTTGTGTTCAGTTCAGCTTCTAACTAAACTCAGAATTCAAAAGAAACTCTGGTTCTTTCTATTATTTCTATCCAGCTTCTCCTTTTCCATCTTGTCTCTGTACATTTATGAAGTAGATTTATAAAGCCCTGGAAAATGCATCTTCACATCAGTTTGTGTCCCCCTGGGTGAATTTGCATCTACGTTGTCTTTGTATTGACTTTGTACGTGATTGCACCATCTAGAATTCGCTTCACTTTCTGTCTGAACACACAGTGAGATGTAAAGTGTATTGTCCCTGGTTTGATTCCAGCTGGAAACCTTTGTTACATACATCCCTCCGTAGCCCTGAGTTTTGTTGCTCACTCCGACATTTACTTGTTTTGAAATGGACAGGGGAGGGATTTTCAATGCAGCTAGAGTGCAATGCAATTTAGGTGTCAAAGACAACATGGCCACTTCCTCAAACCAGGTCTGAGCATAGAGGGAACAATCTGTGTTTGTGTCTGGAGTTAATATATTCATCTAGTTCAGAGTCTCCAAAATCAAATAAAACCATCCAATGCCTGTTGGTCCTTCCCGTTTCTGTTTGATATGAGTCTTTTACAGAGTAGAAACACTTACATGCACATCAGAAATCCAATTTTAATGTGATTAAGGCAATGAAACAAGTAAAGCACAGTCTGCACTTGGCTAGATTAAGCAATTCGCCTAAATGTGCCAACATCTTCTTTCCGGAAGTTTGAAGTTTTTCTTTTTTGGTTGACTAAATTCTTATTATCATGCAAAGACACCAGCTCAGGTATGTCCCCTCCATCTGCAACACCTCATCCAATTTGAGTACATTGATTAAATCTTACAGAACCAGCACCAGGCTGTAACAAAAAAAGTACAGGAACATCTGTGCTTTTGTGCCCATCAAGCTGCTGGTTATAATTCTGTATTCCACATAACTTCCAAGGTTGTAGAGGTCAAATCATTGCAATGATATTCTAGGGACACAGTGGCCACAGTGGTTTATACAGGCTAGGTTTTCATACAAGGTTTCTTTTCACTAAACATCGCTGAACTTCTCATAGGACCGTCCATTTCTGAAAGGTTTCCCAAAAGAGTAGCACCTGAAGTATTCTATGTGTAATTGCTGGAGATAGAGGTCTTTGGTTGTAACAAACAACATGACATGCTTGAGCAGTGACATGGCTGTAACTGTGTTATTTAAATATGATAGCTGTGTCACAAGAACAATCTTTGACGATGAAATAGAATATTGCAGGTTAAAATAGACATTTCAGGGTGCATATTTGCTGTTTTACACACTCCCAATTTTGTCCAATGGAGCATCTGGACAAGGACAAGATATGACATGATCATTTTGTACATTGGAATGAAACATTTCACTTTGGTCACTTGTGCTGAAATGGACGGGTGCGTGAAATGGAGTGTGACACACTTTCTTCCTATATGAAATGATCTTTTTACAGTGATAACATTTTGTTGCAAATTAATAAAACATCATTTTAGGAGACAGTGAACAGTAATGTAGACAGAACATAGACAGAAACATGAGGTCCAAATTATGCTTTCAGGAAGGCTGCTGAAGACCTTTAGTTATATGTTCATGCAGTTCACCATGAGCATATAACTGTAGCCACGCCCTAAAGCATTAGGGCGTGGCTACACTGATTATTACCACAGCAACAATGCTGGTTACGTATGTGATGTAATGTAACCCAAGAATAGGAGTATAGGCGTAGCTGTTGCCATTTGGTGTTTTCAGTTCATGAAAGTTAATTGTAACATTTTGGTTGCCTAAAAAGTCTTGTTCAGCATTTGGCTGTACTAAAAGACCCTCTAAGGAATCAGCTGTTCAGTTTATCTGGTAAGTACATTTTGTTTTAAGCCTGTTTCTTGCTAGCCAAAATTAGCATTAGCAATATCACAGTTAGCCATAGACTGCAAATGCACTGTGCTAACTAAGCTAGCAGCTAACGCTATCGCTAGGGTCAGCTCCACCCTCTTGTCCAAATATGATTACTTCTGGCTCCAAAAAAACAAGATGGCAACAAGATGGCTGAACTCGAGGCTTCAAAACAGGAGTCCATAAACCAATGGGTGACATCATAGTTGCTACGTCCATTAATTTTTTACAGTCTATGGTATATTCCTATTCCTTACCTTAACATAACCCCAGTTAAACACTGTTAGTCGAGATCATGAAGTGGTATAAAGTAGAAAACAAATAAATGATGGAACACAGCAAAAACCATTTTCCCTTATGCTCAATGCAAAACTAAATGGGGAGACCAATTTGATGAGTCATTCTTAACCAAGTGGTTTAAATCAAATATGAATGTCCCCAAATTTGTCATAGTCCAGAAACTTATCACATAACATAAATTGTTAGTTAATGGTAGCTAGTGGCTTAACTGTTAATGTTTATGTTAACATTACACATATATATGTGGGAATGGGAGAAATCTTGCTCTACTGCTGATGTCCAGCATGATGACGGAGACATTGGGAAATGTTGAGTCTTGTTTATTCGCTGGGTCACATGTAGTTTTAAATGACAAACCGTCTTTTAAGGGCACAATGGCAAGTTCAAACAGGGCATGCCAAATTGGCCGTGTAGGTAGTCAATTTTAGAAGGGGCATTATGGCCACACTCCAGGGCATCCACGGTTCTGGCCATTTGGGTGTGGTATAATTCCTGCCCCATATTCAGAAACTTCACAAAAGTAATTGGTGCTGTCCTAGAAAATGGAAATCGCTGGACCCTTTTTGTGGGTAGTCTGTCCTTTGCAAAATTGTGAGAAAACCTTGGTCTGTATTTTCCACCACAGCACTTGTAACTGGTGTTGTGAATAGTCAACCATATCCATACCTAAATCTGGCCTCAAATGTATAGTAATTATCTTTATACTTACCTGCTATGCCTATTTTAAGAAGAAAAAGATGATTTGTCCAAAAAGTCATTCTAAAACATCATTAAATTTGTCTTAAAAATGTCTGGTTTAATTATCTAATAGCTGATTAATTATGCAATACTAACTGTTCTTTCTTGTTAGTTAGCAGCATATCAAATAGACAACTTGTACATGGGCTCATTGGGAGAGACTGAAAAAAGGAAGACATAAATCATGAAGAACTGAAGGTAATGAATTCAGTTAATAAAACTGAAGGAGTTAAAAATGTTCAAGAAATCTGTTTAAGGTTTATCAGTGTAGATGGTGCTTTTTACATTTTTCCAGACTGCAACCTTTCATTGCAAATGTTTATAGATGTTAAAAGGCATGCTGCCAAGTTAGTAAGAGCTTTTTAAATATAAAGAGGAGCTTTTAAGACCTCCTCTTTCAGCAGGGAGCAAAAGTACAGTTTCAGTGAACATATGGTCTCTAGGAGTTGTACCATTTATTGGTCTTTGAACAGGGCAGTGTTTCTGCAATGTTACTGCAATGGCTATATCACCACTTTATGATGTTTCATCTGTATAACTAATTTAATCTAATGCTCATGATTTTTACATTTTGGTATGTGAACAGAGTCAGTTTGAATAGAGTGTGTTTGCACTGTAAATATTAGGAGAAAATCATATTAGCTATGTCAAAATTCTTCTAAATTACTCAAAAAGTGAATGCTGTAAATTTAACTTATCAATACAACTGTTTTTGCAGCTCTTGTCTTTGCCTCAGCAAAGGAAAGCACCCTGACATGGACATGGTGTGATGTACCAAATCCTTGTCAGCAGGACATACACTTGTGGGGCATCAATGTGCTAATGGTTAGTTATGTCCTTCTTTGTTTAGAAATTGTGGTCATTATGGTTTCCATGTAATTTTAAAGATCCTTTTTTGATCTTCAGATGCCAACCTAGATTTTGATTTCCACTGATGGGAAAATATTTTGTTAATAGATTCAACCTGACTTATGTTTCAGTTTGCTTAGGCTCTGCTTGCGGATTACGAACAGGATAGCCCCACACTGAGGTCACAGCTCTGCTACAAGCTGTTTTCTGCTTTCAATTTTAACATTCATGAAAATGTCCCTGTATAATTCCAATTTCATTGAAAATAATTGACATGTTTAATTATTTTCCCACAGATTGTACCAAGAGGTGCACTGTATGCTGGGCCATTTTAGGAAAAGACAAGGTAATTAGTGAGAACACATGACTATCTGAGGAAAAAAATACAGATAAGCAGAGACACTCTAATATTTTTAGGTTCAGTGTCAGGGATGCGGTGGCCAATGCCATCTAAGATGCTGGCAAACAACTTGTGCCATCTGTCTACTTTGGAAAAGTAAGGAAATTACTTTTTTTTTTTTTTTTTTTACCTTACTCAGTAAAACCAAAGGATGTGTCTAGTGAAAAAATTAAAGTAAAGCAAAGTTGGTGCTGCTTTGAAGTTCAACTCTGTTCACACATAAATCAATAAGAGTGTTAAGCAGTAATCTGAATAAGTGGTATTACTCATAATAGTAACTCATATTGATCTCAAACCAAACTATATTAATTTTTGCTGTTTGCCTGTTTCAACTAATGACAGAGGAAACTGAAGTGATAAGAGCAAGCACAGCAAGGAATGACACTGTGGAGATGCAAGAAGACAGAGGACAGAGTGAACCAAAAGATATGAAAGACCAGTCAAATGACAAGGAACAAAAGACAAGTCAGAAACAGGGCAAGCAAGACCCAAAAGAGAAAGAAAAAAAATGAGGTGAAAATATATGAGAAAGAAAAGAGGAAGGAAGAAATAATATATATAGATATATGAATCTTTATAAAATATAAATGATAAAATATAGGAGAAATGCAGGAGAACTCTCCCTGAAATTGTGCTGAATCTACCAAAAAAGGCCAGAACAAAGGTCAGCATTTTCAGCGCACTCACTGTGGAGGAGGCTTCTGACTTAGCCAGCGGTCTAAATGAAAGTCAGACACAGTTGAACCAGAGTTGGTACGTAAACACATCAGTGATGAAAATGCAGATGTTACAAGGCAAGTTTTATAAATGTAATGTTACCTTTTTGCTACATGATCTGACATCACAGGCTCTGAAACTGCAACCACCACCACCCCTCTTGCCACCTACTTTTTTAATTTCGGAAAAATGCTGAGTATTACGAACATGCATTCTAAATCTGACTTCAGCTTGCTGACCCACACCTTTGGCCCCGAGGCAGTTGATGGGGTTCTAGGATTTCTGATCGAGAGTAAAAGAAAGAAAGAAATATTACAAAATACAAAAAAAGATACTTTCCCACTTACCCTATCTGTCAATCCAGAGAGTTTCTGTGTGGTTTGGTGAGGCTTCCAGTCACTCTGCCTTCACCCGAATATAATGGAACTGGATATTGTTTTGTTAATCTAAAACTGAAAAATTACATGAGGAAAAACTCAACAGCTCTTTCCAAAACCAATGTCATGGATACTCACTATGATCCACAGGATGAAGAGTTTGGAGACAACGAACAAACTATCTATCTGCATGTGTTTCAGAATGCCGAAGTTTGTACATCTCTGAATTGCAGTGTGTTCTGCATCATCATATAAACTTCTGTTCTGTTAAAATTATTAAGATGTTCTCTTAAAATTTTTAAATGTGTTTATACAATAGAGAGAAAGGACTGATTAAAAAGACAAAAACATCTGATTGTCAACTTTTTATTCATCTTTAATACATTTGTCTTAATGAAATTGTAAAATGTGAGTTGATGGAATTATAACTTGCAGTAAACAGTTCAAAGACTTAATAAATCATCAAAGTCATTGAATACTTCTGTTATGTGGAGCTGAGCTAGTGAACCCAAGGGCGTGACACAGAGAGGTGAGGAGACTGGAGTAAGATAAAGATGAATATTTATTGCAGTGTTGAAGGGATGGGATGTTGAGCCAGGGATGAGCGGAACAGAGCGGATGACTGGGTGCGTGGAGATGCGTGGCTGGTTGTGCTCATGTCCCTGCGGTGTCCACACTGCGGCTGTCAGGGACTCAAACGGCCGGAACAAACAGTCTGACAGCAGCGGGAGCAACAACGCAGTAAATTAACGTTAAATAAAGATAAATGAGTTGGTCTTACCAAAAGCTGGCCATGCGAGACCAACGGAGTTAGAACTTCACGCATCCACGGGAAAAGGCAGATATAAGAAGATAATTCTCTGGATTAAAATGTCATATCATATTATTAAAGAAAGCATTTTTGCACGCTTACCTTGTTCCCCTCTGCATACAGTATGCATGTGAGTGGGCAAGGAGCCGCGCTTTTGTCGTAAAGCGAGTCGTAAAGCTATGACATCACAATAACATGATCGGTCAGTTGCAATGATGGTCCTGGAGCAACATTAATTATGACATAAGAACAACACCAACACAGTGATATCAGATCATGCACAGGGTCAACATGGCAGTGATGGTCCTCGATCAACACTAGTGCTTCAATCTTGCAAAAAAAAAAAAAAACTTGTTTTGAACAGGCTGTATAAAAGGAAGGAAAATGTTTTCATGACACATCTTTGTGTGACTCATAACAGTAAACGAGTCAGTATTAAAGGATAAGTCTGGTGTATTTTTTATTATTTCTATAAAGTTATGTTATTGTCAGCATGTCCTATATGAAAAGAGCAAAAAAAGATTTAGCTTACTGGCAAGCTTACTTGTTAGCATAGCCTACCTCGTTAGCAAACTAACTTGCTAACCCTGCAGTAGCTCATATAGCTAAAGCTCTAGGTAGGTATTAGACTATAAAGATTAAATATTAATGACTCAAAGACATGCTGTTAAGGATTTTGTTCAGTTTTGGTGAGGATTTTGTTCAATTGTATTCACTTCAATTTTGAAAACTTAAGCTTTCCTCCGAAGAAGCACAAAGGAATTTTGAAAGACGCACAGGAGCACACTGATGATGTCAGAGGGCTGTGATTGGTTGATCGCAATGTTGATCCAGGAACAAAATGTGGGGTGTTGATCTAGGAGCATGTCCTACTTGGCTTAATCACGTCATGCGCGTGTTGGTGTTCAGTTAAGTGCTGCTATCAATCTTCATTGAGCTCTTTCAGCAGGAGGACTGAGACTACCTTTCTTTATCAGCCACACACGTCCATCTGTCCCTGTCAGAGAGAGTGAGAGGTAGAGAGATACGGAGAGGTAGAGAGGGAGTGTGTTCGTATCCCAGTAAATGTGCATGTGTGTTTAGTTAAGGCCAGAAGAGAGTGCCAGCTTAATTGGCCTTGGCTGGGCAGGGAATGTGACAGGAAGAATCAGGCTGTGTGTGTGTGTGTGTGTGTGTAGAGTAATCATAAGGACTGGCAGTGTTCCTTTGTAGGAACCATGCTGAAGACCCCATTTACACCCTTTCATCCTTCTATTTCATCATTTCATCATCTATAACATTGCAGTTATCTATCTATATATCCAGCCTATAGGTGTTCTTTGTTAGACGGCATGAATCTATGTTCTCACTCTCTCACACTGACAGGGACCGGTGGTGACAGTACACACATGGAGCTGGAAATTTAAAAAATCCAATAACTACTGACTAATAAGATAGATTTATCACTGAGCCTTAACACAAAACGAGAGTGGACCATCAATCCAAACTGTCCAACAAAGAGGAATCTGATTTGTATTTAAAATTGAATAGATGGACAAAATACTAGAAATAATGAAACAATAAGAGAAAAGAAAATGTGAAATCCTGGCCAGTGAAGGTCATTCAGAAATATTTTCCATTTTGTTCTCATCATCCCACATTCACTGAACAATGTGTTTTTACAGTGGGCACAATATTACATTTACTGCAGAGGTTGATGTTTCACTCTATTTTCTAACAACATTTTTATATTAACATCGGTCAAATGGATAATAACGTGAAAAGGGTCGGTCATTGTGGTGAACCCATCGATCACTAGACGCTGCAGTTGCCCACATCTCTGCAGAGTGTTTCAGTGTATTTCTGCTCATTGTTTTGGTTTCATGGTCCGCAACTTTACTGTTTTGGTTCACTCTTTTCTCTCAGTCTTTACTAGTTGTAGCAAAAAACTAGTTGTTTTTTTAATAAAGTAGCTTTATTACCAGACCAGCAATAAAAGGTAGACAGACAGAGTTTGCAATTAGCTGGTGAACTTGAAGCATTTCGCAGCTAAAGTGGCAGCTATTTTTCTCAGGAATAGTTGGAGAACAAAAACAGCATGAAAAAGGAGAGTGGATAGTGGACTGAAGCTTCATTTGCACTCCCAAGTGGACACATACATGGACAGTTCTGTTTATAATACCTTCTGTGGTCCACTCGGAGGACACGTTCCACACATGCACAGTAGATCGCCACCTACAGGAACACAGTGTTGTGACACAATAAATTGCAGATACACGAGTGTCCGCACAGAGCCTACGCATACTCCCTCTGACGATGAAATGTACGTCATGCGGACCCTGGCGGACTCTCGTGGACTCGCAGATGCAGAAAGTATAATTTCGGCTTTACTTTCACCATGTCGCCAGAAACAGAAATAGGGCTCCAAATGAATGATAATGTTGCCTTTGTGCCTGCTGGATGTGTAAATAGGAATGTGTTTGCTATCAGGTAAGCCAAAAATGTAGTTTAAGTACAAAGCTTGAACAAGGGGGTGATCAGCTTAGTGCTTAGACTGGAAACAGGGGGAAAGTGGTAGCCCAGCTCTGTCCAAAGTTAAAACATACCACCACCTCTTAAGCTCAATAATTAACATGTTGTATCTTGTTTGTTTAATCCGTACACAAACAGAAATGTAAATGTGACAGTTTGTAGGTTTTATGTTACAAAAATATTGCCAATGAGACAAGATATTTTAATTCCATTTGTGTCACTGTCAATGTCATTTACTTGATTACATGGCTTATTGATGGTATCAGGGGAAATAATAGGGTTTCCTATCCTGTGGGGATCGGTTACGAAACAGCACACACCTCCCTTTAGACAAAGTGAGTCGAACTTAAACATTATTATGTTTATACTGCAATGTGGAAAATGAAAACCCAGATTTGGAGGCCTTATTTTAGACAACAGGACTGTTGAGAGTTTTCCCCTCTCAAAGAAATCATTACCATAGCGTCTCTTTAATTTCAGTCCGCCAATGTAAGCACCTCTCACACGGTATGTAAACAGCTGCTAATAACAATTCTGGCCTCTTTTCCTTATTGCAAAATACCAAAACAAATAACCTGAAGTCAAATTAGTTTAAACTGACATCCTTGACTTTGTGTGAAAAATGGTGTATTACAGATTGTTGTGAAAATTAATTCTGACAAACTTTTATCATCCAGTATAATGGCTCCTTCAGAGTGAAATTTTGGTGATATAGTTCTAATAATTCATCACTCTGCTCCATTAATTATGTGCTTCTTCATCAATCATTGCTACACGGAATTCACATGGTGTTAAAATATCTAGTATCAGATATAAGGAATTGATGCCCTTGTGCTTAATTCACTTGGCTATCTTTGCCTCAGAATGATTTCCCTTATAGTTTTCTGAGTAGGCCATTGACTCATCATTATTTTATTAGGGAGCTCTAAAATGAAAGGCAGAGGCAGCAGCTATTCTACAGCTTCTGGTGCTGTGATCTTTGCTGTCCAAAAGGGCTGTTTTCGTCAGTGGGCCGTGAGAAGGGATTTTCAGCTGTGTTGGGAGGCAGTGTGCTGTGACTGATTCAAATACACAGCAGACATCTGCACTGGTCCCGACACACACACACACACACACACACACACACACAAACATGGTGGGAGATGATGCTGGTGTGTGCTGAGTGTCCCCCTACTCAGGGGAGGAAGAAAAAATATATTTGGCCCGCTGGTATGAGCCCACCTTTCTAGCTCTGTCACATACAAACACACAAACACGCACACACACACAGCAGCTTTTGCTTTATGATCTAGAATATCAAATGTGAGGTTCAGATGCAGAGTTCACTCCCAGTCAGTTCACACCTCAGGTACAGTTCAGTTTCACATTAAAGAGAACATCATAACACTCTGCTGCATGTGTGTGTACATAAGAAAGATAGTGAGATGTGTGTACATGAAAAAAGGTATATGCAATATATCCAAAGGCTAGTTTATGTACATCAGAGAGAGCTACAGTAAACAGAAAAGGGCAGGGAGGTAGGGAGGTAGGGGTTATCCAGTACTGGTAGGTGATGGGGCAGTGGGAAAATTCAAGCACCTGGGGATACTATGATAGTAGTACAGTATGTTTGTGTGTTGTGTTGAAGTACGTGATCAGAATACAATGTATGATTCACATTCACAGACCTTACATGCTGAGTATGCTTGCTGTGTGACTAATTCCCTCAAGTACCACAATAATCCTACCCAATGTTTTAAAGAAATCTTTGACATTTAAAAATTGGTTGGTTTCATTCATCAGCAAATACCTGCATTATTTGAAGAAGGCCTGTATTTGACCTTCAGCTTCCCAATAATTCCGTTTAATTTAATATCTTGTTACTGAATTGTTTTTCACTCAAACCAAAGGGCACAACGAACTGCAATTTTAATTTCAATTACTCTCTTCAACGTGATCTCACGAGATTGCGTATAAATAGCACACCACTTTTAAACACATTTTGCGTCATGTCTTTTCACGTCATTTAATGCTGTTGGTTAGGTTTACACCAGCTGGTGTTAATAACCATTGCCTTTGTCTTGAATTGTTTGGTTGGGTCATACTTCGTGGTGGGCCAGCAGTACTGTCATTAGTCCTCTTTTAGTTGAGCCATTTTAATTGTGTGAGTGTGCATTGTGATTGGGGGTTTGGGGTTTTTTTTGTTGTTGTTGTTTGTTTATTCCCAATTTGTAAATCACGGGTCTGACCATGAGTGATCTGGTTTTGCTTAGTATAGTTCATTCGTCTCTACTTTATAGCTTACGTGATGATTTTACACAGATAATATTTTTTCCATGGTTTATTTTGTTTATTTCTTTTTTGATGTGCCAGCACAGGGCTGTTTATGTCCTGCAATGAATATTGTGTGGTGTTCAACTAGGGATGCACAATATTGGATTTTTTGATATCCGATTTGCCGGTATTTCCAACTCACTGTGGCTGATTGTTGACACCGATATATGCACATATTTTTTTCCAGATGGCTGAGGAGACTATTACGCATGCAAGCATATATTGTATTAAGTATGATCAAGAAAGACAATACATGAAGGAATAACTTAGGAAGACTGGAGTTCAGAAACTCAGCCTTAAAACTTTAATGAACTTGCCAAGTGGGTGCAGCAGTAGAGTTTTCTTTGAGTATATTAGACAGACAGGATTAATGTGTAGGATTTAATCTCTGGTCCGCCCACCGGAGCAGAAGGTGGAGCTAGAACGTTAGCTGAGAGGCTAGCAGAGTGTTAGCCACAGCATAGCCGAAGGGAAGCACAGCTAGCAAGCCTTCGCTAGCCTCCCAGCTAACGTTAGCCCCGGTTCTCCACGTGGATCTAACCAGAGCACCGAGCCCCGGTTTGTTATTCAGGTTAAAGTGAGAAAAACAGTCCGTAGAGGGAAGCACAGAAAGGCAGCAAAGAGAAGGCAATAAATCTCATAATCGGCAGAAATGGCCGATGCCGATATTTCATTTTAGAGCTTTTATCGGCCAACACTGATGTAGTGTCGATAATATCATGCATCCCTATGTTCAACCATCTAACAAACTGATATTGTTTTGAAGAGTGTTTCTTTAGTTTTGTTTGTTTCTTTATTTTTTTCTCTTTTCCTTGTTTTGTTACACCATTGGCAGGAGGCCCTTTTTCTTTAACTGTTGATAACCAATGTTAAGCGTCAGGTCAATTGTAGTATTGTGTTTTTTTGTTTGGTTGAATAACTTCATTAATTGTATATATTCTCTTTTTTATCTTTCAGGAGCTGAGAGCCCACGGTGGTGGGGTTGGTGCTTGTAGGTGGTGGTACCTCCTTTCCTGTGTGTTGTGTTCATCTGAGCACCCTGGGTTTGGCCCTTCACCATTGTGTGGATGTGTGCGCACATGTGGTCCGGGGTGACTCTCTTCTGGATACCTTTTCTTCTCCCCCCTCCACTGGTAAGCCTCAGCTGTGAATAATTTCCCTGCTCCTTTTTAATACATGTGTGGATGGTATGCTTAATGACTCTTTTACTAATTCTTGCTATTGTTTAATCTTCTCCTCTCCTGCTTCTTAGTATAACAAACCTGATTGCCTCTTGGGTTATTGGTACTGGTCTGAGGTAACATTTGTCCTTAGGTAAAACCCCCAGGATGGTGTAGCTGGATTCCTTTGATTACACTGGTTAATGCCCTACATCCCATTCTCTTGCCACAGGGAGAAACATGTGGATAGAGTGCTAAAATCAACAGTATTTTTTACATCCTTTCTCTTTAAGCTAATTTATACTTCATATATTTCACCATTACTTTCTCTTTTCATTCTGGGTTTACCAGCAGAGATCTCAAGGTGTAAAATTGTTAACTTTTTTCAAGGTCAAGAATGTTTCACACTCAGACTCTGAAGTTGTTTTAAGGCATTTTGTTTTGGTAATGTCTCACCAAGCAAGGTTATCCATTTTCTTCTGTTTCCAGTCTTCATTTTAAGCTAGGCTAAACATATTCTGCAAAATTGATATTTATCTTTCAATCTAACTGTGAAGTACCTAGCTAGCTAGCAAGAGATATGTAGCGTCTGGGTTCATGGCTGCTTAATGGTCCCTGACGCTTCTTTGTCGGCATGCTGCTCAGAATGTGATCAAAACATGAGGATTTAATTGAGATTTATCGAGGTAAAATTGATTCCCTGGAGCAGACACTTTAATTCCCTTTTTTTTCATAAAAGGTCTAATTTTGTTGCTTGAGCAGCTGATAAAACCACAGAGCAGGAAAGATGTTTAGCAAAAACGAGCTAAATTTAATTCTTAATTTTAAACCTTTAATGGCATTTGGTGAGTATATTCTCAACATATAACTGATTCTACAGGATCACCTGGAGACCCAGAGAACAGAGAGTTTTTGGCAAAAGTGCTTAAAAATGAAATCCTCTTAAAGTGTGTGGATTTGCAAGTGAGGTGCCATCGCGGTCTACAACCCTGATTTGTCTATATATTGTCTGTCTTTTTACACATTCTGTAAATCACCCTGATGAAGGCTCTGAACTGAAACACGTTGGAGAAATAAAGAAGATTGGCTGCAACCATACTGTACCACCAACATTTGTATTAAACAATATGTTTCGCTGAACCTCAATATGTACTGGCAGGCTGAGGAGAAAATGGCAGAAAGTGGGCTTACTTTATTCTCACTGGAGGGAAGCTGTTCTTTGGAGCTCCAACGTAGAGGCAGGGGGAATTTATTTCCAGTGCGAAATGCAAGTATGATAGACATTGGGTAGAAATACTGTACTTTTCTCGTTAATTTTTAATGCCCTCAGTTTAACCGCTATAAACCTTAGAGTGCCTGCGGGTGTTCAGCACAGAGGGATCTGGTCATGCTTTATGAGCTGAATGGGTTGTTCCAACACAATCACCTGCTGGGGAGGCATTAAAGAGGGCAGAGTTCATCATCTCATGACTATTTTTCAAAAAGTGAAAAACTGTTTCAATATTACATCCCCATGTTCATCTTCTAAGCTCTTGCAGTTTCACCAGGGTGTCTGTCACATTAATTTTATCTGCACTTATAGAAGTCACATCCAGTTTATCGTTTGTTGTCATGCTGAGTTATCTGAGTGAAATGAAACAAATTTCTTATAAATGAATAATTGACTTAACCTATTACCCACTGAAAATAGTGCCATGGGTTACATGGCACTATTTTCTGTTACTCATATACATTTAAGGGGTAAGCTCCAAAAAAAGAGATTAATTATAGTTGACATCACTGATACTGTCCCGGTATGGTGTTAAAACTCTCTGAGAGATCTTTCAAGATACACTTTTTTTTCAACACACTTTTCAAGCCCTGCTCCTGTTGCCCATGTTTTCCTGTTAACTTTAATATGTATGTGGCACTTGTGGCTGTGATGTTTTGCAGCTTTTCTGCAGCAACATGAAAACTGCGCATTGAAACAAATAAGTTCAGGCTACACTACTGTTACAGGGACCATTGGATGAGTCACAATACACAACAGGGGGTTCACTGCTCGGTACACAGAGAGATGACACACCTGCCCTGTGTGTGGTCTACACTCTGCTGGCTGCCAGACTGAAGTGGCCTTTCCACCTGGCATAAACATGTGTCTCGCGTTCAAATGGAGTCTAACCATGGGATTGAGCACATATCGACCTAAGTGTACACCTGAGAATAAAACACAGCCTTGCCCTCTGGAGCTAACAAGACATTCCATGTCTCACTTTTATTTACAATGTATTTTGACATTAAACTCGCAGTGCGGAACCTTTACATTTAAATCAATGTCCGTTAACATTCAAGCCCTTGCCAAACGAGTTCACACAATGCTGATTAAGCCCATCACCACTTGATAAATCTCTCTGTATTTCACAGTGTACCAGAGTTTTTAATCTGGTGTCGGGTTTGACATTCCTGTGCTGGACGAATGAATGCATACTAGACTTTCCAAACGTTATTGGACTGAATTGATCAAATTCTGATCAAAACAAGTCATGAAACAAGTCATTCCGCAATTTATTCACCGTTTTACAGCTGCAACAGTAGCAACAGAGTAGGCTACGGCAGAGCCTATGACGTAATTAGGGTTCACCCTCTGGGGACCATAAATGTCTAATTCATTTTCAACAATTCATCCCATTGTTTTTGAGATTTTCAGTCTGGATGAAAGTGGTGGACTGACTGACATTGCATAGAACCATGCAGGTAGCGTGGCGAAAAATACATCTACCAACATCTGCTACTTATTAAGCCATCTTTTTTTTTAGCCCGTCTACTGAAAGACAAGTGTAAAAACTACAATGTGTGATTTGAAGGAGAGTTACATGCTGGAACCATTTACAGCTCAGTGACTGCGCACGGTATTCTGGAGTGTGTTGTCACAAAGAGCTTGCCACATGTGATACCACTGTGCTTTAACAGAGACCTAAACCAGCTCTTGTATATGGCAACCTGTGCTAATGTTGTTTGTCAAGAAATAATTAATAGGCTATTACTTCCTTTAAAACCAATCTTTATGCTAAGCATATTTCCAAAATGTTAAACCATTTCTTTAAGTAGAAGGTATGAGAGGAGAGAAAAACAATAAAAGTGAGATGAAACTACTCTTTCTCTCATGTTTCTCTGGCTTCCTGTTCCTGAGCAGGTGTAGCCTTTTCTCAGGCATTCAGCTCAACTCAGAATCCTCCACACACACACGCTGCGTCTTTTGTGTTTAACACATGTATAAATAGAAAATGAGACGTCATGGTTTAACAAGCAGGCAGGATACAGTTTGGGAAGATTTACTGACCATCCAACAGCTAGCATTAGCGTAGCCTCAGTGACTGCACACAACACTCCAGAAGTCCCGACCTCAGCTGCACGACTCACACACCCTCCAATTCTGAATCAAACCAGCGTCAAGTGACTCCTGAATGTAGACGTAGCCGTGGCAAGCTGGCTAAGCTACAACACAACTTTGGAATTACCGTGAGTCGCATTTTTATCCTCCGGAGTCTGTCAGCTGAACGCAGAGACCACATAGATATCAACCCTCCATTTATCCGGTAAGACAGCGAGCACGTTGAACCCAAGTGTAAAAGTGACCTTTACCGGTGAGCGTTACCGGGCTTAGTAACTGTAATGTAATAACTGAATTTCAAATTTTAATCCCTTACACTGCTTGTTACTGAAAAGAAGTAATAATATTACTGTAACACGTAACACGGAAGTCATGCGCTACTGCCCAACACTGCTCTCCATGTTATCTGACTGCAGTGGTTTTTGCATAGACAGCTATTCTAGGTTGTTTTTAATGAGTCTTTTATTAGTTTTTAAAAAGTAACCACACCCACACAACCAACTAGTGGTGAAACACCCAGATTTATACGTTTCAATCCACAGAGGTCAGTGCAGCACTGGGCAAAGTGCAGCACTGCAGCTCAACACATCATATGATGATTTGTCAGAAATTATTATTGTTCATTTGTATGCACAATTGCTCTCTTTAGACCCCATCAGTACACACACTGGAACAGTACAGAACTGCACATTACGGGATAATAATAATAATGGGTTTTATTCATCAAGGTGAAACTAAAGGGAGATGAAATGTGATGTTATTTGTTCTGTTTCTTTGGTCCGTTTTTCATTGGGGTTACCTACTAAATAAAACATTTAAAAATACAAAACTCCAGCCACATATATTAAGTATGTTTGACCAAAGGGGACTTCCTCTTGAACCAGTTGCATCCTACTCGGGTACAGTGAGTTGACCTTACAGCAGGTAAACATGAGGCGTTGCCAGATGTGTATTTCGCTAGAACAAACCAGTCATATCAGGTCGTTTACAGCTGATAAAGTGAATGTCTGGTTTTCCCCTATCCTGAAGAAGTGAACATGCCCCTAACACGTCCGTCCTCAAATTTAGAAAATACCCAAACAGCAGTAAAGACGTTATCCTATGTTTTTCAGGGAAGTACCAAAACAAAAAAAAGGATCCTTCAATCATGTCAAAATATATTTTTTCTGAGTGCACTTATATGAACAATAGTCGTCACAAAACAAAACACAATCATCAGTCTTGTTTCAGATAGCAACGTGTTTTCAAGGTCAGTGCTCTTTATCCTGCACTCTGCACATCAAAAACCTTCAAATTCCAACTTATTTATTGTACTTTGTGGGCTTTTGTGGATGTTCTGTTTTCCCGCTGTATTTGATATGAGCACCAAACAAACACCAGTTGTTGCCCAGAAAAATGCCGTCTGATTTTTGAGAGCCCATTTGTGCCATTTTCTGGCCTATCCCCCTTCTTCAAATATAAAAATCTGTCTTCTCATCCTTCTGTTTCATCACCTCCCCGCTGCAAATGAAGTTGGACTCATTGAGCGAAATCAATGATGAATAAAAGCTTTCACCTTGATTAACCCGGTCTGTCTATTTAATACATCCATTTACATTTTTCTTAGATTAAGCTTTTGAATTAATTCATATCATTAGTAATTTATCAATATGCAATGGTTCACAGTGTTTTTTTCATACTTGAGTGTATGTACTATCTTCCAACCCTCCCAATCTCCATTTAAATCTCAATTTAAAAGTGAGAGAACACACTCTGGTCCTGTAACAAATCAATACTACGGTTTTTAAAACTGTCTTGTTTCACACATGTTGATGTTTTGTTTGTTTTCAGGGCAAAATTGGTGATTTCATCCAGAGACTATTTACTTATGAACAACCACCTGTTTACACCAGAACCAATGGATTTCTGTCACTTGCACCATCTGGCATCCCCTTTTAATTAACCTCAATACATGCTGGCAAGGATGTAAAATGGTCACCGCAGGTGGGAAATGTGACATGAAATAAAACCAAAGAACAGTGAAGACCAGCCTGTTAGCCTGAGGGATGAATTGGGGAGGAATTTTACTCCGACACACAACAACAGACAAACACATATATGCAGAGAGCAGCTGGGAAAATATTGGAACTCGCTGAGATTGGCTAATGATGGAAGCTGTGCAAAAAGCCACAGCTTGATTGCAGAGTATAAACATGGAAAGGGAATGATTGACAGATGAGGTAATTTGGGGCTATGATTTGATCTCTGTGTGATTTGTATAGTTGTCATTTTCCAGAAAACCTAAATTTAATCTTCCACAGTGGAAAGCAGCATATTTTTATTTCTCAGATGAGATGTTAAACTCCTTATCTAAAACCTGCCTTTGGCTCTATACAATCACAGATAAGCAAAGAGACTTTTCATCTTACAACATTGTTCTCATTGTTTTTTTTCATGCTGCCTATCAATTAAGGATCACAGTGTGGTAGTCTATACAAGTATGGTGTTTGTAGTGTGCAAGTTTGTTGAAGAAAAGAAAATTGTCTTCAGATGTCTATCTTACATATGACGAGACTTCACCAGAAAAACAGCAGGACTGGTTGTTTGTTAAAATGCTTAAACAATCTATTGAATACAGCGTCGGTCATCCCAGGCCATGTGCTGACACAGGTCGCCTGTGTATGGTTAATAAAACTGTATGATTATGTCTTCTAGATTATGTCTTCACCTTGCAGTGACTCCCAACCAGGGGGTACTTCTGCCGTCGCCAAGAGGTACATGGAAAGATTCTGTAGATCATCTAATTTGATAAAATTGGAATTACAAAAATAATTGAACGCACATTGAACACCACATGTTGTAAAGAGTGGGTGAAAACCTATACACAAGTAAGCAGAAAAGTCTTAAAAGTTAAAGCTAAAGCTAAAAATAATGGATAAATGGTTGAAATTGTTCTTGTCTCCACCAACTCCTGCAAAAACATCTGGATCTTCAGCTTGCTAGATGTTTCACTATGTTCACTAGCTAGTCGCTAACTTTGTTTGCTGTTTGGTACTGGCCACGTAGCGTACAATAAAGGTGTTGGCTGTTAAACCACAACCACAACTAGTGACCTCTTGTGATTATGTAAATTATCACTGTTGTCTTTCAAGATCAATAGTGGAAGTGTTGTGACATTATTCTATCACCTCAGAACTCTCCAATGAAGAGCTCGAGGTGGTGTCTAACACCATAGTTTGCACTTGAACATTGTTTTCTTTTATCCATGACCACGCTCTCTCACCGACCTTAATATAAAAATAGCATTGCTCTCTTTTAATATTGTTGCACTCTTGGTGGACAGTAACAAAAAGAATTAAAATCAAAGCAGCATGACCAGAGATACAGATTAGTTCTTAAGAGGCACGTACAAGTGATTTATTCATTCATCAATTTCCTTGTACTGAGAATTTTCTCTGAGGTACGAAATGAATTTATGAGTGGTCGAGACCTATCGTACGAGTCCTGAACAGACAGTCTGCCTTTCTTCATAAGGGGAAAACACTTCAAGGACAAGGTCACTTCTGTTGTCTCCCTCAGGAGAAATTTGTCGTGGACAAAGGGAATTGTTGAAAGAACAACATCACAATAAGAAAAATCAAAGAAAAAACACAGTAAATAAGAACACACATGCAGACACTGGCCTAAGATAAAAAATGATCATCAAATTAGTAAAAAAAAAAACATTCACTCTATTAAAAAACTACAGTCTTAAGGCAAAAACATCTGAAGCATGCACACCTTAGTAAATAAATTGCAAACAGACATCTCACTTGTTTACCAGCAAGCACACAATATGAATATTAATATGAATGAGTTTGGAGTTTAAATATGATACCAAAATCTACTAAAATAAAATATATAACTGAGACAAACTTAAGGCAAAATTAATATTCTGGTCACCATATCATCATCATCATGGCTGCCATTTTACAGAGATGTTTTTTAGATTTTACTTATTTATATTAGATTTTTATCGGCATATTTTGGTGCAGCATCCTCTGCATTTTAGTAGTTAGAACTTTCAGTATAGACATTTCTCTCATTCCAAACAACCTGCACTATTCGGTTGTTTTGGTTTAAGATTCTACAGAGTTTCCTGAGCATATTTATTGCCTGAAGTTGTACAAAAGGGATTAATAATTAAAGTCCCCGACAAATACTACAGCTTCAGTGAGCAAATTTACAAGTGATGCCACCAAAGCCATTGACAGCTTGTGCCTACTTCACAAGATTAGCCTATAACTGCCACGTACTCCCTGATATATACCGCTCCATGTTACAATGAGCCCAACAGCAGAATAAGATTCAATCCCTAGATCCCATTATATCCCATTATACACTAGCACTTGTAGACACATGGATGGGTGCCATTGTGGCCGTACTTCTGTGATACTTGTGAGAAGTGCTCGGAAGATGAGATTAGATCAGAGGACGGAGGCAGAGGATTTCTGAGGGCTTGTGAGTGAATGTAATTTATTTTGGACACGGTGACATGAGGGCATTCAACAAAAGAATGAGTCTACAGTGGTAAGTGAGGGCTTTGTTCTGACTGGAGTGGAAAGGTCAAAGGTCATTAGTGCTTTGAGGAGCCTGGAGGCAGAAAAGTTGAAGTGACCAGGACAGCGAAGTTGCGTGAATCAAAGAAGTCACTTTGAATAAACAAGGCCGGTGGCAAAATCATTTCAGCAGGGGGCAGCATAAAACTGCTTGTAATTGAGGCTTCAAAGCTTAGACAAGGGGTCAGAAAAAGAACAGATATCCCATCACATTTATACTTATATGGTTCTGTTGTTTCCCAGAGAGTGGAAAATTCTGTCCTCCTTTTCCCTTCCTCCTGTCAGCAGCAGTCAGCCACTGGACTGTACGATCGGGCTAGATCTGTCTCTTTCTCTCTTTCAAATAGAGTTCCATATGAACACTTGTACCTTTTCACTTTCTCTGTTTTCCTCTTTCTACATTTTCTTTTCCTCATTTCCCCTTCATTAGGTGATGCATACTAGATGAGAGTAGTGTTCCCCATCTAATATTTTATTCTCATTCTTTCTCTTTTTGTCTTTTTTGTGACTCATTCTGTTGACAGCTCTGTCCTCTATGTCTGCTCCTTCTCCTTTTTTCTCAGTTTCTTTGTTATGTTCTCTCTTGTCTTTTCTTCAACATTTCTGTCCTGATTTCTGTCTTTTGGCTTCTGATCCTAGTTTTCTTTCAGCATAAGAGGGTTTTAAATAACTGTGATTGCAGAGGTTGGCGAGGTCTTATCAGTCACTTAAACACCAATCGAACCCACCACTTTAATTCCTTTTTTTAATTAGAGAGATACAGAGGTTTCAATGTTACCTCTGCAATGTTGAAGAAAGAATATATACCCGAGCTGTTCTCTGCTGTGGTGTTCAGGCTGTGGATGTTTGGGGTCAAACTGGATAAAGAAATGATGATAAAGTTTGACAAAGTCAATGCTTTGTCAATTAATTCCTCCTACAAAACATTTCAAGTTCATGTTCGTTCTATAAGGACACAGGCAGGTGGTGTTTTAGCCCAGTCGGAAATGTGTCTGACATTTCAAACAGGTAAACTTCCATTCATTCATCCATCTAAGCAGACACACCAAATATACAATGTAAGACAGAGAATACAAATTACAGACTAAAAGTTCTATAAACAGATTAATTTTCCAACTTTTGGTCACAAGTTTCTTCAAATCAAATACTAGCCCCAATGTTAGCTTGAATGGTGAAGGCTCTGAAAAGTTTGTAGCTTGTTTCTTTGCAGAGGATGGCAGCTGTAGTCAGCTTGGATTCACAATGGGTTTCAATGGCAACCCACAGTCACAGCAAAACATGTCAAAACATATCAAAATGTCCATAGACTTGTCAAACTGTGTTTCTGCAGCATAATCCATTTCTCTGTGTATCTGTTTGTTCTGTATATTCCAACCAATCATCACTTCATCAATAAACGCGCTGAATATGATACTGCTGGTGGAGTTTGGAGGTAAGAGGACGTGATAGTGTAACACTGAAGTCGTGTATGTCAATAAAATGGGGAAAAACTGTGTTTGGAACATAATAAACAAAATAAAGATCCACAGCGGAGACATGAATTATGCTGCAGGGGTGGTTTGTCTTTCTTTGGACGTTTTCAAATGTTTATTGCTGTGACTCCATTGGAATCCATTGAACTAGGAAAGGAACTAGTAGGAAAAGCACAGTTGTAAAAACTAAAATGAACAATGGCTGAATTCTGTTTAGCTGCTTCAGTTTCAGGGTCCTGGTATTGTGCATGCTGTCACACTGTCATGTCTTACTGGGACACTTGAATAGAACTAATTTAATGGTTATTATGTAATTTTGGCATTTTTACAATGAGAACCTTTCCCATCTCTACCATCCAGCCCATATGACTTGAACGTGACATGAGCATCAGCATGTTAGCGTTGTCATTGTGAGCATCTTTGCATGCTGACATAGAGTGTCATTCATAGATAAGTTAGGCTAACCATGTCCTGACCCCAGAGATCGATATCAATCTCCTCATCTCACTCTCAGGAAGAAAGCAAACATCTTTTCTAAAATGTTTAACACTGAATGTTTGTACGTATTTGTTTGTTTTATCCCATATTAATTTGCATTCCTTTGTTTTCACTCTTTTTATTCTTATACTCTTATCCTCACATCTTCCACTTCTTCTTTTCGCTTCTTTATCCCCACCAATTTGTTATCCCATGCCCTCTTCTCCCCGCTATTCTCCTCTCCTATCTTCTTGACTCCCTCTGCTTCTCTATATCTCTCTCCTCTTCACCCCTTGGTCCTCACTTTCCTCTCTGGTTTTTTCCACTCTTGTATGGAGTTGTGAATGTTCTGTAGAGTCACTGGGTCTTCTGTTAAGCTTTTCCTAAACCCTGGGAACAGGAGATAAGGTGGTGGAGGAGGTAGATCCCTCCTCAGGGTGTTTTCTTGCATACTTTCTCAATCGCAAACCCTATGATCTCCTTCTTTAAGTTTTTTTTTCATGATCTCTTTTCTCTCCATCTAATTTTCTCACTCATTTCCCTTAAACATACAGCATCTTTTTTGCATGTTTTCTCCATCTCTTACTTCATGTCTCTTCATATCTATGTTTGAGAGTGATATTGTCTCTTTTTCTTTCTATCTATCTATCTATCTATCTACCCCTCCTTCTCCACGTCAGTCTCCTTCCTCTTGTCTCTCTCAATTTCTGTTCGTCTCCCTGCCTCTTTCTATCTTTCTCTCTGATCATAGCAGTGCCCTTGTGCTGTAAGCTGTGTGATGCTTCAAAAGAGCAACAGCAACTCTACTTTTTCCCAATGGCGACATCTTTCTTGCTGAGCGCCAAGGATGTCGGAGTGAAAGATTTGGCGAGGGAAGGGGGGCAAGACAGAAGAGAGCAAAGATATTGAGAAAAAAAAAATGAAAAGACAGAGAAAAATATTAAAGACAAAACTTTGCAAGACAAGAAAAGAAAGGAAATCCAGAATGAGTGCAAAAAGAAATCTGAAATTCTCTCTTGTGATGATGTGTTTGAGGATCACAGCATGTGTGGCCCTCAAATGTAAGAAAGGCAATTGGATAAAGTTGTTTCTCCTTCAGAATACAACTGAATAAGTCATAAAAGTAATGTCTTTCATATAAGGCTATCTGGAGTTCAACATGGTGCAATCACAACACCATATTATTTTAATATTTCAGTTCTCAGATATGTGAATGCAGAGATCACAGAATTAACATGGCCAAAATAGTACTCTTGGTCTTTATCTATACAGTACATCTATCACCTCTGATATGTGGAAATGTTCAATTAATGTGCAGCCATCAAATTTGATAGGACATCAATTTGAGGACACACAGAGTCACAGCTGATTGTGATTGGCTGAATATAAGACTGCTTATCGTATCTGATCTGATCAAACTTAACTTGATAGACGGCTCTAAGTGCTGCTACATACTGTATCTCACAGCAGGTTTAATGTAGCACAGCACAGGTTTTATTGATAACAGTGATGATACCTGGATCCTGTACAGCTGTTCTGCTGACAGAGCCTGTCTGCCTGCCATGTATGCTGGATCTTCATAGGTCATTTTTTTATGTAAAGCAGTTTGCCTTCTCATAGCAGCACAAAACAGTTGTTGGTAATAAAATTAAATTCAGCCCAGTTGTGACAATTGGCACTTATGTCTGCAATAGTTGCAAGATTATTACTTTTACGCATAGTTCTCCTTATTTAACAATTTATTCCTCCAAATTAAATGACTACATATGTCATCTTTTACTGCCCTTTAGAATAACACATTTCCAGATCTGACGCCTCTATTGGTGGGATAACATCATTTGTCTCTGCCCTCCAAAAGTCTTCAGTTTGACAGCTGCTATCACATTCTGGTAACTTACAGTACTCCCTCACATCCATTTAGCAAACACCTAGAATTACCATAGCAACTATCCCAAACACCCTAGCAACCACCTAGCGACACCCAGGAAACCACCCTGAACACCATTGCATCCACCTCGCAACCACTTTTAATGCCCTAGGAACTGTCCAGGAAACCATAGCAACCACTTTGCAACCAACTTGAAAAACAGTAGCAAACAGTGCAATTACCATAACCAGGGCACCATAGCAACCTCCTAGCAAAAACCTTGAAAACCCCTTTCTACCACCCAATTAACACTTAAGCAACCCCTTAGTAACCAAGTAACTATCATTTAGAACAACTTAGCGACGACTCATTTAGGCCCTAGCAACTGCCCCAAAAGTCATAAGAACCATACAGGTTCATGTTAAGTGCTAACAACTTTGCAGCCAACTAGCTACAGCAACTATTCCAGGAAACAACTATTCTGCTTGATACCTAAATATTAATGTTTCAGCAGGTAGGCTCTGAACACATTAGCTACAACTTTTAAAAATGCTAAGTTGAAGCTAATGTTATGAGATAGCAAAAACAGATTACTGGTAGAGGCACCAAGCAACAGTCCCACTTACAATTTCTTTTGGAAATTTTGGGGTCACTGGATTCCATTTATGGTCAATAATTACAATATTTAATGACACCCATAATGAAAACCACTGAGCTAATCACATGCTAGTAACTTTAGATTTCATATCATTTTAGAAGAGCAAAATGTTCGACCTTAACAGAACACAGCATTAACATATCTTTTTCATATTTTCCTTCAACACAAACAGAGAAGAAAATGAACAAATATTGTGGGCTGAGTGAGGAGAGAAAATCGATTAACCCTCAGAGACCTGCATGGCGTCTGCGCTCTTGGTTGACATTACTGTCTTTCAGAGGCTGGCTTTTAAAGCTAGAGTGAAGATACTGTTATCATTTGAAACTAGACGATCTAAGGCATCTATTGGTACCACCCATGTCATGCTTACTTGTTGAGGAGGGAGCTAAAACACAATGTTTATTAAAGATTTATGACTAGAGAAAGTTGACACACAGTGCTGAGCTGCACTTCAAATTAATCTTCAGGATTTCAGATGATGTATACTACTTCTATGTGGTATATACTGTTGACCTGCTATCTCCCCCTAAACATCCAGTCATCCCCTAAAAAAGACAAAAATGGGCTTCATGTACTTGCACCTACTTAGCCTCTCATGCTTACTTCTTCTGTCCACAAGCCCAGGAGTTTGTATTAAGCACAGGAAATTCAAATTAAGTCCACATAATCTCGAGTTTCTATATCTGTGCCTGAGCATTTAGAATCTACTATGTCCCCTGCCTCTCTTAGACTCAGGCTTTAAAGCAGTACTCCAAAGTTTGACATTGGGAGGTTTGAACTTGGCTAAGAAGTTGGCAGAGTCACATTGTTCTTTCCCATAGCTTTGCTGCCGTGAGGTTATTGTCAAAGACAGAATTGTTCATTAGTAAGACAGTCAGTGGCTACTCGCGACAGGCTGGATTATGGTGAGAGGCTGGAGGGGAGAGAGGGAGGAGGAGGTAAGAGCTGGCAGAGCAAAGATGAAGAGGAAAATCTTGAAGTGAGGTGAAACACCTCCACTTCATCAAATTATATGTATGTGTGTGTTGTTTGAAGACAGACTTGAAAAAATGTGAACTTGCCCTTTAAGTCAATGAGGCTACTTTATTAGCCAACATACATGCTGCAGCACAATTAACTGACTGTGGTACTATATTATACTCATCAGTGCTGCCACATAATTACAAAAGCATGAACTCTTCAACATAATTCGTAAACATCATTTCTTGGTGCAATGAATTATGGTTATTGCAGTTCACACTATTGAGATACACACTCCCTCCCTTTTCTTTTATGTTTATCTTAAGCAGAGATACTAACTGTCTTGTACATGTAGAATGTCAACCTTCATCTTGTGTAGTTTGTCATTACTCTACACCTGTTTGTGTGGTTCATTCCTGTTTTAATTTACTAACACATTCTCAGCTGAGCAGCGTCAAATCTTTTCTGTAAACATGAACAAATGCACTGTTTGAACACCAGCTTTATTCCTTACAACATCCAAAATAAATTAAAACTAAGTTGATTTAGAGAGCTACCTAAATATAACTGGGATATTGGAAACCCCAGTTATAATCTGCAGAGTACATTTTTTTACTGGCTTTTATCTGTGGAAAAAGGACAACGATTTATCATGAGGAGTACAAATTAGAGAATGGCAGATTTTTTTTTTTTTTTTTTAAATAATTGAATACATTGGTATTTAGAGGAATCAGAAATGTAATGGCTTATTTTTTATATTGATTTTTATATATATATTTTTTTTTTTGATTTTTGGGAGGCCATCAGTTGGCCTCCAAGAAGTTCTGGCAAACCATCAGGGGACTCATGAGGGGGAAGCAGGGCTTAACTCAGGCTGTTTTCAGTGGGTGGAGAACTGGGACATTGTCAGGCGGTGGAAGGAACACTTCTAAACCTGACTGACATTCCCTCTTTGAAGGAGGCTGAGTTGGGCGACTCAGGGGAAGCCTCACTCATATCCTTGGCGGAGGTCTCTGAGGTAGTCAAAAAGCTCCTCAGTGACAAGGCTGAATGAGATTTACCCTGAGATGCTGAAGGCTCTGGACATTGTTGGGCTGTCATGGCTTGCACACCTCTTCTTCAGTGTCACATGGAGATTGGGGAAAGTGCCTGTGGACTGGCAGACCAGGGTCGTGGTTCCCACTTTCAAAAAAGGGAAGGGAGGATATGCTCCAACTATTGGGGGAACACACTACTCAGCCTCCCAAGGCTGAGTGCTGATGCCAGGGTGCTGGACCGGAGGCTCCGGCTGATTGCTGAACCAGATTCAAGAGGAAAAATGCAGATTCCATCCTGGCTGTGGAACAGTGAACCAGCTCTTCACCCTTGCAAGGATACTTGAGAGGTTTAAGACCGTGTCCCTCAGGGCACCTTGTGGGCACTGCTGTGGTAGTATGGGGTGCTGCAAGGATTTCAGTCCTTATATAAACGCAGTGAGAGCTGTGTCTGCATTCTCAGCAGTAAGTCAGACTCGTTCTCAGTGGGTGTTGGGCTCCACCAGGGTTGTCCCTTGTCACCGATTCTGTTAGTGATTTTCATGGAAGGAATCTCAGGGCACAGCCAGGGGGAGGAAAGTGTCCGGTTTGGGAACCTCAGGATTGCTTCTTTGCCTTTTGCAGATGATGTGGTTCTGTTGGCTTCAACACATTGAGCTGGAGGGCATTGCCGGGGTGAATGATGTCTGGGTTTCCTTACTCAGTCTGATGTCACCGCGACCCGGTCCTGGATAAGCGGTGGAAAATGGATGGATTTTTGATTTTTTTATTAACTTCACAAGCTGCATACTGTTGAGTTACAGTTACAATTACAGTTAAGTGTAGCCATACTAAGAGTTAAATATTCTAGTATTATATTCAAGGACGCTCCACTTTACTTTATTGATTACTTGCCTCCTGAGCCTCATCTTGCAATCCACTTTTTTTCTATTTCTGTCCTTTCATATGTACCATACAGATAACCTTGGTACAAGTGTCTTGCTGTTACCTGAATGGGCTAACAAATGGGCTGTCGTTTGCATACACATCCAGCTGATTCCATGAGAAAGCACTGTACATACTTGAGGACCAACAGAAAAAGAAAAGGTATGGGAAGAAAGGAACTAGGACAGGCGCATATAATTGTTCTCTTTTGTACAGTTTAAGGATATATTTAAGTCATACATAAGGTCAATAGAAATTCTAGTTGTTACCAAGGCTTGGAACAAAGTTGGAAGATCAATGACATCTCTTCCTTGTGTGAAGACTTGTCTGTAGTTTTGATAGCTAGTTTTGCTTGGCCAAAAGAGAGCTCCTTCCTTTTCCTCCTGAGCTTAAGGAACACAAACACAAGGAGACAGTGATTAAACACAAAGCCAAACTTTCAAAATAAAGCACAGAGTAAGTCTAACAATGGGACCACTCAGTGAAGCAATAAATAACAATGTTACAGGACAGGAATTGACAGTGCTGCTAAGACAGAATGAAAAAGGAAGGAAGGGAAATATGTGAGGAGAAGATTACAGACCTCAGATATAGTTATTTTATTGCCATAAAATAACACTTCCAACCAATAAATATCAGTAAACACTTCATGTTTGGAACTCACAGCCAATAGCTACACACCACAAGCTAAAAAACACAGAAAGAGACACAACACCCAAAGCTCTGGCCTGTCAGGCCAGAGTAGGAGCAAGACAGATGAACATGAGCAGAGGCAGAATACCAAAAAGAATGAGGAAAGCCCACAAAGGAAAAGGAAACAGATAAACAGGGGAGTAAAACGAGTTAGATCAATGCTTTATCAGTGTTCCCAGAACCTAAAATCCCTTTTGGCTTGACTTCAAGATAACTGTGGTTGCTGGTGTTTTTTATTTTTTTGTTTTTTTTCTTTGCCAAATGCTGTAACAATTGATTTTAAAGTTCAGTTAATTAATGTATTTCCTTATTGTAAATGCCGACTCATTCCCACACACCCTCTCTGGTTATCTTTACACAGAGAGGTTTTGCTTTTGTGCAGAGAGGAAGATGTACATAGGAGTGAGAGGACCGAGAGAGAAAGCACAGAACTTCAGCAGTTCAGTCTCTTCTATTGTATTGGGGTGGTGGCAGATGCAGAGCCAGGGGGCACTATACGCTCACTACGCAAGTTGCGTAGGGCCCCGCAAATTATGCAAGAGCCCTGTCTCCCCCTCGTGTCAAAGCAGATGTCAATGTTTACAACTTCAATGAGAGGATGACGCAGAATCATGCCTTTGGTCACGAACAGAGAAAAAAGAAACACCATGAGAGTGAATTGAGGGAACAGCAATCAGGTAAACTTGTGTTCTCTCCTCTCCAAGTTTGATGTCAGCAAATAACAGTAACATAAAGTTGATGTGCTAGCTTGCAGTGCATCTCTCTCTAGTCTGTCTGTCTCACTAACCTAACTGGGTAGTGCATCTCCTGGTCTGTCTGTGTCTTGCTTGCTTGCCAGCCACTTCCAGGGCTGTGTTCTGTGACATGCCTGACAAAAGTGAGAGTGAAATATAGCAAATTATTTCATTTGATAAACGTCAATGAGAAACAGTGCATATAAACTGCACCTTGGAAAAAATAACCACATCGCACATGAACATGTAGTCATATGCGTGTGCACAAAAATTAAACTAGTCCAGACAATATATGGCATGATATGGCACTCCTCATAATTTTAAAATAAGATAATGATTATCTAGTGTCTCAGTCAAGGTTTAGTTACAACTCTGGACTAATGCAAGATGGAAAGCAATGGATTGACATTGACTGTTGATTAAATATTGAATTTAGAATGTTGATCAGCTGGGAATACTGGGCAATATGGATGCATATCTCTCAGCAAATAAAAACCAAGTTTTCAAGGAAGCCATGCCATAGTATAAATAGTATTTTTATATTTGAAAATGTATAAAAGGAAATCTGGAGGAGCCAGGTTGAATGGGCCTTATGCAGCTGATAAAATAAATAATAGTATTGTTATCTATAATTTACAGGTGCTATGCTTAAGTTTGTCAGTAGAGGAAATGCTGGATCATCAGCCAGTACAAGCACAAACTCAGTAGATCCACAGCATCATCCAGTACTAACACTAATCTGTATAGGGCTATTTATTCTTAGACTAACAGATGGAGCAAACTGTTTTAAAAGAGGGAGGATTGTAGTGGGAGCACTGGGGTGTCAGGTGTGACTGTGGCAATGGCAAATGATTTACATGGCTCACAGCTGAAATACACCAAGCAAGGACGCAACATGCCATGAAGCCAGGGCAGAGTGGGGATTCTACTTGCTACACCACCGTCTCCGTCACTGCATGCATATTGAGTTTTGCCAAGTGAGAATGCAGTTGATTATTCAAGGTTTGGAAGTGTAGACTATATTAACATTGCATTAATTAACAACACCGTTTTCACTACAGGATCATGGATAGACATTGATTTGATTGATTTATTTTAATTTGTATTGCAAAGAAAACCCCACAAGGTTGCACTGCTGCATTGCGTTGCTTCTGGTACAACCAGGTATTTATTTTAATCCTTTTTTAAACAGATGTACATATATGTTCTGTGTAGTTTTTACCTGTTGGAGGCCTGTGTAGCCGCATTTACAGAAAACCAAAATAGACCAGCTTCACAAAAATAGAGATGAGCCATGCAATGCGTGCAGCTTCCATGGTCAGTGTAGCAGCTTCAGTTGATTACAATGGACGTGCTCTGCTATGGCCGTGCTGCGACAGATGAGTCGCGTGGCATCCATGCCTGGTGTATTTTGGCTGTCATGGCTAAGGTAGGACAGCCCCTTAGCAGAATTTTTGCTTAGGGCCCCAGGGAGGTCAGGACCGGCTCTGGGCGGATGTCACAGAGGCAAATATCAGAAGATATAAATGAAACTTGAAAGGAAGTCGAGAACTGTGTATGTGTGAGTACTACTTGGGGTAAGTGGAACAATATATTGTTTTGTAATCTAGGTGAATTGACCCTTTAAACTTGTACAACTGCATTAATGTGAAGGCAGCTCATCACTGAAAAAACAACATCAGCAGCCAATGAACCTTGGACAAAATACTGATTACAATTATTAATAAAAACTTCAATAGACCTTTCTCACAACAGACAGTTTAATTTGTTAAACACAGGTGTGATTAATTAATTAATTATGGCTGCATTCCATTTAGGTGTAAGTGGTCCAGGTATTGTGCATTCTGGCTCACAATCATCATTTACTGGTACGCCTTAATGGAACAGACTTCTTGTTAATGTTATTAGTTCCACCTGTGTGTTTCCTGCTATGAAAAGTCAATCTAATAATAAAAGTAACTGTAATTGGTATATGTTTGTTAGTAATGAGTCTTATGTTTCTTAGAATAAGCAGATACATGGTGTGCACTCTGGACTTCTCAACATTAAAGGCAATGCGTGTCATCACAGGTTTTCACTTATTGTCACTAGGCCTCAGCTCACACTGAGATTAGGTGGAACTATGCTGAGAATTAAGTGAAGTCACCTCTTTACTAACAGGGTATCATTTTTCTTGCTGTAACAGGTGAAATAAGGCTAAAAGGAGAGCAAATGAAAAACTAGAATATATTGGAATATGTCATAGGTATAATACATGCTTAGAGAGCACTGCCCATCTGTTCATGAACATATTGTATGATGAGAAGTGTTCCTGCCTGGGATATGCTCCTGCTCCAGATCAAAAGTAGCTTTTCTTTCAAAAAGTCACAAAAACCAAAACTTATAAATCTCACGTAAATATTCTTTCAACCTTACTCTGTTTTGAAACCTTTTTGATTGGTTTTACTGTCTATTTATTTTGATAATTTTATTGTTTTGTTGTTGATTTCATTGTCAATTTTTACTGTCTACCTACCTTTTCATATAAAGACTGACCCCAAGGACTTGTGGAACTGAAACTGAAAGGGCTGGTAGGGGCTGCAAACATGAAGATACTATGACAGAGAAGAGGATAAATCCAGTGACCATAAATGCTATAAATGGTGTTTACATCTGTCTTACCTCCATTACACCCCTGGGCACAACTCATGGGAATAAAACAATGAAAACAAGAACTGGGTTGTAAAAAAAAAAGTAATTTCCTGTTACGGCTGACATTTTTTACAGTGCATTCGAGAGCTTTCATTCCAGCCACAGCCCTCCATCACCCATGGGTGATGTGACCACCCAGGCCTTTGTAATAGCTATTGAACACTGATGCGTGTGACCTTACAACCAATAAGCAGAGGGACTCCCATATTCTTCATGTGAACAGACAATTGAGGTGCACCTCCACTCTTTTCCCTCTTGTTTATCTCTGTGTTTATCTCTGCTGCCGCATTCATTTTGCCATCACTCTCAAGGCCTTTCCCTCCGCCCCCACACCTTCCCACCCACCTCCACTCTTTCTTGCTTTTGCTCTCTTCACTCTACAGCTGCTCAGGCTGGACATTGAAGAACCTCTGCTCCCACACATTCACACACCTTCGTCAGAGCCCACGCGCACACAGAGCACGTCTTCCTTTCAAGTCTTCTTTTGAGCCACCGGAGTGCATTAATATGAATACATGTCTCATTATTCCACATTCACAGTGCACATTCAAAGTCATCTGCCTGCCACTCAAAAGTGGAACATGATAAACTGGTGCTTTACATAGAGCAAAGCATAGTCAGACTGGCCATTGGGTGCACTGGTCACTCTGTGGGCTGCCTAAGCAGCCCATAAAACAAACATGAACAAGTGGATTCATTGCAAGAAGAAGTTAGCTAGCAGGCCAAGTCGGTCTAAATGGACAAGAACCCGAGCATAATGAGGAAAGGTGGTACTGAAAAGGCTAGAGATAAAAAGTCACTTTAAGCTGATGCTACCTCATGTATGGAGATAAGTTATATGTTTCATATTGCGAGCACTAGCAGCTGCAGCACTGACAGTGCTAACATTAGGGACAAGGTCAACAATGCTGCTGAGATCCAGGGTGAGGGTGAGCACAACGTCAGTGGTAAGAATCTGACAGGAGCTCATGATAACACATAGCTATAAATTGCAATTCTGTATGTGTTTTTACATTAGCTACTTGCATAGCTGAGCTACCTGAGGGTCATGGTGATAGCCATAGGGAAGGCTGAATCTCTGTGTTCGTTGAGTTAAGTTATAATGGTATAGCCTATATTTTTCTTACAACTGCTTTAAGTGTCAGGCTCAATGCACTTCCTGTACTGCAGGACTGACATTGGGGTTCATTTGTTTGTACATACATCTTATGAGCACGTACACAGAGAAGTGCAGAAAATAATGTGTTGGTGCCCTCTTGAGGCAGAGGGATCCGACATGCATGCCCATGGTTACCAAATACTGAAACGGTACAACATGATGACTGATGCATACCCTATCCTTGGCCTTGGCTACAAGTTTCTACTCACCCTCTCAATCACCCAGGTAACCTGTAAGTGGAGGTTCTCTACCTTGAAGTACATAAAAGGCAGACTCAGGAGCAACCTCTCACAAGAACATCAAGAGGCTTTCATGCTGATGGCCACGAAGAAGGACATCCTAATGGCCTTGGATACTGACATGGTGATTGACAGTTGCACAGAAGGCGAGCTGCTGAGGAAACTGCTCATCCAATAAGATAAAACATTCTCTACAACTTGCTTAGATGACATGTTTGTTGAACCCAAATGTTGCTCACCTATAATTAATTGTTTATATTGTCTTTTCTTTCTTTTAGCTTGCCCCTAATCAATACCACCACCATCTCCATCCCCACCTCCCTCCTCCACCCTGGAGTGAGGATACCGACGCTAGCCTCAGTGCCCCTCTCTCCGTCATTCCCACCTCCTTCCTCCATCCTGGAGTGAGGATACGTTACCCCACCTTTTTTGTTTATTTTTTATTTATTGTTCATAGACACCAATACCGTAGCACTAGTACAAAGGTCTAAAATACCTGGTGTTTATTTCAATATTATTTATTGATTATAAACCAACAATTCCAAAGAGTAATTGTACTTTAACAGAAGAAGAAATATGTACAGTAGATGTTTACACTTATTATTTATTGTTTATAGACCAGCAATACCCAGAAGAGTAACCCTGAAGAGTAAGTCCTTCAAGTTTCAAGATTAAAGTGATCAAATTGGCAATGGCATTATCTGACTTATTTCCCGTGTTGAAATAGATTATACAGTCTATTCAGATATAGACATCATGAAACAATAGCTGTGTTTCCATTAACCTATTTTTATGTGCATTTTGAAGTATCGCATTGAAAAAGCTTAATGGAAACACCAAACCTCGAAAAAAAATTCCTCAATTTTGCAAAAAAAAATTTTTACACTCGCTTGAGGTGGATTATGGAAATGTTGAATAAGAGTTTATGCGCAAAATGAGTGGAAACGCATTTGTTGAATAAATGTAGCGAACCTTTAACTTAACATGACTGACCAGCTGTTTCCACTCGTGGTGTCTTCTGGCGTCTCCAGATAGCATTAAGCATGGTCAATACTAGCTGACATGAAAGAACAATTACAACTTGCCAAATTGAAACAAATTCCTGAAAACCTCTCTCCACCGCCATATTCTGATGAAACTATGCATTGCATAGCCTAGTCTATTCGCTTAAAACCAGTTGATGGAAATGCACCTAATTTGCATTTCACTTTTTGCGGCATTTCAAAAGTTTGCTTAAAATTCTCTTGTTAATCTAATGGAAACACAGCTACTGACTGCACAATATGGTAGCCTGAATGTATCATGGTATCCTCACAGTGGTGACCTGCTGGCAACAAACCTCTTACCTGCTCTTAAAATAGCTCTGTATTAGTGTTACAGTAGCCTAGAGTATCCATCCATTTTGCTTATAAGTGGTGGTATTAAGGGCTGGTGTGTTTGTATGTGTGTCGATGGGGCAGGGGTCATGGAGTATCCACAGGCTGGTTGTGGTGGGCTGGTCTGGCTAAAAATTTCCAGGGCCATTTTTTAGTCTCAGTGCGTCCCTGGAGCAAAGACAATTATCTGAAGCATGTAGGCACACATTGTGCAAAGAAAGAAATGACAAACAAGGGAGAAAGTGACTCAAACAAAGGACGAAAGAATGTTGAGTCTATATATCTTAGTATCATATCATCTTATTTTGCTTAAACTTGTAACATATGCCTGTTATGTGACTATATTTCACTTGGTCTGAATGCAAGTTAAGATGTATGGCTCATTTTCTTGCTTCAGCTGTTATTTTCTTAATAGCAATAAAGTTGAGCACCATTTTCTTCTTCTTTATTGTTGTGGGACTCTAGTGCTTTCTGCTAAAAAACAAGCTCAGCTGTATCGGAAGCAAAATGGAATTATTTCACCCCCTACAAGAAACCCTCTATTGCTTTCATAAAAATCCAATTTCAATATTGAATATGAGATTCACTTACTTATTGAGGTGGATTTTTTTTTTTTTGCTTTTTTTTTTTTTTAATAATCTTAATTTGGATCTCTCCTATCTTCTGTCAGTATGCACACTCTGTTCTTAAAAAGCACACGTAATGTTATCAGGAAAAAGAGTCCACAAAAAATAAACTGTAAAATTTCTATTGATAGAAAAACTATTAATGGAAATATAATTGTTTTTTCACTGACTGGTGAACCCTCATAGTTAACATATACTAAACAGTCCTTGGAGGATGGACAGGAATGAGATACAGATATATTACTCACAGCTGTTGAGAAGTCAGAATGACAGTTAGTCCTTCACAGTCTCCATTACTCACATTCTCATTAATCACAACTCTCCAGACTCAAAGGGAATCCCCTTCAGTTCCATAGCACCACTGAACAACCTTTTT
The DNA here is from genome assembly GCF_914725855.1 of Thunnus albacares. Taxonomy (NCBI): domain Eukaryota; kingdom Metazoa; phylum Chordata; class Actinopteri; order Scombriformes; family Scombridae; genus Thunnus; species Thunnus albacares. Next base: position 6,719,446 of record NC_058115.1, read on the forward strand.
GTGTGTGATTGTGTTGTGTGTGTGTGGCCTAAACTATTGTTTATTATTCCATACTGTTGTAGATTATACACTTTTTCAGACATGCACCCTTTTATCTGATGGCAATTTACACCATGTTCCATGTCTGAATAAGCACTCTGGTCACTCTTATGTAAAAGTCACAACGGCAATATTACTAGCTCAGACCCAGTAACATTTCTGTGTCACTTTCAACACCACACAAGTCTGAATTTAAGACCATCAGATTAACATAAAGGCAGCAACAGCACAAGATAAAAAAAATGCAGAGAGAGCAAAACGTATTGTTTCACCTTGTAACACAACTGTAATAAATGTAATATCTCATTCATCATTTCTTATGCAGGTATAAAACACTGTGATAGAGACCATTTTAAGGTATTGAGGAGATTGATCTTCTCATATCAGATCAGTCTTTGAAAATTATTTTTTCTTTTGTGGTGCAATAGGAGTAGTTAAGTGAAAACACAGTTTTTAAAAAACACTTTTAGCTTATCTAAAATAATAAGAAACTTTTATTTATTGTAAATATGTCAGGTGTGATTGGTTAATACACACAAAATTTCCACCCCTACAAGGTCACACTGTTTTTGCCCGAAGGCCTGTTTGTCATCTGAATACCTTATTATTGTGCCTTATTTTTGGATCAGGTGATATTTTTGCCTCTCAAGATGGTCACTGTGTGACAGGCAGTCGTAGGCAATCATAAATTATTGCTGTGACATAGACTACATGTTGGCCCCCGACCAATCACAGCTTGCCGTCTCTCACGACTCGCATGACAAACATAAGTGATGAAGTCAGAGATGCCAGAGACCAACTTCACTGTTCCACCTGACAGCACCCAAAACATACTTCATTTTTCCTTCCTTACACTTACAGTTGTGTGTGAGACAAGCTCTGAGCTCATAGTTGTCAGTGTCACAGTACACACTGCAGAAGTGTCCAATTGTCACGCTCACTTCTTATTTTCATTTGCAATACCCCATGTCAGTTCAGCCCATTATTGAGCCAAATATCATCTAGTTGAATCCTGGCATTTCCCACTGGATGCTTGTCTGACTGTCACTTTATAAATATCTTAAATTGTCTATTCATTCCAACACTGACTGTCAAGTTGTTTATTTCAATCAGGGTCCTAGTCAAAAAACAATGTATTCAATAGCCTAAATATGCTTTTTCCACAATACCAATGCTAATACCATACCAAGAACCAATCTCATACTAGTGCTCTTTTTTTCCAGATTTTAAATCTTTGTGTTGTATAATGGCATTGATGAAGAAACTGTATCAGTCACTTTGGGCTGATACCACATCCATTTAATACTGGTGCCGATACTGATCCAATGTATCAGATCTGTGTATCTCCATTTTTAACACAAAGAAGCAGCGAACCAGATACCAAGATTCTAGGATTCAAGACCTAGAACCAGCAGCTAAGTACTCATTCACATTGGACTTTAAAGGTAGAGTCAGTCACTTCTGTTCCTCTCACACATTATAATGAGTGGAAAAAAACGTTATCTCATGTGAGCACAACAGTCCATCCACACTCTCCTCCTCTCTGCAGCCTCCTCGCTTCTCACTCGACCTGCGTTCAGCGTCTCCGTCCACAGAAGCAGCCGTCTGCATTTAATGATTAATTGATACGTTCAAAACACATATACAGCAGGATATTTGTGTGATTTAAACAACAGAATGAGACTTGTCTGGGATTCAGTGTGGATTGATGCATTTAATAAAATGGAAGTGTATCTGTTCCGTGAGAAATCACTTTCTATGTGAATTTGTCATGACCTCTCTCTCCAGTTCACCAGCTCTCCCCCACCACTCAGCAGGTGCAGGAGACGGGAGACTGTCATGTCCTCACACAGACAGCTGCTCTGATGACTTCCCCCTATTCTGTGCACAAGCACGAACGCCCCCTGCTGATTGGCTAGAATGGTGTCGTGTGGGCCCCCCCCCTCTGGTCCATCTATCCCTGCTTCTGCTGAATTATTTTTTTATCCCTGGTGGGGACTGCTTCACCCATAGACCATATAAAATATCTAAAATAAAAATAGGCTATTTAAAAAAAAGTCTAAGTGAAATACTGCAACGTGAGAACAGTCATTAATGCAAACAACAATGAAATCAGAAATGGACTTTCACTGTCAGCGCTCGCATGACAACAGAGATGACACAGCGTCTAGGCTACATGATGACTCAGTAAATGAATTAAGGATTGCTTCCTTTCCTGCTGGGAGATTTGCAGAGATGTGGGTAAAAGAGGGGCGACACGCTGCAGATGACCCTCCACAGGAAAGCAGAAAAAGAAGACAGAGTCCATCATCAAAGCAGACTGTTTTCTTAGTCTGACAAGTAGGCACGCACTGCAGCCTGTTTATTTTTATGATGACAACATGCTGGTCCGTTGCATATTGTTATTATTTTCTTTTCAGTATTGAAGTTTGCTGCACATAGAGCTGAATTAAACAGTGACTTGCAATAATGACATTGAGTGTACTGACACGTCTGGCAGAGTGGTTCTATCCACAGTACTGTCATGTATGTTTTCAATTTTGTCAAATAAATCTATATTTATACTGAAAGGAGCATCGGGGGATTTAATTATGGCACAGTAAATGAGCATTTGTATATAATCACATCTTCTATGTGTCTGCATGAGGAAAGGACAAGGCATAAACTTTACATCACATCACATCACATCACTGAGAGGGAAAATATTGCGCAATGTGATAAATTATATATATTTTTGAAAATTGATTAAATATTCCTGCAAATGTGTGTTGAGTGGTCAGGTTCAAATTTTGTTATTGTTTTATTAAGCTCATAACTGTATTTTTTTTTTTTTTTTTTTTTAAAAACAGCCTCAAGAGAGTTTATGTAGGCCTACTGTGGTTCTCATTTATTTTCATGGATAAAAATGTTTCAGAAACAACCCCTTCGCCCCCTTTCTGTTTTTTTCACACACAAAAAAATACTAATAATGAGACAATACCTGTCACATTTGACACAGGTTTGAAACATCATCAGCTGTAATGGTTATGAAGAATCAAGTATGTAACTTTTTTCCATGAACTTGCTACAGTCTTATTATTATTATTATTATTTGGCATAATTAAGTGATGAATGTCAACTAAACTCCATACTGTTTTCCAGTCATGCTCTGTTCCACATCCACACTAATACAAATTCACAGCTGGCAGCTGCCCAATACCACCACAGTCTGCCACAGTCTGCCTTTTTGTTAATTTCCTTCCCCTCCCCATATTTTCTCCAGCTGGTGCAAAGATTCAAACTGGCAACTTTCCGCTTGTATGCTCATTTCTGTCAACTAAAGAGCAGCGGTGCCACCTGTACAATATGCTTCCTGTTAAATCGTGTGGTAAAGGTGGATCCGTGATGAAGAAGTCCGGGGATAAGCTCTCCGGTTGAAAGCACTCAGCATCATTAATTATAAGCTGAGGAATAATCAGACCATTGGTTCCAATTTGTCTTCCTGGTTTTGAGGTAATGAGCCTCTTTCTTTATGTTTCTCAATTCACCAGACAACACACACACACACTTAAATGCACGCACAGTGTACATGTACACATACTGTACACAGGCTCACTCATGCCATATATTCACACACACACCATTAAGTTAATTAACTCATACATCTCTTCAGGGTCTAGCCATATCTATCACTGTGGATATGAAGTTACTCACAGGAGACAACAGCAAAGAGTTTTCAACAAACTTATCTTGTTTCTAAGTGGAGCAGAGGAGGAGAAGAAATGAGATAGTAGAAAGGCACAGAATCAGACACACACACACACACACACACACTCTACAGGCCATAGACTATTATGTCTCCACTGGCAGTTTCACAGTGCAGTCCTGTACCTACATCATAACTGGTTTATTGTAGTACACTGACATAGCTCAACACAATACCAAAGATGGTGCATGTGTGTATGAATGTGGTTTGAGTAAATGAGAAAGAGAGAAAGAGTATTTGTGTTTAGGGAAGGAGGGTTACCTGGGAATACACGGGAGATGTTTTGAATCAATAAATACATGGTAACTGAAGAGGAACCAGCCGAATACAATCAATGATTTAGGAAAAATGAAAGAAGGAAGGCAGGGAAGATGAAGGAGTCAATGAAAAAGAAGGAAATAACAAGGGAAGGAGGGGAGCATAAAGGAAATAAGGAAGGAAAGAGAGAAAAAAAAGTCAATCCAATTATGGGGTTTAGTTGACACATGCATTGTAATACATTCTTTAGTGGCCTTATTGGAAGTCTTCAGCATTTAACAGTAGTTTTGAAGTACAGTACATTTGTTGACACTCTTTAGCCTTTTTGTCCACTTACTGAATTGACACACAAGATTCTGTGATACAGTTGAAAGAGCCTAAGCCAGTGTTAACTTAATCTAGTTTGTAGTCCTTAAGTTGGGATTGTTTTGTCCACCATGACACTGATTACAAACTAAAGTAGGTCATTAGTACGAGTGACTAGGTCTGTCACCAACCACTGTGTACGTATTACTGTTGCAAATAGCTAACGTTAGTAAAAACCAAGAACACTGGAATTGCAGAGCGAGTTAAAGAGTTTATTTGAGGGAGGTAGTGGAGATAAAGGAGACTGAGTGTTCTACTATCCTAATATCATAAAGAAGTCTAAGCTATCAGGCTACTCTGCAACAGTATTGTAATTAAAAAAAATGGTCCGTGGTGCAAAAAGGTTTGGAACTCCTGATATGTCAGAATAGCAGTGTAACCTCCGTACTGTATATAGCCAGGTGGGGTTTTTATTTGTTCCCACAGCAAGATCATTATAACACTAAATCCCTAAATCATTGGCAGAATTCAACTACATCTTCAACCATTACTTACCAGACTAATGCAACACATTGGCTACGCTCTACAAGGTCTTTTACCATCTTCCTGCTGAGCATCATGTATCTACTGGCAACACACAACTCACATGTACAAAAACATTTAGTTGAGACAGAGATTGATTGATTGTATTTGTTTATTGGGACAGTGTACAGCTTTTAAGATTAAAGATGCACTGCACTGGAGTTAGTCAAAGCTAATTTACATCCGCAGTCTCCCACAATCAAAACATACAACAGCACAACAACAAACAGCATAAAGCAAAAAACACACAGAACACACCATACAAAAATACAAAATACAAAGCTACACACAACAGCACATCACATACGCCCACAATGTCAATTAGAAATTAATAATGTAAACTTGTCAAATTAGAAGCAAGACTACCTGCGCTAATGAGAAGACCAAGACTAAGAGAGAAATTTCTTAATAAATTATTATTTTAAAATAACCAAAAGTGAAGCTTCACACAACAAAATGGTCTGATCCAGGTAGCAGACCTGTTAAAAAACACATTGAAGTGTAAAACCTAAAGTTAATTTTCATGTATTTTGTCACTCCTATTGTTTTTCTTTTTCTTATTAATTCAGTTCAATTTTAGCACCCTTGTTTCCCATCAGTCTTTGGGTGATGTAAACAGGAAGTTGTTGCCATGGAGAGGAAGAGCAAAGCTAGTCTAGCCCCAGTTTATTAGATTATATTTCTTTAGTTTGTTGAAATGTCATGCTGCATTAAGTACAGTTTTGTTTGCACTGTAACCATCAATGTCCAGACAGCTGTCACTTGACTACTCTCGATTCTGAAGAAAACATCTAAATATTGTGACGAAGTGAGTGTCTTTATGAATATTTATCCCCCATGAACATCAAAGAAAAAGTAAGTTGTGCTAATTCCAAGAATGCGAGTTTTACATCTGCATGTCTGACCTACATGTTTGACCAAAGTGTGACTCTGAACAGGAGGAGTGCAATTCTTGTTACAATTTGTGTCAATCAGATTTAAATGGTTAATGGATTAATGGTTTAATTTTTTCTTCACTCTTTTATCAGCACTATTCTCTACATTTCAACATTGAACACTGGATGTGAGTGTAAAAAAAATGAAAGTGGCTATTTTTTGCTGTATTGTATTGTGCTCAGCACCAAGGACACTACTGGGAACATGTCTTTATGCTTCTGTCACGACTCATCAATTTAAAATAGTCTATTAATCAACAAGCACACAGGCAGAGAACTGCCTGCGGTGGTTTCATGGACCTTCCCACTGCTGTAGTAGAGGAGCTGGTGAAGCTGCAAAAGTGTTTCTTTGCTGTTTGAAAAAGAAAGTATTTATTGACACTATAGCTAACTATAAAATACAATACTTATAAAAGTTCTTTTAGATCATGTTGCTGTAAACTAAAACAGTAAAAGTGAGTAGATCATCTTTTATTTAGTGCTACTTGAAACACTTGACCACAGTGGTGCCACCAGTGGAGTCAGAGTCAGGAGAATGAAAACTTGTGATGGAAAAGTAAGAGCTTTTTAAAGTTGAGGACAGTTTAGGTGGATGCTGGTAAATATTGGAGAGACAAACATATTGCAAGTCCATGAGTGTGTTTACATACTAGTGTCCTGGTTATCAGACTTATTCTGGTTTTGATCATAATTAAATGACCTTGATGTGGAGAGAGGCAAGGAGTGTGCTCAATAATGGACATATAGGTGACGCCATATTAGGTCCATAAGCAGGAGAAATTAATCTACAGGGCAGTATCCAAGTTTTTACAGAAGAGGTCTTTACCAAAAAGGTATCTATTCAATGTGGATTACATGTAAAACAATTTCTAAAGTGCTATATAGTCATTGCAAGTATCTTAAAATTGTATCACAAAAAATTTAAAACTAAGACAAAATACAATAAACAGGGGAAGAGCAACAAGGTACATTATGGAAATACATAATTAATGAATCTGGATATGTTTAAGAACTAATAAACTATAAAAACTCATTATTTGAGAAGTTCTTATTCATGCCCTCTGGAATTAAACTTTAAGAAAAGTGCATTACCTCCTCTTTGGCTGCCCTTAATCACACAACATGTGATGTTTCATTTTATTAAAATGTCTTGCAACAGGACTAGTTACATCACTCCTCTTAATGGAGCTCCTATGTTCTGTGATGCTCTTTAAGATTTTGCCACATGGGCAGAGTATCATATAAATAACATTTTTAGTTTTGCAGATAACGAAATCCTTAATGCTGATTGTCTTCTCGTTGGTAGGGTGGTCAAAAGATGTCAGATTTTTTGTACACTGGCAGTTTACGCAGGCCAGTTAAAACTGCTTTGAAGAGCAAACAGCAACTATGCTTTTTCTAGAGACAGGCCAATAGAGGCTTATTAAAGTGGAATGATTCAACTATCAGATAAGGTACCACATAAGGGTCAAACTCTTTAAGTCAGTGCGGTCCTTTAAGATGATTCTGCAAGCTGTGCCTGATGACCTTTCTACCTCTATTTCAGAATACAGCTGTAGTTCAGGATTTAAAAGTTGATTTCATGGAGAGAAAGAAAGACCAAAAACAGATATTATAAGTAGAGTGAGTGAGGACTTTCACACACTCTGACACACACACACACACACAAACGAATAATAGTTTTGTAAAGACTTGCGATCCACTGTGATACCCGTTCAATGCAGGTCAGCCTGAAGTAGATATGATGGGATTAGATTCAGCAGCTTATCTTGCCATGAAAATGTAATTCTAAAGTAAACTCTCACACGCGACACAATAGCCCTCCATTCATTCACTGCACGCAGAGATACGGAGTGTGGGTGTGCTTTACTGTAGCAAGCAGCAGATGATATCCTTTAAATACACATTATATTACAGAAGCCATCCACGTTAGCAGGCATTCAATCCACGGAGCTCGAGGATATGAAATAAGGATGTAATATGATTTAAGGAAGGAAGTAATACAATATGATTAAATTTGATGGAGTGGGCTCAAGCCAAAGAGAGAGAACAGACAGAGGAGAAGGAAAGGTCTCTATTCTTTTCTGCATCTTTTCTTTTGCATGATGGGATCAGGTTTTTCTATTAGCGCTATAGTGATGACAGCTTTACAATGCCGTCTGTTGGCGCTCAAACTCAACTGAAGACAGGAGATAAGAGCTTCAGCCTGCTACCTACTGCTTCATCCCTGCCCTGGATCTCTCTCACGCTCTCTCTTTCTCTCTGGTCTCTGATTTGAAAGTGGATTTGTAAGCAAGAGATAAGAAGACGAGCAAGCTCTTTTATTTCCCCTCCCTCTCTCTGTGCATGTTTCCTCTCACTCATTCGAAGGTTCTTATATTTCCCTACAATCTTAAATTCACTCATTCAGTCAGCAACCTGCTGCTATATCCTCTGCTGTAAGTCCTTTACTTCCTCATTCTCTCAAACTTTGGTGTCTGATCCTTAACTGGACTAGAAGACAGGAGAGAAGAGGACCGGCTTGATTCCCACGGTTAGATCCCAGATCTCTCTTCACTGGATCTCCCCCTCTCCAGCCTTCTTTTGCTCCCTTATATACAAAATTGGCTTAAGAACTAAAGATAAAATGGACAAGATGCTTCTTTATCCCTTAAAACCCCCATCCAAAAAACACATACTTCACAATGTGTCAAGTATTGACTCAAATATTGGATAAAATTTACACAATACTGTTTAGGCATGAATATCCATTCCTGACCTTGGAAATACTAGTTTGACAAAACAATCTCAACTCAAGGTCCATTTACCAGCTTCTTCCAGAGCATTAGACCATATCACACAATTTCATCAATAGCTGGAGTTTGCTCAGTTGTCATAGTGATGGACTTTGACCTCTTGTTAATGTTGGCTTAAAGTTAAGCATGAAAATTCATTCTTAAAGATCGTATGATCATGGTTGAAGCACTGTAAATAGTAATAATAAGTGGACATTAGGTTGGGATTGATTTGCCATACAAATATACAGTATATTTTGGATTGCTTATTAATACTTGAAAGTATGTCTATAACTGAATGAACTGTACAGTGTACATTACTGTTGTTTTTTTTTAACCACGTTCATGGCCTGGCTCTAGGGATGGCAATGTCAGGCTATAAGCCAGTCCACCACTTTGGTCCAAACTGAAACATCTCTAACTATACAACTGTGGTGATCTGTCTTTTTCTGTAGCACCACCAGTTTGTAATTTTTGGTTTTTAGTCAAATGTTTAAAAAACTATTAGGTGGGTTATCATCAGGATTTTAATGCAGTTTATGACCAACTATTTGCAAAATTACTGACGTTTTCATCAGCCTCAGCTTTACGTTGTGCTCAGTAATAATTAGCAGATGTTAGCAAGCTAAACTAAGATCTAGCAAGGTAAATATTAACTGCTAAACATCAGCAGGTCAACAAGTAGTACAGCAAGTACAGCCTTGCGGAGCTGCTAGCATGGCTTTTGACTCTTAAGGCCAGATTTACTGAGGGGTTTTGCACTGTTTTTTCAGACGCAGGTGTGACACATTCTGCCACAAACACATGCTGTGTTTATCAAGTAGATGCAGCAGGCTGTGGGGGACGAGGGTTCTGATTTGTGGTCATAAAACTTGAATTTGAACTTGAACATCAATGGACTGTAAAATCACTACACACTGCAACAACCCTGTTCTTTCTTTTGTAGAGATATTAAAGTGTGTGTTTGGCTGCATTTACCTCATTATTAGCATCCATATCAACGGCATTTTCACCTGCTCAACTCTAAACTGTTGCTGCTCCGTCTCTCTTAATCTCTCTCCACCAGTTGCGGTGGCTTTTGTATATTTTATGTGTTTTTGATCTGTCTTATTATATCACTATATCTCTTATTTGTCTCCCATTAACGTGTTTACTGCTGAACTGAACCTATAAGCTCTCTTTCCCTCACAAAGTTTTTCTTGGAGATCAGTCCCAGGTGCAGTCCAGGAGCTGACTGTGTAATGAGCTGCTGTCTTAGTAAATCAGATGCTGAAGACGGGCAGATTGCTGCCACAAACTCAATGGAAACTGCAGTGCACATTTGCACAGTAGCATTTTCTTAGTAAATCTGGCTCTGTGTCTCGTCAATCAATAAGTACAGGATGAATTAGTTAAATAACATCAAGGTGAACACTGTGGAGCACATGATGGCAATGATGGTCGCTGTGTTCTATTGCTTGGTCACTCGGTTCAAAGTACTCTGGTCCAAGTCAAGTCACTTGCCATCTATTTTTTTTATGTAGACCCTAGAGCCTGCAGGTACTCATTATAATCAAGGACAGAGAGTAATTTCATTGATTAGCTTCTTGAAACTTGCAATGTATGTGAGATAGTCACACATTGTAGCTCTTAACTTTAACTGTAACAGTTAAAGTTGGTAGCATTCAAGTGAATCAGTGAAATCACTTTATGTTGTTGCCGTTTGTGTCTTTACATTCACTGATCAATGTCAATTTAAGCTGTAACCCCAAAGCCACTACTCCCCAAAACATGGATGTTATGTAAAGTATCTGTATTTAGTTTGTGTGTATGTGTGGTATGTTCATCCAAGGCTAAACACATACTCTATATATTGTAGGTGAATGAGTCACTGGCCACTTCTTCTACAAACTGATTTTTCTGACAAGGTCAAGATGTATGTGTGGGTCTCTTTCCAACATATTTCACCTTTCAGTGTTGAGTTTATGTAACATTTTCAATGAAAATCTACTCTATCAAACAATCACCTTCTAATGACCTACAAGATTGGAGGCAAAGCTGAATGGTAAACAATATGCAGAGGGAGAAAGAAGTGTTCTTCTTCTTCAGGCTACTCTGTGGACAGTAACCTGTTTGAAGCTGGCTGTGCTGTTTTTACTTCTTGTACTGAATATGCTTCCAAGGACGTTTGCTCAGAGGAGTGCAGGTTGTTTTTAAGATGTCACCAGCAGAAAAATTGTATCTTCAAATGCAAGAATATAATACAATATTTAAAGGATAATGCAACTTTTGTATATGCTCCTCCTGCACAGGTGAAAAAATAGTTGATTATCAAAAACGTATGCAATTAGTTTGTAATGAACTGATCGATTAGTCAGGGAACAAGGCGGGGAGTGTGACAGCTTCAGAACTGTTTACAGGCCTGTTTATATTCGATGGCATCCCCACTTCCTCTGCTTCAGTTCTGATCCAGTGCCCATATTTATCCATTATTCCAGAAGTGATTAATGATGACACTGATAGATGACAGTATCAAAAACAACGCAGGCTTCACTAGAAAATTGAGGGGGAAATACATAAATTAAAAGAGAATTCATTGTGATGTATAATTACATGCCACAGTAACTACAAACAAAGTTTTCACATCAGAGAAATAGACATTTTCCTTTATTTCAAGAAAGGAGCATCTGTGAACTTCTTTTTCTGTTGTATCTTATAGGATTAAAAGAGAAGATACAGGGAACATGGGAGCGTGAAAAGCGGACAAAGAACAAGACAGGAAGTTGTTGTTTTTTTTAAGAAAAAGCCTTAGCATCTTTGGGAATTATCAACTGTGGTACAAATGGAGTATCTGAAGTGACAGAGAGCTGGGTGGAGAGTGTTTTGTGTCAAGGAGGAACACACACAGCAGTCAGTTGCAGGCAGGTGGGCGGTCTCTGGGCAAGGTAACAAACAACCACACCGCACTGCTGCAGCGCTGCCAGCAATCACTAATCAGCCTCTGCCTGCATAAACAGTCACTCATTGGACCGGAGAGGAAGGTGGAGATGTCCCCTGTGGTTCTCTGAATTGCTCTGGTGCTGTGAGAAGCCCCGAGCACTGCCACTGCTGGAATTCAGCAGCTTTGGCTTTTAAGCTGAAAATTTGGTTTTGTGTAAGTGGACAAACCTGCAGGAGTGATTGATGAGTGTGAGCAGGATAGCAGATGTGGATGAATGGACTCCTCTCCCTTACCTGAACTGTGTCTCACACACGTTTCTACCGGAGAACAAGTCAAACATAGAGATTACAGGAAGAATGTTTGCCCCTCTCCATCACTTGTTTATGTCAACAGCTGATTTTCCCCAACTGCAGACCTTAAAATGAGACTATGTAACTTTCAAAAGAGGACATAACACATTCCTACTGTTACAAATAAAAAGGTGAATACATAAACAATGAGTCATGCCCTTACTCAGGTCAATGCACTTAGGGGTTTTGCTGCTACAGCCTTACTTAGTCTGGTATGACCAGCAGCTTATTAGCAAATTTATGTTAGATATTGCTGTATAACTGATATTACTTATACTTCTCAGAGGATGACCATCCTCCATTTTAGACAGTCTCTGAGCAAAGAGAGTTTGATGGTAAATCTCTGTGAGTTCATAATTATGAAAGACCCCTGTCATATTATATGTAATCATTTGATCCATTGTTAATATTAAAATATTGATAAGTGCAGCTTTAATGCTTCTAATAGGATAAACTCTTCTAAATGACTGCATGGCCTTTCCTCTAATGCCACTCTCAGGACAAATTTGATATTTTAACCCCAATACTGGTAAGGCTGCAGAATTAGCTCAATCATCAGTATGTTGTGTGCTCCTTACAACTGTGATATATAAAGGGCGCAACAGTATTGCAACCTCTACAGGCTGCCACAGATTTTCAGATTTAGTGTTATGTGCTACAGTCTGGTACATCAGGCTGCCAACCAAGGTAAGAACTACCACAATCTAAACAACCCCAGCTGCAATTCATGTTTCAGGTAAAAACACAGAAACACAATCTGAACTTTAATAACATGCACAATCAACTTTAATCAGAAATACAGCTTTTGGATAATCTCACAAATCCTGGATGTTCTTTTTAGATTGTAACAAACCAGGAATAATTTCATTCTGAAAAATGCTATGTCCTTTTTCGAAGAGGCTTTGTTCTTGGAAATTCGCCCCATCACTGTTTCCTGAAAGACACAATTCTATCCTCAGAAACATGTCAATATTTTGAGCAAAGATCTCAAGATGACATTGTATTTTTATTTGGAAATCTTCAATAACTTTGCCAGACAAGGCTTTATTTATTTCACACAACAGGTAGCTCGCATTACAATGAAAAATATCATATTATCATATCATTGATTGCAGACAGAGACAGAGGCAGTCAATGCCCAGAAGAATGAAAGAATTTCAGGTAGCTGTTTTCCATTATGCATACATATACAGAGCCCAGGAGGTGTTTGTGCACAATTTGATAATCTGTGCTCTCAAATGACTAATTTCTGCATGCAAATTACTTAATTTGTGCTCACAAATAACTTAACTAAGAATGTGGTTAATTAATTTGAAGCCATATCAACTAAATTTAACTTGGCACAATCAAATTTCTATAAATATTTACAACTCATAGATAAATGTTAACAAATGTTGTCATGAATGTTCCAAAAAAGAAAAGGGTACCAAGAGGAGCAGCATCCCTTAACAATAATTATGATAAAATAAGGGAAAAACAAATAGAAAAAGGAAGAAAAATACAAAATACATTTGAGTCAAAGTGGAACTCAGAACCCAGTTGGCAGTTAAAAGAAGACTGGGAAAATATATATTAAGCAATAGAAAAAAACAGTAAATTTGACATTTGTGGAAAATATACAAGATTCTTTATGACACTGAAAATACAATCAAAATTTAGTTTAGTTTGCTTATTTCTTTTTTCTGTATGAGGTAATTCTTGTTTTTTGTATTTGTACCCCCTTTATATTTTCCCCCTAGTTCTTTTGTTTATTGTTTCTTTCTTTGTTTCTTCTCTTTTTTCCAGTCAAATATATAAATAATGTAAGACAGCTAGAATTATGAATGTCATCATAAAAAAGAGAGAAGATGGAGGAGAGAGAGGGGATGTATTACTGTAAAAGTTTTTGGAGGATTGGTGTTTTGGTCAACTTGGCCATTAAATGCTGAGAACACTTATCACTAACACTTTAGCATGCATGGTTGAGTTACAGTAGCTACAAAGTAACACTTCTACATGTTCTGCAAGATGCAGTTTTCTGGTGTTTTTTTGTGTTTTTCACCCTTTTAGCCAGCAGGTCACCTTGCTCGCAGCTTTTCAGCTTTTCACAGCCGTGTTGTGACTCTGTCAGTTAGTGAATCACAGAAAAACATTCCCTCCAGTAAACGTCTGAGGTTACAAAGCAGGTACAGAGGGTACAGAGTAGAAGACAGAAAGGGTTTTGCCATATTACTATATGTAATATCATTACCTGGAATAAATCAGGAGCGCATTAAATATTTACAAGTTATAAGTATTTTGTAAGTATTTTAAAATCTAGTCTACAAGAATGAAGAGAACGTTGGAAATGACATTACTGAGAGTGCAGTAAGAGTTTGACTTTTTTGCCGGTGACCTTTTATGAAAATATCTCACAAAAATATGGATGAAAAACAAGGGCTTGTCACAAGACATAAAGACACCTGTCTGTTCAAATCCAACATGTAAGCAGAACCATCCCTTCTCTACTCTCACTCAAAATCTACAATAACATGAAATATGTAACAGTGAGGGACACAAAGACCAGAGCTGGGTGTGTTAATGAAAATGACTTGCAATAATATACTTATGTCACCTTTTTATCACACTACATCTCATATAATGTTGATTTTCATAAAGGGAGTATATCTGCAAAATTGCTGACTGTATCTTCTCTAAAATTAATGTTCCTCAAGGAACATATTTATTTGGGGAAATATGCTGAAATATGCTGATTTGAGTATTATTCTTTATTATTATTTTTATATATTAATTATTTTATATTTATTTATTTATATTTATAATTATTATCACTGTTTCTGTTTCCATTTTTTATGCTAAGCTAAGCTAAACATAACCTGACTCCAGCTTTGCACTTCATGCACACAATAATATCTATCTGCTCATTTCACTATCAGAAAGAAAGCATATAAATGTGTTGTCCTTATACTCGGTCTCTTAAACTTCAGTAATGTCAACTTTTCTGCCATTTGGCATCACATTTTTTTCTGTAGATGACAAATAATTATGTGAAAATTCTTTTTTTTAAAAGCTAAGAGTCTACAGCCATGCTAGTAGCTGTATGAGGCTGCACTTATGCACAGCGATATCTAAGCTGAATGCTAACATCAACATGCTAACATGCTTATAATGACAACACTAACATGCTGATATTAAGCAGGTATAATGTTTACCATGTTCACTGTCCTAGATTAGTGTGCTAACGTGCTAACAGTTGCTAATTAGCACTAAACACAAAGCACAGCTGAGGCTGGGAATGCCATTAGTTTTGCAGGTATTTGGTCACAAACAAAAGTGGTGGACAAATAAAGATTTTGACCTGCTAGTGATGCTAGATGAAAAGTCAGGGGATCACAAGTCATCCTTAAGGGTGGCATGAATGTAACAAATTCATGACAATCCTTCCGATAGTTATTGCAATATTTCAGTCTGGACTAACTAACTGTTCAACTGACCAATTAACAGACCAACATTGCCACCCCTAAAGCTACTCCAGCAACTCTCAAACACATCAAGACAGGTTGTAAGACCACTTTGTTTGTTTGTTTGATTCAGTGCTAGAGAAGCTGAAAATTAGTCTGGAGATCCATACAGTTTCGAAACTATTTTACCTCCTTTGAATAGTAATTCTAATATAATTAGTTGAATTTAAAAAGGAATTCTTCACACTTCACATTATTGGAAAGGTAATAGTATTAGTGCCACTCAGTGCAGACACAGATCAAGATAGTGGTGTGAGCAAGAGGGCTTTTCAAAGAGGGAATAAAAGAAATTGCAGAACGACAACGAGACACACAAAATGACAAAGAGGATAAGGAAATCATTGCCATGAAGCTGCTCTTCTACCCAGGCTTCTCCTATATGAGTCACTGTCAGCCCACTGCTGATGGAAAATCCTGTTTGATGAAGCGCCAGTGCCTCACTAATCCAAGCCCTTTGGCAATGGAGGTCAGTGGAATCAAACTGGTATAAAAAAAAAGAAACAAAGGCAGCTTTTCTTCTGCGTAGTCAATAACCTGAAACTCAATTTGACCTCCTACTTAGCTGATATCCTGGAAAGAAAGCACTTCATTAATTTTAGAATATTACAAATTCAAAGCTGAGCATAAACTTTTGTTCTGGTGGTATTAACATTGAAAGCAGGGTGGGTGCTGATAAAGTCTAACAACAGAAGCTTAAAAGAAAAGTTAAAGCTGGAGTACGGGACTTTTGTCTCCCCTTCTGGCAGTGAGAGTAATTACAAAAACATTGCCTATGCTTATGTCATAGGCTCCGCCGTAGCCTACTCCATCACTACTGTTGCAGCTGTAAAACGGTGGATAAATTGTTCTGAGCGTCACACAAGTCCTGCGAAATGACTTGTCTCACATCGGAATTTGATCCATTCAGTCGAATAAGATTTGGAAAGTCTAAAAGAGCCACACAATGAAATTATTTTATCCACCTCCAAGTTAGCAGAGAGCTAACCGGAAGTCAGCCGTCTGTGTGTGCACAGTATTTACACACACCCACTTTGTAAGTTTGTACTTTGGGCAACCAAAAAATCATTTTCAAAACATTTTATTGTTTGTACAGCTCTCGTTGTTTATAATAGTTTTAAAGAGAGTATTGGGCCCCAGTTGTTGAATCATGTTAGTTCAGAATAAACGTTCCGTGTCTGGATGTATTCTTTAAATTGATACCATCAGACCAGACACTCTGCAAAGCTTCATTCTTAATCATTCAACCTGTGTTTTTCATCAGATAATGACAAGATAAAATCTTATGTGAAATAAGTTTGACTAAAATGACAAATTATTGGTTTTGGTTAGACTAGATTGTCTGAAATGTTCAGAATAATCTGATGGCTAAGAAGACTAAAATATCAGCAGTTGTCATTGACTAAAACTATACTAACATAGTTACAGTTGTTGCCCAGACTTTTAGTCAACTAAAACTTGACTAAAAACACAACAAAAAAAGCAGGATGAGATTGATGAAATATGAGAAAAACTAACAAGGATATTTGTCACAGGACTAAGACTACATGAAAAAATAGCCGACAAAATAAACACTGTTTAGAAATGAATATCATCTGTTTGTGGCAGTACTTTCCTTCACCTGGGATGCAACATATTTGTTGACAGGTCCACCAGCTCTGGGTAGGTAAGTGTTGACGATAAGAAAAATATAGAAAATTGCCATCCAAATCCTTTAAACTATACCAGAATCAAAGGGAATTCAAATTCAAAGGAATTGTCTCATACTTCAGATCAATAGTCATTTCTCTGAGTCGATGTCCTCAAAGATTACTCAACATAATGTCCAGTTTGTCACATGAAACACATCACGGGACATGTCAGCGTCTGATGGAACGAGAGTGAGTGAGTGTGTGTGTGTGTGTGTGAGTGGGATAAGATGGTGTGTTTGACCTCTGTGGGGTCATAAAGTTAAAAGCCATAACCAACATCATAAAGACTGATCACAGGAAGTCAGACACTCAACACACACACACACAAAAATGCACATATCTGCCTGACACACTGCAGATCAATCCATCACAGTAGTGCCACACTGTACTGCATGAACTAAAGGCAGCAGGTACCTACTGTTGCTCTAACAGACTGTTGCTCTGGTAGAACTGAAAAATCATATATTGGGAGATTGGAGCATGTTTAAATAAAGGCAGAGGGCTTATTTGACTTCCCTCTGTGAGTAAAATGAATACCCCCTGTAAAAGTCAGCATTGACAATAAAAAAGCGTTTAAACAAACAGTGGCTACAGTAAAAGTCTTTTGAATAGTACAAGTTAGATAAATAAATTAGTTAATAAATATGTGATCAAACAGCATCACGGTCCTCATGTAACGTAGATGTAGATGAAACCAAACATTTCAATTAGTGTAAAAATGCTGAGTCACTTTCTCTCTGTTTTTCTATGACACACAGTCTCTCCCCCTTTCCCACTCTTTTCTCACTTTTTCAGTTTTCAGGAAACTTTTTGACATTGAATAAATATTGGTACACCTGTCTGCACCAGTTTTCAAAATATTCAAAACACTGTGGCACAATATGGATTGGAACATTGGTGCAGGCACCAACCTGAAAATTGAAACTACTTGGCTAAATTCTCTTACTGTTCAGCTGATTATTGAGATAATGGAATATACTTTTTCATCACACCAAAAAATCCTAAAAATGAGGCCACTTGGGTTGTACATCAGTAAGTGTCAAATCCTTTATGGGTAGCTGCAGTAGACATAGTGCAGGACTGATACATGATGGACTTTATCTGCTGCTGTAGTACTAATCCACCACCAGAGCTCTAATGCAAAAACAGATGATAGATGTACAATGCATTGAAAAAAAACTGTAGAACTCATATTCCTGTTATAGCAAATCATTGGGTTGAGGGTTCAATTCCCAGTGTACATCAGTAGATAGAGCCTAATATGAATATGTTAGGATGTAAGGATAGTGTGTTTGGTTTGCATTCCCAGTGCTGCTGATGTCCAAACCTGTTCACTTTCACTTTGGGCGTTCACCTTAGTTTGAGCTCTTTTAAAGGGGCACTTAATCTTCTTTTTGTCTTTTGCAACTGTGGTGGATCTTTGTCAAGTCTGAGAAAATTATTTAAACCTGCATTACTCATTTTTGTTGTTGTTGTTGTTGTTGTTGTTTTGTAAGCAGTAAACAACATTGATATATTGTCAGCCTATTAAATTGTTAATGCTGAATGTGTCAGCAAACAGCTGCCTATTGACACATCCAGCAGATATGGAGAAACATTATCATTCATTTGGAGTCATGTTTCTTGACTCCTGATGTGAAATTTAAGGCTAATATTCACGGTAGTCATTAGTCATAGTCATTTTAGCTCTCTTTTTGTCTCCTCTAAATCCTGGGGGATATATTTGACTCTTTAGCTGTTCAATGTTCCACTTTCAACACCAGCTAGTTGCTAACTTTGTCTGTCTGCCATGTGGTGTTGGGCAAGTAGCCAACCGTGGGTTTATTGAGCTTTTTCCACTAAAAAGTGCAGCCTGTCACAGCTGGAAACGAGGTTGATAAGAGCAGTGAGACTGAACCAAAGCAATACATTTTAAGGTAATAATTCTTGGTGGGTTCCTCTCTATGTACCTTTCACATTACACGTAATCATTTGATCTGTTGTGAATATGAAAAAATGATTAGAGCAGCTTTAAGGGACAGAACTTGAGTAATCTCAAATTGGTTTAAGAGAATGTTTAACAGAAAGCCTGTGTTACAAATTGGGGGCATGGTATTTAACAGATGTGGGCATTTACCAGGCAGGGAGGGTCAATTAAAAATAAACTCTCAAGGTGTATTATGGGAAGTGTGAGATCCCATTTTTGTAGCTTGACCCATACTAGGGACTAAAAGTCAGGATAACTCGGCTTCTTCTTCTTCACCTTTGATCATTTATTTCTCAGCTACTTTATGGAAGTGCAATAGTAGAACACTGGAGACGTCTTTTAATGAAACCGCATATTAAAACCATCATTAGAAAAATGGACATCTTATCAACCTTGATTAATCCTTAACTCTGACTTAATCTTCAGCACAAACATCCTGGGGTCAGAGCTTTTCTGTACCTGCAACCTTCGAACTCCTTGGCCACACAGCAGTTTTCCACCATCAGCTACAATCAGGTCAGGTCAAGTCCAGATGCAAAATGTCACCAAAAAACAGACAAAGCAGATAACAACAACTGGGTTCTCTATGTCTGCTGTCACTGTGGCTTCATTATAATGTCTGGCTGCCATTGACTCTTGGAGTCCATACTGTTTTTTACTCACAAACATTGCAGGTTCAGGATGCTACCAGACGCCTTCTGAACTCACAGATATGTAGGTGGTGACCTGTCTTGGCTCTGTCTTGTTTCAGTTACATTTTTTCTCACTGCTGGAGAATGTAGATGCAGGTAGTCTTTTTTTGGCTTTCACCTGTGAGTTTTTAGCTTTGGATGCAGCATGCTGAAGAGAGCTCGATGATGTGCTAATGCAAAGAAAAAGTCCTCTCCATGACTCTGTAGATTTGTGTTTTCTAGAGGTGAAGAGGTGGCAGAGAGAGATTGACACATAGAAGCTCAGATGGAGCGAGGGAGTGATTGGCGTGAAAGCCTCTTAAAGGATTCTGAAAGAATGAGATGCAGATGACAACTGAGAGATGGAAACTCTGCAGGCTAACAATACACAGAGGCACATGCAAACACACACCCACACACACACACACACACAAATCTCATCTCTTTCACCTTCATGCTGACTTAAACTTCAGCAGCTAATGAACATGGAAGCTGCTTCTTCAGCTTTACTGATCAATATGAAGATGGTGTGGATGTGTGTGTGGAACTGTGCATATCTGTGTGGTTTTATGTTCTTTAAAGTGAGTAGATCTATGAGAAAAAAAATGTTTTCACCTTACAGCTTCTGTGCTCCAGCGGCTACAGCAACACCTCATTCTACACACAGAAAAAAACAGATTTGCAGAACTATGAGAGACACACACTTTGTAGGTTATTTGTGCGGATTTGTGTGTGTAAATCGCCTTTTTTTCTGAGCTCAGTCTCTTATATAGCACTTTGTTCATTCCCCTTTTCTCTTCTGCAGAATGGGATAGACCACATATCTGTCTTTATGTGTCCCCACGGCCTCGTTTACACAGAGGGCAAGTGTATATGGAACAGCAAGTCCAGAAAGTAGAGTTCAACTCACATTAAGTCTCTCTCCTGTCTGTGTTTCTTTACTCTCACTCAGCCATCCACTAGATCAGAGGTGCCCAAAGTCTTTCCTATGAAGGGCCAACAAATAATCTGGAGGGATGGTCGCGGGCCAAAAATAAATGTTGATGTTATGTGAAATAACATTACATTAAAATGTATTATATTTTATAGAAAATTAAAATTCTAAATCTAAAGTAAAATCACAAATAATAAAAACACTACTCCTTAATCTGCTTAACAGTAATTTTATTAATTTGCAGAGATGATTGTCTAAAACATAAATTATCTGTATGCTTCTTTTTGGAAGCATAAACATATTTAAAAGGAAAGATACATTTCTTACAGAAAGTGCATGTAAATTCAGGCGCTTTAGAAAATTAAGATCGAAACAGCTGTATTGTCCACCTTTGTGATCAAGAGTGAACATTTGACTTCAGCTTGAAAAATTGACATACATGTATACATATATATATCATAAAGTTAAACATCACAGTGACAACACTAAATCACAAATCAATATCGTTGAGCAACATTTCAGTTACACATCATCACAAAATGTCCACATATTACAGACCTTGTATTACATTCCTCAATTCCTTGTCCAGTCATTTATCACTTACAGTATCAGTGGGAGACATGACGCTTGTCTTTGTTTTACAAAAGTCTTTCAACATTAGTCTCCAGCTGACTTACTGACAGAGTGAGGATGTCATGGGGGTGAGAGTCAGAGAGTGAGTTTCTCTGCTTACACTTCATCAGACTGAAAGCCTGCTCACAAAGGTAGGTACTTCCAAAGAGGGACAACATTACCTGTGCATGTTTGCAAATCTTTGCATACCTGTCTGCTGGAACACATCTGTAAAAGTCCAGTAAGGGAACAGCTGTGAACTTGTTTTGAAGTTGTGAGTCAGACTGCAGTTCTATTAATTCCATTTGAAGCTCCTCACTGACTGTGTTCACATTAACAGAAAAGGGCTCAGCAAATAGCTCAAAGACTGTTGCATTGTGTCTGAAATCTTCAAAGCGCCTGTCAAACTCCAGCACAAGATTGCTGAGAATGTTCATGTACTTTGGTACATTCTCTTCCATCAAGCCTACCTCTCTAAGACTGGGGAAATGGGCTAAATTTCCTGAATGTGGAGACAAGAGAAAAAGAGAAGACCAGTGAAATAGAATTTGAGCATAAAAAACACAAGTATGTAAAAGCTGATGGGGGATAAACTTCCCAGGAGATAAATTAAACTATGGTAATTAAATATAAATAATAAAATAATTAAAAGCTTGATTAACAAAAATACAAAAGGTCCCACAACTCAATGCATACTAAACACAATTAATAATACTATGCTTAATAATTACTTTTTGTGATCATTTGAATGTTATAAGTAGGCATATCACCTGCTGAGAGATGTCTGCTGAGCAGTAGTAGTTTTTGCTTGAAGGCTCTGACACGATCAGACAGCTGGCTGATTATCTGGTCCTTCGCTCGGAGCTGAAGATTCAAAATGTTGAGCAGCTCTGTGACGTCTACCAGAAAAGTCAGGTCAGAGATCCGTGGGCATTTGAACATTACCTTCCTTTCTTGCTTGAAACATCCTGATCTCATCATGCAGCTCAAAAAACCAGCGGAGAACTTTCCCTCAGCTCAGCCATCTCATCTCCTTGGAGCGTACACTCACCAGCCACTTCATTAGGTACACCTGTGCAATCTAATGCAATCCAACGCAACAGCTCTGCCATATAAATTCTACTTTTACAAAGCTTATACATTTTCAGTTTTTGTTGACATTGTCAGAAAGGTGAAAGAAAGGGGTGCTTTATATTGAATGGTGTTCCTAATATTTTGTCCACTCCATTAACATACATGAGGGGGGTAAAATATTAGGAACATTTTTCAATATAATGCAGTCCAGCACACCACCACCACCCACGACAACCTCAATAATAAACATTAAGTGGAATTATCACCTTTCTGACAATGTCAACAAAAACTGAAAATGTATAAACTTTGTCCAGGTGCATTAGGCCATTGAAAAGTCAACATTGGCTCTACGTCAAAAACCACACCTTTCTCATTCATTTCAATGTGACCTCTGCATTAACATAGCTGGGTCCACATGCTGGTAAAAAGTTGATCTTGGCTCAACTTTGCCACAACACAAAGAAATGTCATACGGCAATGCACTGCCCTGGCCAATCAAATTTGGATAAATCACATTCCTGTCAGATTACTTAAAATATAAAATTAAAAAATAAAATTGGTGTAATCTTACTTTTACTTGTGTTGTGATCTTTCTGAGGGACAAAATGTCACTGGATAACTTTCCAAAGTTAGATAATCCAGCCTGACACCATTATAAACAGTTGTGTGTTCTGGTGTCTGATTAGCCTTCAAACTCATTGTTCCATCACCTAAACTATACTTTCTTGATTACATGCAACTATGTACACACCTGCACAAATGTAGCCTCATTTGTCTGGTTCCCTTAATCTTAATTTTACGTCTGTAATTTATTTACACAGTGAACATAGTCTGATTAGACCTTGCAGGTCTAATTTGAATTCCTAACACTGTATCATACCTTGCCCTCCATATTGCTGTTTTATAATTTGTGTCCACCAGACATTTTTTTGGGCACCCTTATCAGTACAGTTCTGCAGATGTGACATCCCTGTCTTTCTCACAGAGACGAAAATCTTTCTGTGAGAGATTTTCATTTTATATCCTCTCCTTATCTGCATCTTTAAGTTCTCACAAAGCTGAGAGGTGACTTCTGTCCTCTTTAGACCTTGTCCACTCACTCCTCCATCAGGTTATCAAGTGTTCAAAGGCCTATGTGTTGAAGGTTCAATTCACTACATATGAAAGTAAGAGTTTAAACTTCTAACAAAAGTGCTCTTTTCCTTTACACAGTTTTTCAGTAGTCCCGGAAGAGCAAAATACCAAACAAAATGGTAGTTTCTCTACTGGAATAGAGAGATTTAGCCATTTAAAAGTGAGGATATAAGCTATTTATGAACAATGAACAATTCATCATATTGCTCTGCCATGTTGCATTGATGGTGAAATCAATGAGAAACTCACAGGGACTGATAAAACACTGAGTAAATGATGAAACACTGTGACATTTTAGTACCAAATATGTTTTTGCCGCTGGATGCCTTATAATAATATAACAAAAATAATAATAATAATAATAATTTTTGGAAGTTCACTGAAAAATATCTGTATTCAGATTTATACTAAAAGTAGGGGTTATATCATTGTATAGTTGTTGGAAATTGTCTAGACTGTGTTATTTTCTGCCATTTATACTCATGCATTTATAAGTTTAGCTGCCAACAAAGTATGCAAAGTAACATGAATCCTGGAGGTTGTGTATACAATCAGAGGAGGCTCACATCAATGTAAGGTTGATTGAAAGTGTTTACGAGTATAAAGAGAAAGACATTGACAAGAAACAGGCCACAGTAGCTCATTGGACCATATTGCATAATTTTAAAAAAAGAGGTTGTGCGTGCAGTGGAAGGAGGTCCAGATGAAAATAAAGTTGGTTCAACGTGCCTATGATTTAAAAATGAGAGCAGTCCCTAACTTCAGCTTGACAGTTTCCCGTGTACTACTAAAAAGTGAAAATCATACCTGTTCAACATCAGTCAAGCTTTATCTTGCACTGCACCACTATTCTGGTGAAAACTGATTAAGTTAATGACCTTGTTTTACTCCACCATGTTTTTAACCTATGGCAGATTTGTTTACATTATGGCAAATATGTACCACAGACAACCACACTGATTTGGCTACTAGCATTTCCTGTTTGCACTGTAGAGACAACATTCACCTGGATTACATTTGATGGATTAATATTAACAAAAGTCTGAATCTGATGATTATGAGCCTAGGTCTAAAGTTTAAACTGTGCCCTTTTTATAACTTCTAAACAAATTTATAGATCCTGGAGAGCACTGGAGATCCTGGTCCTGCTGTAAAGACTGAGTTACCAGTGTGTGTATGATGTCTATGTGTTTTGAGTTGACTGAAGAAGAAACATCCTGTAACATTTGTGGCAAACTGTGTCAGTCAGGTGGTATTGGGATGCTGTTTGTTTCTGCTTCGAGCGCATTATCCGTTCATATCTGAATAATTTGTTTATATTCATTAACATCCCCAGAAGAATCCAGAATATTCAGTGTATTTACAGTACAGAATAATAAGGCTGAAAATGATAGAATAGAAGCCAGACTTTGACACCTTACAAAAGATGACGTCGATGCATTTCATTGGCAGCTGTGATAATATAATAAGATTATGTAGCTAAATTTGACTGATTCGGTGGATTATATTACTGATTCCAAATACAGTAATAAAACACAAATTGGACCTACAAGGTTTCTGCAGCATGCCAAAGAAATACTCAAAGCTTAGAAAGAAATGAGTGTAGGATGAAGGGGGGATAAAAGTGAGGGGAAAAGGGAAGGACTGAGGCCAGATTTTTTGCTATCAGCCCACAGCTAAAAGGTCTTATCCGTCTCTCTTCATGTGGGCTATTTTTACCCTCCCCCCATAATCCCTTGCTCTTTGATGAGGGAGGATGGAGATTCAAGATTTTTTTATCTTTTTTTTTTTTTTTTTTTTTAGAGGCGACAGAAGGAAGGAAAACCACTTGTTAGGAAAGTCCAACCTCATTACCATAGATGTTACTCATATGCAGAGGCACACACACAAGGGCATGGAATCACACCAGTGTATCTGCACGAACGCACAAAGAAATAGCATTAATGCAAGCGCACACTCCTGCAATTACAGTCCATTTTATGTTTATGTACAAGTACGTAATTACACACATCATTGTATTTATGGTGTGAATGTGTGCCTATATTGGTATCCAAGTGTCATTACTTTATATTCATATATACACACACACACACAAACTTTTATGTACGTGTTTGCCAGTATGCGTGTGTGTCTTTGATCAAGGCGAGCAGAGTTAGCACTAAGCTTGCTCCTGTCTGTCACAGAGGCTAATCACCGGCTTAATAGAGCAAGTGGGGATATGAGTTTGATTTTATATATAGAAAACGGCACACACACACACGAATGCAAACTCCCATAGCCACATATTACATTATGGATTACAAGTTCTCTTCCTTTAGATAGAGTGAAGCACAAGAAACATAATACGCTCACTTTTTTAATCTGCATAGTTCAAATCAGTAATATTTAGTCTGATTCCTGGAAGCTTAAAGTTGTAATTGGCCAACAATGACAGCTGAGTACTTAGTGCTTTGCTTTATGTGTAATGCAGAAAGCTTGCAGAATTTACATGTGCAGAGTTTGATGTTGTAGCCTGAGTCATATGGGAAAGAAAATGAGTGTGAGGGCAGCAGTAGGGTAGAAGTGCAATCTAACAGACTTGGAGAACTAAAAGCAATAACATAAAAGGATTTGTGTGTGCTTAGATCTATGCCAGTGAATCTACAGTATGTGTTCTGATTAAAGACAACTGTGCAGATGAAACTGATGGACCGTCGCGTGCAGAGCTCCCTGCATGTTATTTAAACTAGCCTACTGTTAGTCAATGTCCCTGGTGGAATTTCTGATTGTGTTCCTAAAATGAGTTGTGAGGACAATGAAACTACTCACCAAGCTTAAGTGATATTCTGGAAGGGCCCTGTTAGCCACATTAGCAGAGTGGCACAAGGGATGTATTATCAGTCCAGAGTGAAATCTTCAGTACTTAAGGTCCACTTCTTAGCTTTTTTTCTTAGCTTTTCACATCTCTCACAGTCTTCATCAGTTAATAGAATTTACAGAAAACTGAACCACACGAGAGAGCAAACTCCTTTCACTGATGAAGACCATGAGATGTGGAAAGAGAGTAGCACTAGGAGTAGCACTGTGGCTGGGCAGAGATAGTGTGGATACTGAAGGAGAGTTAAAGTGACTGTTGTGCTGCTTTGGCTACACAGCCAGGGTGGACAAGGTGTAAGAAACTTTATTTCCCCATCAGCCTCAGCTGTACTCTGAAATGAATAATAACATTCGACCATTAAAATTAACATGCTAAATGTTAGTATGTTACTATGCTAACTGTGCCAACGCCAATATTATCATGCTAGCATGCAAATGTCAGCATGTTAACACTGAATAGTTGCTGTAGAAGTAGTAGTAGTAGTTCTAGTTGTATGTCAAGATGCTAACCACCCTCATGTCACAATGTGCATTTATTGCTATTTGCTGCATCGATTTCACCACCAGCTACAGTTTCACCAGCAGCTAATTCAGGTTCATCTTTGCTAGTTTTTTTATCACTATCGTGCTAACTACCCTTTCTTCTAAGCTCTGTAGAGGAGATACTAATAAACACATCTCTCAACTTATCTCAAAAGATAAGTTCACACATTTCACAGTTTTTCAAGTCTGTGTTGAAGCAACAGTCAGATGCCCATATGAACATTGAAAGAAGAGGTTTTCCTTGCTGTAATGATTCCTCCTGTTCATACTGGCTGTTAAAAGATCCCCTTCAAATGCTTTTTCAATGTATGTGATAGGGGCCACACAGTCGTTTTGTGCAAAAATGTATTTAAAAGTTTATCTGAAGCTTATATGAGGCTTCAGCAGTCTGAGCTAGTCATATCAAGTGGATATCTGCCACATTTACCGTCTTTTTAGCATGAAATTCCCTCTTTGTGTTTCCTCGGACAGTGTTTCCCTGTTGAGCAGTGGTGGAAGTATAGTAACAAAAAGAGGGACTTTGGCATTAAAAAGACTGCAAGATTGAATCTACTTGATTTGACTAATTTGGACAACAGGTGCTTCATATTAGCTTCAGATAAACGTTTAAATACATATTTGCACAGAAGGACTGTGGATTTTGTCCCCATTAACTTACATTGTAAGTGCATTATAAAGGGATCTTCTAATGGCCAGTATGAACAGGATTATTATGGCAGGAAAAACCTATTTCACAGTTAATTTACACACCTGACTGTTGTTTTATGACAGACTTGAAAAATTGTGAACCTGTTCTTTAATCGTGTACCAAAGGATTTTGTTTTTACAAAAGAAAAACATAAAACTGAACTGAGTTGGCTCTAGATTGACACTTTATTATGTGAAACCAAACAGATATTGACAGCATAAAAAGTTTGCACAAAATCTTCACATAATAAGTTTACACATGCGTATCAACACATTTCCTCTCTTTTCTGATGCATTCTGAAAGATATTGAAAGTGGTATTAAAGCATACTGAAAACAGGAGGAGACTGTGACACAGATGAAGAGAGGAAAGAATATATATTTCAGAACATGAAAGACACTGAGGGGTTAAGAGGAAGAAGAAAGACAACAAATCAGAGAAAAAGGAGAAGTAGTGCAGAGTATTTTCCAGCACCATAATAAGATGTGTGGGTTGAGGATTAGAGTGTAATTTTAGGGACACTGTGTCCTCAGAGTAGTCAGTTACCCTGGCCTATTCTGTGTGTGTGGGTGGTGGGGTTTATTAGAATTCAAATGTGAAACAAAATAACTATCTCCCTCGCTCTATTTTATTGTCTTTTTTTTCTGTCTCTCGCTTTCCTTCTCTGCTCCCGTGCTCTCCCTCTACACTTAACTTATAATGTAAAACATTTTGCAAGAGGACACAGAGCAACCTTGATTCTCATTTAAATTCTGATGAATGACTCAAAAAAGTTTGTTCAGTCCTGCTTCTGTCGGTTCAATGAAATATTTCTATAAAAAAAGTTAGGTTTTGTCTTTAGATTATGTAAAAAGTTATCCATGCATTAATCTCAACCCAACTGGTCACAAGAAAGAAAAGTAACAATAAATTATGTCACGTCAAGTTCAGCTGTACTACAGCTGCATTAGTAGTTACACTTTTACTATGTCCATATTTCACTTGTTTGGGACACAAGACAATATTGTGAATGACACACACAATACACTGTCCACACATAAACTGATCTTAATAAAGCAAACAAACAAACAAACAAACACCAAGTAGACTGTTAGGAATGACTTTAGCTGAGTGGGATCTAACAAAGTGGCAAATGGAAGATGGCTATCAACGATTTTGTATAAAATACTGTTTATAGATGTGTGCATACATCTTTCTCTTTAACAGCATGATTGATATTCCACCACATGAACATTCTGTCACTGGAATCATGCAGTAATGGAGGAATAACACATAGTGTAAAATAAATTACAATTATTTATTTGATGGTTGCTTTTCAAAAGACATTGCTAATGCAAGATGAAGGAGGGCACATGTCTTGTTTTGCAGCCCATTATGGAGATGGGTGTTTTTTTTTTTTTTTAACTTATTTTAACTGATGACATGCTTGAGTTGAAAAGCAGCATGCTGTATACATCACAGTTATGACTAGTGGTCAAAGTAGCAACTGTAAAATGGTGGATAAACACATTTCATTTCCTATAAATTCCTCACAATAAAAGTCCCTGTTATTTTGTTATTCAAGAGCTTTTAATATGAAGCAGCAGCAGGAAATGTTTTCATCTGCAGTAACTTAACACAGCTCTGACATGGATGAAAGTGACCAGGAAACAGTAAAATGAAGCAGATACATGAAAGTACAAACAGGAGGAGAAACTAAAATTCAAACAGCAGAGATTCAGTTAGAAGCTACAAAAGTACTGAGAGTTGAAAACACAGAGGAGTTTAAACATCTTTCTCTCTGGTCTCCAGCACAGACATGAGTTCAGTGTCACAACATAGCTTGTTTGCAGGAGAAGGGGAGTTGTCACAGGCTGGCCACAGTCAGTGAGACATCCCTGCAACCCACTTGGAGGCAAGTCGGGTGAGCTTTGGGCTAAACCACAGAGTAGTGGCACTGCGAAATTCAGGAATCCATTGCCTTCCCATTCACGGAATGCATAGTTAAGCCATAATATGAGACAATAGTTGGAATTTTTACTGTCCTTCATTCTGAAGATCATAGAGACAGCAGCCTAAATACGTTGCCTGAGACCCTGTCCACACTAATGCAGACTTTCCTTCAAGTTTTGGCCTCTCATCCATACACAAATGGTGTTTTAGGTCACTAAGACAGATTTTTTAAAAATATGCCCTCTGAAATGCAGATTTTTTTAAAACTCTGATTTCTGTGTATCCATGTGGACATGTAAAATGGACCTTTAAGACTACTGCCAAAGGAAAATAAACTCACTACGCATGCTCAGAACGTTCTTCTCTGGTGTTTGACATATCATTGATGTAAACTTTATCACCACCCACTGGCCCGATATGCTTGTTTGAGCGTTTATACTTGTTTTTGTGTCCTCATGTGTACGGAGATGTTATTTAAACGGTCATGTGTCCGACTGTCGTGTGCCCGACTGTCCGTAGCGACATCAAAAATGTGCACTGCTGCTATTGAACATTATTAAGTTCATGATTTAGAAATTCCTGCTCTTCACAATTACCAACTCAAATATTCACCTTTGAACACCACTGACATTGGGTTCATGATCACCAGGAGATGTACTTGACAGGTTTACTTGAACAACGAAGGACAAAATGTCTGACTGGCAGCGGTGGGACTGCATAACATGAAGACTGCATGGAGCCTTGCTGGTTGTAAAAATGTATAACTAGCAGAGGATGGTTTCGATCCATCGACCTCTGGGTTATGGGCCCAGCACGCTTCCGCTGCGCCACTCTGCTCTCCATTAACAATGTGATGGCTTTCACCGACATATCGCTGAATTCAAACCAATCTCAGAGCACCTGGAGACTTCCATTTAATCAAGTGGACCTCCCAAAAGGAGGAACAGATTGGCAACTGCTCTTCCTATGCAAATCTACTTGGAAGCAATGCCCCAAAGTGGAAATGTTTCAATCTGACATATAACCTTGTCATAAGAACGTAGATTCTTTCATTCTGAAGATACTGATGGAAAAGCTCTGAATAGGTGCTTTAAGAATTGATCGGCTTCCCTTTAATGGTATGCGCAAACAAGCAATTACACAAGACCTTGCTCAGAATTTTAAATGACTTTTCCCATCTTCCTGCGTTTATGGCTAGAAAAATTTCAAGAGCTGAAGGTCAGAGTGGTGGATTTGGAACCCACGCTGGTAGAGACTGCACGTAGGCTGAGACAAAGCTTTCAGTTAGCAAAGACCATTCTGGACACTTAGCTGAAGGATGAAGCGCAAACATCTGACTGGCAGTGGTGGGATTCGAACCCACGCCTCCTGAGAGACTGGAGCCTTAATCCAGCGCCTTAGACCACTCGGCCACACTACCTTACAGGAAGGTTTATTTAACAGCTACGCTCAAAGATCTGTCAGGTACTTAGCAATGAAAACCATGTAGTCACAGCCTGCAACGGCACATATTGCATCACCTGCTTGCAGCGTAACTATGGTGTCCACTACAGCAGCAAAGGGGCGAGACATCTCTGTTGAGCAATTTGCGGCATATGGTGTGTGTTTGTTTGAACACTTGCCTATATGGGCTTGCATGGATAAGAGGGAGACTATATGGAGCCTTCCTGATTGAAAACACTGACAATTAGGAGAGGATGGTTCCCCATGGACCCCTGGGTTATGGGCCCAGCACGCTTCCCCTGCGCTGCTCTGCTCCCCATTGCTGCTATTAGAGCTTGCGCCACATTGTGTGATTCCAAACCAATTTCTTATCTGTGAACGCCTTGGGAATTTATGTAGAGTCAAGTCATAATAACTCATCTACTTTCACAACGACGAAGAAGCACAGAATGGAAGCGCAGCAAAGTTCGGGAAGTTATTGCCTGGGAATGCATAGTTAAGCCATAACATGAGACAATTTTTGGGATTTTTACTGAGCTTCATTCTGAACATCTTTGGCAGATGTTTGGCCTTCATGCCCAGTTTATGGAAAGAAACTCCAAGTACCAGGAGTTAAACATGGCAGTGGTGGGATTCGAACCCACGCCTCCTGAGAGACTGGAGCCTAAATCCAGCGCCTTAGACCACTCGGCCACACTACCTCCGTGGTATTTCCAAGAGAGGAAACACAAAAACCAATCAAATTCTTAACTGTCAATGTCCATAGCCACATCAAAAATATACAGTGCTGCTATCCAACTTTAGTGAGCGCCAAGTGTGAAGAGCAGGGATTTCCCAGGTGTCTCTGCTTTGACCAGCACTATTTCTAAATCATGAAAAGTCAAATATTCAACTTTGGACACCACTGACATCAGGTTCATGATCACCAGGGGATGTTGCCGGGCATTTTTTGGTACAAGTCTAATACATACAGAGGCCCTGAAAGGGACAGTTTAATCATCTTTGCCTGGCCATGTGCTTGACAGGGTTACTTGAACAACGAAGGACAAAATGTCTGACTGGCGGCGGTGGGACTGCATAAGATGAAGACTGCATGGAGCCCTGCTGGATGTCAAAAGGTACGATTAGCAGAGGATGGTTTCGATCCATCGACCTCTGGGTTATGGGCCCAGCACGCTTCCGCTGCGCCACTCTGCTCTCCGCTAAGGAAAGCCGGGCTTTCACCCGCATTTCCCTGATTTGAAAACCAATGTCAGAGCACCTGGAGACTTTGGTTAAATCAAGTGGACCTCCAAAAAGGAGGACCAGATTGGCAACTGCTCTTCCTATGCAAATCTACTTGGAAGCAATGCACCAAAGTGGACATGGTTCAGTCTGACATATAAACTTGTCATAAGAACATAGATTCTTTCATTCTGAAAATACTGATGGAAAAGCACTGAGTAGGTGCTTTAAGAATTCATCAGCTTCCCTTTAACGGTATGCGCAGTCAAGCCACTATGTGAGACCTTTCTCGGAATTGACTTTTTCCATCTTCCTGCCGTTATCCTGTGTTTATGGCTAGAAATTCCAACTTCCAAGAGCTGGAGGCCACAATGGTGGATTTTGAACCCACGCTGAAAGAGACTGCACTTAGTCTGAGACAACACTTTCGGTTAGCAAAGAATTTGTTTGATGGTTACCTGGGATCATGCAGAAAATATATATGGCAGTGGTGGAATTGGAAACCACTGATATGGAGTTTGGTACAAGTCTAATACGTACAGAGGCCCTGAAAGGGACAGTTTAATGATCTTTGCCTGGCCATGTACTTGACAGGTTTACTTGAACAACAAAGAACAACATGTCTGACTGGCAGCAGTGGGACTGCATGGAACCTTGCTGGTTAGCAGAGGATGGTTTCGATCCATCGACCTCTGGGTTATGGGCCCAGCACGCTTCCGCTGCGCCACTCTGCTCTCCACTAACAATACTAGGGCTTTTACCTGCATTTCTCTGATTTCAAACCAATCTCAGAGCGCCTGGAGACTTTTGTTTAATCAAGTGGACCTCCAAAAAGGAGGACCAGATTGGCAACTGCTCTTTCTATGCAAATCTACTTGGAAGCAATGCACCAAAGTGGAAATGTTTCAATCTGAAATATAACCTTGTCATAAGAACGTGAATTCTTTCATTCTGAAAAAACTGTTGGGAAAGCACTGAGTAGGTGCACATTCCGGTTTAAGAATTGATCGGCTTCCCTTTAACGGTATGCTCAGTCAAGCAATTACACAAGATCTTCCCGCCATTATCCTGTGATTGTTGCTAGAAATTCCAACTTCCAAGAGCTGGAGGTCACAGTGCTGGATTTTGAACCAATGCTGATAGAGACTGCACATAGCCTGAGACAATATTTTCAATTAGCAAAGACTGTTTTCAATGGTTAGCTGAAGGATGAAGTACAAACATCTGACTGGCAGTGGTGGGATTCGAACCCACGCCTCCTGAGAGGCTGGAGCCTTAATCCAGCGCCTTAGACCACTCGGCCACACTACCATGTAGTGCACTATGCATTCCAAGAATGCATAGTTAAGCTGTAATGTGAGACAATTGTTGGAATTTTTACTGAGCTCCATTCTGAAGATCTTTCGCAACTTCCTGCCTTGGTGCCTAGTTTATAGAAAGAAACTCCAAGTACCAGGAGTTAAATGTGGCAGTGGTGGGATTTGAACCCACGCCTCCATAGAGACTGGAGCCTAAATCCAGCGCCTTAGACCACTCGGCCACACTACCTCCGCTTTGATGAAGTCATGTTTGACCAAGGTATTTCCAAGAGAGGAAACAGAAAATCAATCAAATTCTTAACTGTCAATGTCCATAGCGACATAAAAAAATATACAGTGCTGCTATCCAACTTAAGTGAGCGCCAAGTGTGAAGAGCAGGAATTTCCCAGGTGTCTCTGCTTTGACCAGCGCTATTTCTAAATCATGAAAACTTAAATATTCAACTTTGGACACCACTGACATCGGGTTCATGATCACCAGAGGATGTTTTGGTACAAGTCTAATACATAGTCAGAGGACCTGAAAGGGACAGTTTAATCATCTTTGCCTGGCCATGTACTTGAGAGGTTTACCTGAAAAATGAAGGACAAAATTTCTGACTGGCAGCGGTGGGACTGCATAACATGAAGACTGCATGGAGCCTTGCTGGATGTCAAAAGGTACGATTAGCAGAGGATGGTTTCGATCCATCGACCTCTGGGTTATGGGCCCAGCACGCTTCCGCTGCGCCACTCTGCTCTCTGTTAAGGAAAGTAGGGCTTTCACCCACATTTCCCTGATTTAAAAACCAATGTAAGAGCACCTGGAGACTTTGGTTAAATCAAGTGGACCTCCAAAAAGGAGGACCAGATTGGCAACTGCTCTTCCTATGCAAATCTACTTGGAAGCAATGCACCAAAGTGGAAATGTTTCAATCTGAAATATAACCTTGTCATAAGAACGTGAATTCTTTCATTCTGAAAACACTGATGGAAAAGCACTGAGTCGGTGCACATTCTGGTTTAAGAATTGATCGGCTTCCCTTTAACGGTATGCGCAGTCAAGCAATAACATGAGACCTTTCTTGGAATTTTAAATGACTTTTCCAATCTTCCTGCCGTTATCCTGTGTTTATGGCTAGAAATTCCAACTTCCAAGAGCTGAAAATCACAGTGGTGGAATTCTTGGAATTTTTACTGAGTTTCATTCTGAAGACCTTTCCACTTCCCTGCCTTGATGAACAGTTTATGGAAAGAAACTCCAAATACCAGGAGCTAAATATGGCAGGGGTGGAATTCAAACCCACATCTCTATTGAGACTGGAGTCTAAATTCAGCGCCTTAGACCACTCGGCCACACTAACTCTGCTTCGAAAGGGGTCATGTTTGACCAAGGTATTTCCAAGAGAGGAAACACAAAACCAATCAAATTCTTAACTGTCAATGTCCATAGCCACATCAAAAATATACAGTGCTTCTATCCAACTTTAGTGAGTGCCAAGTGTGAAGAGCAGGGATTTCCCAGGTGTCTCTGCTTTGACTAGCACTTTTTCTAAATCATGAAAACTCAAATATTCAACTTTGGACACCACTGATATGGAGTTCATGATCACCAGAGGATGTTGCCAGGCAATTTTTGGTACAAGTCTAAGACATACAGAATCCCTGAAGGGGACACATCATCTTTGCCTGGCCATGTACTTGACAGGTTTATTTGAACAATGAAGGACAAAATGTCTGACTGGCAGCAGTGGGACTGCATAACATGAAGACTGCATGGAGCCTTGCTGGTTGTAAGAATGTGTGACTAGCAGAGGATGGTTTCAATCCATCAACCTCTGGGTTATTGGCCCAGCACGCTTCTGCTGTGCCACTATGCTCTTTGTTGGTAACGCGAGGGCTTTCACCCACATATCGCTGAATTCAAACCAGTCTCAGAGCACCTGAAGACTTTTGTTTAATCAAGTGGACCTTCCAAAAGGAGGACCAGATTGGCAACTGCTCTACCTATGCAAATCTACTTGGAAGCAATGCGCCAAATTCGAAATGTTTCAATCTGAAATATAACCTTGTCATAAGAACGTTAATTCTTTCATTCTGAAAATACTGTTGGAAAAGCATTGAGTAGGTGCACATTTAGGTTTAAGTATTGATCGGCCTCCCTTTAACCGTATGTGCAGTCAAGCAATTATGAGCTTAAATCCAGCTCCTTAGAAAAGGGTTTAAATCCATTGATCTCTGGGCTATGGGCACCAGTCTGCACACTGTCGACAATATCTGGTCTTATATCTGCAAACCAATTTGTCATGTATAAGAATCCTTTTTGCTTAACACTAGAACCGCCAACAAGTAAAACTTACCCGCAGCTGTTTTTTGATTGTATGTAACTTTGTTTCAATTAAGTATTCAAGCCCCCCAGTCCTTGACTTTTCCTAAAAATGTGTTAGGTAGCACCCCCTATTGTTAAAAATTGTCAAGATAAAACCAGATTTAAAAAATGGCCATTTATACCTATAAGCGCCATCAGGTAAAATTTACCCCTATGGAGAACGCAGTCATTTTCCCGCTGCTCATTTTCCCGATGTTCATTTCGCAGGTTTAGTTCAACATTCTATGTTGCTATGGAAAAGC
Organism: Thunnus albacares; assembly: GCF_914725855.1. Taxonomy (NCBI): domain Eukaryota; kingdom Metazoa; phylum Chordata; class Actinopteri; order Scombriformes; family Scombridae; genus Thunnus; species Thunnus albacares. The sequence continues at coordinate 6,755,548 of NC_058115.1, forward strand.
CTTTTTTCTACTACTGTGTGTGATTGAGTTGATTCATAACTCATAGACTAGACTAACCTTCAATATGGATAAGTGAAAGAGAGTTATGAACGTAAATCAGGCATGAGACTTGCTCAATACATTGAGTGAAGGAGAGTCTGATGGTGATGAGTGTTGTGTCCTGGATTGGCTCTGACTCTCAAGAGTCATCGTCTGACAGCGATCCAGAGCCTCCGCGAAAAGTGAGGCCGACCCATCCCCCGCTTGAGGATTGGCCTACTACAGCCCTTGCTGAAGGTAAGCATGAATGAACTTGGTATTCATTTTGCGTAAGTGATCATGAGAACTAATGCTGAATAGCCTAGGCTATTTGTTTTTTTCAAACCGTGATAGATATAAAGCTAATTGAAGCACTCGCACACACACACACACACACACACACACACACACACACACAGTGAAGCACAGTCCAGATGCACGTAGGCCTACAAACACACGCATCTGAAGGCAAATATGCAAAATTGTCTTTTCATTTCTTTCAAAGCTGTAATATCATCAAATGTAGGCCTATATAAATAATAAAATAAATATGTATATAAATAACAGTTAATAATTAGTCTAAAGTAGTCTTTCCCTCTCTCCTATTTAGTTTGTGCCTCAGAGCTATCACCAGCTCAGGAGATAGGGAAAGATGGCACAGTTTTTCTCAGCTGTTTTATCTGCTGTTTTTTGTTTTCTGTGAAGCACTGTGTAAACTTGTTCAGAAATGTGCCATACAAATAAAGTTTATTGTTATTTTATTGTAATGTAGTAATTTTGTAAGTTGCATAAAGGCACCACAGCCATCATTGCATTATACAATGCTGTGTTGTAGAATGATAAATAGCTAAATGAACCTTGTAGCTTGTAGCTTGAAAATCAATACATTCTAATGGTGGGTATAATTTACCCGTTGGCGGTTTTAGGTATACAGCAACCCCTGGCGGTCTAAATAGACTTGGCCACACTACCTCTGCTTTTGAGGGGTCCTGTCTTTGACCTTGGTATGTCCAAGAGAAACCAAAAAATGAATGAAATTTTAACAATGTTCATGTCCAAGTGTCATGAACAGCAGTTTCATTGATGTCCCTACTTTGATGAGCAGTAGATCATCATGATCATCATTACAAAAACTGATAAATTCAGATCTGGCCACCATTGATATCAGGGTCATGATCACTTTAATATCTTGGCAGTTAAACAGTTTGCAACATTCAGCATTAACCAAATACCTAACCAATACATCTAAAAGAGAGTCAAAGATTCAAACCCACGCTTCCTCATAGTCTTAGGGATACATCCTTGTGGTTGGGATCATTAATGATTCCCCTAGCCTTACTCTTGCAGTGATTGGTGTAAATATCCTTTCGGCAGAGTAGAGCACAGAATCGTATGTTCAGCCAAATGAACTTTCCTTTGCAGGGTCCTGTTCAGTGCTGTTTCTGTACCAGGCAATGTTGTTCTCGGTGGTGCAGGAGTAGAAATTCCTCAGTATTTGAGGGGATACCCAGAATCTCCTCAAGCCTCGGAGGTGAAGCAGTCTCTGTCTTGCCTTTCACACCACTGAGTCAGTATGCAGCACCCAGGTCAGGTCCTCTTCTTCTTTCAGGTAGGCCTTTTTATTGTTATCTGTGATCAGGCCCACCACAGCTGTGTCGTCAGAAGACTTGATGATGGTGTTGGAGTCGGTGTGGCTTCACAGTCGTGTGTGTACAGGGATTACAGCAGGGGGCTCAAAACGCAGTCCTAGGGTGCTCCAGTGTTAAGGATGAGGGTAGAAGAGGTGAGTCCACTTACCCTCACCACCTGGGGTGTCTGTCAGGAAGTCAAGGATCCACACGCACAGTGAGGTTTTTAATCCCAGGTCCTTTAGCTTTGTGATGAGCCAAAATGAAATTATGGTGTTAAATGCTGAACTGTAGTTAATGAACAGTAATCTCACATAGCTCCCTTTCTTGCCCAAGTGAGATAGGGTGGTGTGGAGGATGTGTACTATGGCTTCTTCCATCGGTTGGGATGGTAGGCAAGATGCAGTGGGTCCAGTGTGCTGGGTAGTGAGGAGCAGATGTAATCCATGACTAGCCATTCAAAGCACTTCATCCCTACAAAGGTGAGTGCCACTGGGTGGTAGTCATTCAGGCAGGCTGGTCTTGTTTTCTTGAGCACAGGAATGATGGTGGACTTCTTGAAGCATGTTGGTATGACAGACTGAGCCAGGGACAGGTTGAATATCATTGTGAACACAGGCGCTAGTTGGTCAGCACATAGTTTGAGGACCTGCCAACTGATGCTCCAGATCAGGTGAGCAGGAACGGAATAGCACTTTAATATTCCCACTGTCACACCAATCCTTATTCCTCATAAAGCACATGCCTCCTCCTTTTTTCTTGCCAGAGTCCTCTGTTCTGTCAGATTGGTATACAGAGAGAGTCACATGGTTGAATGGCACTGTCCAGTATCCCAGGATTTAGCCAAGTTTCAGTGAGATAAAGGACATCATGGTTCCTGATATCTCATTGGAAATTGATGCAGGCACGGAGGTCGTCCAGTTTATTATCCAACGCCTGTACATTGGCTAGCAGGATGCTTGGCAGAGAAGATCCATGTGGCTGGGATTGCAGCCAGTGTTTAATTCCTCCACATTTACCCTGATGTTTCCTCTGATGTTGAAACGGATGCAGAGGTGGACACAGAGATGGGCTTGTTTGTCTATGTGGTCGTGATCATAGCCGGTGTTTATCCCCTCCACTCTTCCTCGATGTTTACTCTGATGTTTACATTTGAAAACCTTGACTGGCCAGGTAGCAGTCAACAGGAGAAGAGTTTACAAAGTGGTGAGTCGACCATTTCCCTATCCTGATGAGTAACTTGTAGTCATATATTATCATTGTCCATTATTATTCACAAAAAGTACAATTAATATTGTAAAAATAAACATAAAGAGATAAATTTGCATAAATTTAGTGGAGCGGAGAGGCAACTGGATAGGTCAGTGCTTTCTAGAACATTTATTTATGTGAATGGGACAAGCATCCTTATACAGCAATTTAGGAGTAAATGCCTTTTGTTTTTCCATGATAAATTCCACGCCCTATTTATTAGATAAAGAGGTGGGATGGCCTGCATATCTTACACAGCAATATTATCATCAGTGTCATGAAAACACCAGTCTCGCTGGTTAAATTTGCCATGTGGGTCTAAAGTACAGAATTTCACAGATGTCAAGGTCTTTTGACTGATTTAGGTCCATAACTTCTCTAGGAGACTCAACAGTAAATTACAACCATCTGAAGTTCTCTTAAATCTATCTTTCCTGGTTGAACCAGTGAATCTTTTTGAGCAGGAATATAAAGTTGCTAAGCTCTGCTGTCAAGCATCCAACAAACATGTACTACATGACACAACTGCAAAAAGCAAAAATCCTCCAGACACTAACCTGTTCTCACCTCTCTGTTTTGGACCAAAAGTGATTTTTCTGCCTCTTTAGGTTCATGCTTGTGACTCCAAAACCCAAGTGTTCTGTCCCAAATCAATTTATACGGATCTGAGCTCTAAAATATAAAATTTCCTTTGACTCTTTTTAGCCCAAGTGTGTCTTAATAAAAGAAATGAACGACCTGCAGTTCCAAGGACAGATTTATTTTCTGTCCTCCTTTTATGATTCCCTGCATTCAGTTTGTGGTCATTTGTTTCTATCATCATTTCCATTGCACGGGTATGAACACTTGTGTACGAAAGTTTCCTATCTCAGGACTCGGCTCAGGAAAATGGCTCAAGAAACGGCTTAAGAAACTTTAATTAAAGTATGGCGTGTGGACATCAGTGAAATCAGTAATATGTGTGAGGTTTTAATGGTGGGTGTGTGTAAATGTATCGGTGTGTGTATGGGTGCAGAAAGCAAAATAACTAACTAAATGGCAAAGCAAACCAAGCCAAAAGCTGGTGCCTAGAAGGGAGAGCAGAGAGAGAGTGAATGACTACAGCTGTGGCTTAAGTAACTTCAGGACACTGGGCCCAGGTGCACTGAGTCACTGCAAATAGTCACCTGCAGGGGTGAGACATACTTAGAAACAAATACAAACTCCCAGATGACACCACAGGGGCCATCACACCTACTATAGGTGAAAAGGAGGGTACAATAAAAAAAAGAGAAAAGGTCTAACTCTGGTTCAGCCCTTGAAAATCCATGTCACATGTACTAACATGCATATGAGAAAAAGGGAGGAAAACGGATGACAAATCATAAAAGAAAAAGTTAAATATCAACACATATACATAACTTTCTTCCACTTGTGTGACAATGGTGACTGACGTCAAACATGTCTAAAAAAAGGGAGGGCATTCTCTCGATTTCCTTCTTCCCCTTCCTCCATCCTTTCTGTCACTCCCTAAGTACACAAGCTATTAAATCTCTGTCTTTCTCCCTCCCTCCCTGTCTCCCTCCGTTCATTCCCTGAATACACACATATTAATTAGACAGAGACGCAGGTGGTGACAGAGGTGACGGAGCAGGGCCCCAGCATGCAGCTCACTCCAAAAGCTTGTCCACCACATGGCTTGCTCAGGGGCCAACCACAAAAACCCAGTAGAAACACTATCTCATCTTCTCAGATTGTTTTATTTCATTTTACTCTTAATTGAGTTAAAGTACATTTCTTGGAGTCCCAGTGTGTCTGTGTGGTGGGGGTGGATCAGTGAGTGTCTGCACCAGGGATTTTTACAGAGATACACAGACAGGATTGAGCCAGACTGTCCCCTTTTCCGCATCATCTCTTTCTAGTTGATTTTGATAGAATTTTTGTTTGTATATGTGTGTGTGAGTGTGTGTGTGTGTGTGTATCTGTAAGGGAAGATGTGAGAAATTAGATTTAAATGGCACTATTTGACTGTGCCGTCAAACAGTGTAATTTACTCCATGAATCTGGGGCTTCCTAAACATTTCACCACCCACACCACAGGTGGGGACGGAAAACACATTTTCTGAAGGTCCCAAAAAACAATCACAACTCAAAATACAGCCTGAACTCCACTGTTTATGCTGTTTATAGATGTAAACAAACCTCCCACACCTTCAAAACATATATAAAATTCATATTAAAGTGTCCCTGACAGTCTGTGTATCAGAAATTCCTGTGTATATTTGTAGATGCGTGTGTGTTTAACTGTGTGTTCAGGTAAAACTAAAGTGAAAAGGTTGCGCAATTTCATACAAAGTCACGGTAAAGATGCGATCAGACTCCAACCTGGTGCAACCACATCTTCGTGAGTTGCAAATGGCTTTATGAATCTGCATCATAAACTACAGAAATATGAAAAAGCACAGAGACTAGAGGGAATGATCAGAAAGAAGATCAATCAGACTCTGAGCTGAACAGAAACACACAGGCACACTGGCACAAACACGGTTGATGCATCTGTTGCTTGCTAGCTACAGCGAACATCTGTACATTTGTTATATTGATGGTTTGGGCCAAATAAACACAAATGTTCCAGCAGTAAACTACACTTCACTTTCTGTTTGTAGACACCTTAAGTCCAAGTTTGCAGGCAAAGTGTGGCATCACCTACTCAAGGTAAGGACAAACACACATCTGTCAGATAACTCTGTACCTCATCGATACCTCTTTAGTTGGTTGAAAGGTTTAGAACGAAATAGGAACACTGATCAGAGACAAACACGCACACACGCACGCACAAAACACCCAGAGACAAAAGCCACAATGGCCATTCCAGGCAGCTAGTGTGTTTGCTTTCCGTCTGACTCTGAGTGAAGCGGTTGAAATGATTTATTAAAAATTTATATTTAAGTTTATTTAGAAGTTGTTGTGGGAGGCCATGGTAGAAATACTATACTGCCTCAACTACTGTACTTGTAAGCTTGTAGTTTACCATGCTGATTAGTGTTCAAGTTGTGCAAATTTCCAACCTCACTATCTCTTATTCACATTCCCTATTGCACTGCCTATATGGCATCTGCTGAAGCCGGAAAAAGCTAACGTTACGATAGCGGTTCAAAAAGCTCTGAACCAGCATCTTGGCCGTCAGTGAAGGTGGAGACTCAAGGTGGACTGAAGTCATTGTCACTTCTTTCTATTTTGGCTGGTAAAAAAGGTGTTTCAGGTTGCATGCGTGTGAAATGTTAAAAAGAGTTACATATGTAACTAGGGTTGTTAAAATTCTTGATGACTGAAAGATATTTTGGCATTAAAAGATCTGACAATGTCTGAAACATGTCAGTTAGACAGTGGGAGAGATAAAGCTTTGGTTCCAGACAGGGATTTATTCAATCCCAGAAAACACAGTTAAAACAGTTTATATTTGTTTGTTAGGGAAATGGTCATATGACAGGATTTATTCATGGTTTCTGACTTTGTAAATTCTACAGTACAGATATGAAAAGTTTTTTAAAGGATGTGGCATACTCATTGGCCAGATGAACATATGTAGCTGAGATACTACAACAAACAGATGGTCTTATAAATAAACTATTCTAATTTTCTATAATTTTCTTTCCTTCTTGAGTATTTTTCTGATGCAAGACGCAAGATGTAATCTAATAAAACACTAAGCAAAATAGAATAATAGAATAAAATATGAATATCTTGCTATGGATCTCGTCAGCCGTGACACATTTTCTATACACTGAACCAAATCTATTTGTCATAAATAATTAAAAAAGTTACAAAATCCTGTCTGCTATCCAAACTCACTATTGATTGAAATATTGTCTTCTACTTTGGAAGTCAGCTAAAACAGTAGAACAAAAACACGTGCATGATAATCATATACTTAAAAGGGAAATATGAGGGCTTATATCCTCTGTTGTTTCCTCTCTAGCATGTGAAGACCCCCGTGAGTACACAATAACAGAGGTACTATCACCTTTGAAAATATGCGCTTGCAAATAATGAGGCGATATGTCTTATTACACATTTCTTTATTAACACTTGTGGGATTTTCATAGTTAATCTTACATGTTCATTTTTCATGTCTAGGAGTATACAGTATGGTGCCATGTGATCCCTTTTACATTACACATAGTCATTTTTTTCAATTGCTTTTATAAAAATATTGATTAGTGTAGCTTTAATGCCAATGGATAACTACCTTCATTTCTACATTCATTGATATTTGCCACCAATCTGAACTACAATCTGTTTTACTACAAGTGGGACTCATTGCCTGCTGGAGCAACACAGTCTCACATCAAAATGTATAATAACCTCATTGGTCCACAATACAAAATGTATTAGTTTCACAATAACGGCTCCAAAATGGTGACATGCCTGTGTTTTTTTGACCTATTCTTTTCTATTGGCCTGCGTCCACGTCACGTGACTGTCAAGTTTCTGTCTGCAAAAACAAACAAAATGGCTCACATTTCTTTTATTCTCAGTGGAAAATGCAATATTTTAGGATAGTTTCGGCATTAAAATGCATTTTGATGACATTTCTAGCGAGAAATGTGCATTTTATTTTCATAATAAGGCTGGAATCCTCAGACTGCCATTGTTCTCAAAACCAATTAAAAAGCGGCTTGCAGAGACAAGGCAGCCTTGACTGATATCATCTGTCATGGGTGTACAACACCTTTACTGTACTTTCTCCTAATATCACTTTGTAACACTACAATAAAACCAAAAGTGGGCCCAGTGTACCAATTGTACTTCTCCAGCAGACATTACCCTTCAGCTCTGCTTTTAGCCTTTGTTTAACTTATCTTCCACCACAACACAACAGTGTGCAGCATACAAATACAAAGAAGGATACCAATAAACATGATAATTAGCTGCAATACATATGTTTGATGATGTTTTGATGATGAAAGTAAAGGATTACATTCTTCAGATCTGCAGTTTGTAAAGAGATTTTAAAGGATTTAAAAAAAAAACAGTGTAAGCCACTTACTTCCAACATACAGAAGAACAGACAGCTGGTTGTAGCTGAATTTCTGAGTTAGATTAGAATTAGGAGAAGGTTCAAATTTAGAGTAAATTAAATTACATTTATTAATTAGGTTAAGTATGAAGGTTTTAGCATGTTGTACAGAGTTAAGGTGGTGAGCTGAAGATAAAGGTTGTCAGTGGAAATCTTCATGCATTGTAACAGAAATACAATGTTTTTTAGTGTACACAGTAACCTGCTGCCCTTCAGTTGTTATTGCTGAGACAATGTTTAGCATTCATGGAGAAATATTGATATCAGAGACCTTACTAAGCCAGTGGCTAACTCTGCACTGTGTGTGTGTGTGTGTGTGTGTGTGTGTGTGTGTGTGTGTGTGTGTGTGTGTGTGTGTGTGTGTTGTGTACATTTGTGTGCTTGGTGGTTGGGTCCCCATGGTAACAATGTGAAGGAATGGTTCGGTTCGCCACCTGACTGTGTCGAAGCACGCCATCTGGTACCATAGTACAAAAATGTCTGTGCCCGTGTTTGACAAAGAGGAGAGAATGTGTGCAGTTTGCCCACATATGCAAATGAGATAAAACAGAATGATGTGTGATACACTGTAAGCAGCAACAGTGTGTAACATGTAGAGCTCTTGGAGATATTACCAGTGTGTCTTAGGGGATAGAGACAGGGAGAGTAATAAGGTGTTATCCACTGACCTTGCAGAGTGGCACCAGGAGCTGAAGCAACATTGGTATTTAGGCACTCAACAGTGCCACAGGGGCAGTCATTTATTGTATGTGTGTGTGTGTGTGTGTGTGTTCACCCATCTGTTGTGTCCACCCCAGGGACAACAGCAGCAGCCACTTTCAACTCACACACATACACACATAGAGATGGAGGAGGAGGGAGAGAATGGGTAACTGCACAAAGAAACAAATTCACAGATTGTGTTTATGATGAAACTGTGATAATTAAACATCTTTGAAGGAACTCAAGAGCAGTAAAAATGCAGCAGCCCTGGAGCCAATACAGTCTGTTTTGCTCGAGAACATTTCTGCAGGGCAGGTGTAATAATGTTTAATCTTTACTACATTCATTTGCTCACTCTTTTAATTACCATAAACACGCGAGACCGATTTGAGAAGACATGCTGTACTGTACACTGCGTTTTATATTGTGTGGCGTCTTGTGTGTAAGATTTTAATACACGTTAATTTGATCTGATCTGTATCAGCGAGGCCTCAGGGCGCTTAAGACAACATCTCCCATTCAGTCCTACCTCTACTGCATGATATCTGCAGGCAGAAGACTACATACTGTACATGCACAATCACATGAGAGGTCATTTTGTAAGCCAACATGCTCTGTAAGGCGCCGCAAACAGCATGAACATTTCAGAATCATTTCACAGGCCTGAAGTTTGATGGGTAAGAACAGGTGCCGCAAGGATAAAGGATTCATACTTTAAGATCATTAAAAGACACCAACAGAGATTAGATTTCCACCACAATACACAGATTTTTTTCAATTTTGACAGTGGGTATTACTATGGTAGATAACCTCAAATGACAACACCCCTTCTGGTGGGATCTCATTCAATGGTCACTACCAAAAGCTCATGACAATAGGTGAAGGTTGTAATGTAAATAGACCTATTAACCCAGAGTTTTGCCTCCATACTTAGCTTGACAGTCTTTATCACTGCTGACATCACACCAGTCTGTCTGTTGATCTAACTTCCAGTCTTATTCTCATAAAGAAGATAAAATACTTGAAGATACTTGAACCACTTCACTTAGGGCAGCAACTCAATTCCATCCCAAAGGGTGGACTATTTTCCAAGACCGTGGCCTCTGACTCTCGTCCCAGCTGCTTCACACTTGGCTGCAAACCAACCCCAGTGTGTGCTGGAGGTCAGTGAAGCCAGCAGAACTAACCTGGCAAAAAGCAGAAATGCAGTCTTAGGTCACCAAACTGGACATACGTCCATCTTTTGAGAATACAAACACAACTCTCACTCCAATTATACAAGGACTGGATGGTCTGCTGCGTCTTACAGGCGTATCTTCTTTTTTCAGTCATGACAGTCCTGAACAAGGCTAACTTTCTTACTGTAACTTACTTTTGAAAAGAAAAAATGTACTCAAAGCCCCTTAGTACTGACACTTAATGGTGTCAACAGCCTGTACAAAAACAACACTGAATGCATGGCTCACTGTAACACACATACACATACACACACACACACACACACACAGAGTCATATACACCGCACAGAGTGAGGGCGTGTGTTTAGTGACACACAGCCCACCTTTAAACGCCAAAGCAATGCAACGCAATGCATATGACAACTGTGATAAAGACTTAAAATACTCTGAGTGAAGCACTATGAATTTAGAGGATGCATAGACACAAACACACACACATGCACACAGAGATAAACAAGAGAACACATGTTTAATTCATAGCTTTAACTGACTGGGACTTATCTGGTTTGTGGGGGCGGTGAAGATAACACACACACACACACACACACACACACACACACACACACACACACACACACACACATACACTCTCTCTAACACACCCATAAAGACCCAGGCACCAACAAAAAGCACAAAGTGATCCACCAATGTAAGTTAGCACATATGCACACACACACACACACACACACACACACACACACACACAAAGACATTTGAATGCAGCCAAACGCACACAGAGAGAGAACAGAGACGAGGTCTTTCCATCCTCAGAGAGCTGGGATAAGATAGCTTAGAAACAAAGGGAAATATAAGAATGATTTAACTGGCTTTCACTGGAGGGAAACTAGATTTGATTCTCACTGTCAAAATTCCACAGTTTCTAATATGACACAGACAAAGATATGAGCCACAGACCAAATGGTTAGGTTATACTGTTGGCAGCAAGGGGCATGCACACATAGCCGCTGCCCATTTACCTTGTTTAGCTGAAGTGCCGCTCTGGACCAAATGTGGGACGAGAAAGAACTCACCACTTTTTCCGTCTAAAACTTAACCTTTCTTTGTGTGTGAATAAATGAAATGTAGCTGTTTGTTAATCATAATGTGGGTTATTTACACAGCAGCTAAAGTTACTTTGTTTTCTTCAAACTAGGATTAGACAGTAATACCACTTTTTTCTGAATTGGTTCTTGTAAATCAGTTAATTATTATTAACTGATTTATTATTAATTAAGCACAGAGAGCACTACATGGAGCCTGTATTTGTGTTCAGTTTTATTGTCACCGTTTGCCTGAACTCTTGTATAGTTCTTGCAAAGTTCTTGTATAGTTCTTGCAAAGTGTGATTGCCCTTATTATGGAAACAGTTTATTACATTGCATTACAGCTTATAAATGTATAAACACTGTTAACCATTTTTAAATTGAGACACATCCCATCAAAATGTCTGTGCATGTGCCCGGTGATCACCATGTTTCTGTTTCTGCTCTACTACTAGCAGTATTTGCCATTTCATTTAGATTCATTTTTGAGTGATTAAAGTTTTGAGTGGTATATTTGTAGATGAAAATTTCCAATTTTGCAGCCAAAAAACCCTGCAAAAGATGTAGAGCTTTATTTCCAAAACACAGTCCCAAAGCACAAATAATAGGCAAAAGGTACTAAATAAAAGCCAAATACAATTCAGGGTTTTTACCTAAGAACAAGGCTATAAACATGAGTATCAACAAATGTTACACCATACTGAGTAAACAAACTGTTGTTGCTGCAAATTATGAACAGACAGTGTGTTGCTAACAGGGATTTTGAAGAGCAACGACCAAACCAGCATCTGACCAGACTGACTTGACATTTTCGAATATGTTTACATGCTGTTTAATGTGCTGCAGCTGAGCACCCTAACACTACCTGAAAAAGACCATATAATTTTGAGAGAAAATTATGCCCCGCTAACCAAAATATCCCAATAAATAACCTCATCAATCATTTGAAAAATTCCTTCAGCTCCTTCAAGAAAATCATTGGCTTAGTGGGCAAAAGTCCCAACTAATTCCACAACTCCCCTGCTGGGGAGGTGACTATTATCGGAATTATTCCCAGTAGAGATGATCATAAATCCACTTTTCACACGTGGCCTTATAGAGAGGCTGTGTGATTTAAATAGGGCTTTATGATCACGGGAGGTCAACATTTACTGTGAAAAATCATTCTAGTGAAAACAGCCTATAAATGGATCTGATTTGCAGTCAAAATGTCACCGAAGATGATTAAAGAAATCAGTCAGAGAACTGGGTTCTCACAAAGAGAATGTGTGTTGATAAAAATGTGAGAGATCACATAAGTGTAAGTGTGTGTGTCACCCTCACCTCTCAATGCTCACGCCACAGGTAGTATTCCCTCACCTCCATCACCTCAAACAGTAGTGGAAATAGAACCTGCTGCCTGGGTTTCCCCATTGATTTACAGTTTGGACCAAGTGCCAAAGATACAGACTGTAGGGCAGACCGGGAAAAATACGGTCATCAGCAGTTCCACTGCCAGGACAAAACATTAGAAATAAGCCATTGCACTGCGTTGGCACAACATCGACACTGTTAGACAGCAAAAACACTTAATACAATACAGAATCATTTAAGGTAATTAGAATATAATGCGCAAAATAGGGCTGCAACTTATAGTAGAAGATCCAGATTTAATGGCTAATTAAACTGTCAGTTTTTCACTTGTCTTGATTATCATGCTGTTTCTGTGCAATCATGCAAATGTACCCTCTATATCAAATAATACCGACACAAGTTTTAATATTTAATCTGATTTCTGAGATTTACTATGAAAAGACCCATGTTTTGTTTAGTTTTACTGTATAATTCATGAGTTCATTCATTTGTTAATGTAGTATCAGTGATTACGGAATTCATCAGTAGTATCTCCGTACCCTCAATATCTTGGGGTAAGGTTTGAATTTGAAACAAAACAAGGTGTTTTTCCCAGTGTTACAAAGATATTTCTGAATTTATAAAATGGTTTGGTGGGGTCAGGGGTTTTTTATTTTTAGTTTTACAAGGGATATGGGCATTCTGCTCATTTTCTGTTTAAAAGAAAACATGTAGAGAACATGTAAGGCAACATGTAAGGAAATGTGCTTATTCACTTTCTTTCAGAGAGTAAGATGAGAAGATCAATACCATTCTCCAGATTTGGTCAATGAGTAGATGTACCAAGACTCCAAAAAGCTGAGCAAAGTCTTCTACCCATTGATCATATCTGACAACCACCAAGACGTTATTTTCCATGAAACAGTCCTAGCATGGAACTCCCTTTAAAATTTCAAATAGTTTTTTTTACATTTCTATTTCTGTGCAGGTTTAACAAAATGAGATACAAGTTAGTTAGTGATCTGCGGAGGTGTTGGTGGGTGTATTTCTCACTTTGAAAAGAGACAGGCTAGCAGTTTCCCCCTGCTTCCAGTCTTTGTGCTAAGCTAGGCTAACCACATGCTGACTCTAGGTCTGTACTTACAGGCAACTCCACCAGTTCTTCATCTCTGATTGAGGCTAGCTGCTGGAGGCTACATTCTGCTACTTGGACATAACACACCTGAATCTCTGAGTTGGATTAGGGGTAATGTAGGCACCAGGTTTTGATATGAATGTATGGAATAAAAAGTGATATCTCTGTTTCCGCTGCATCGATTTTTTTTTTAAACTGCCTCATGAGTCCAGCAATGTTGGAGTACAGGACTAAATCAGTTAAGTACTCTTGTGAAATACAAACATGTGATATACAGTGATCTTCTCATCCTCCTCTCTGACAGACAGCCATTAAGCACATTTCCTACGATGTTTGAATTATTCATTTAAGTCATATCCATGGTATGGATGTTACAGTAATTTTGTTGCAATGATTATCACTGGCTTGGTTTCTTCATCGAAAAAATTAGGCAGGAAGAAGGAACAGGTCTTTTTCACGGCAGACATTTTAGCTTGTCATAGCAGGAAAAGCACAGGTGTAATTGATAACTAATCGGGGCTGCATTGCATTCAAGTGTGCCAGTCCCAGGGCCCTTCTGTTAACCATGATGATCACCTGCATGGCTTACTGGGACACCTAAATGGAATGAAGCCATAATTAATATTACGAGTGTGTTTCCCTGTCTGCTGTTAAGAGGGCCAACTTCTAAAAGTAACTTGCACTTGCAATACACATTAAAATAATGAAAAGTACCACTATGTAAGACACCATTCAAATCCACATCCTGGCCAGTTTGAGGTGGGTGAGGGCACTTGGGCAATAATTGAAGGATCAGGTGCATGTCCTGATTTCCTTGTCTGGCATTTGAGCTTTACTTTTCAAAAAACTAATTAGTAGCCATCCACTGAATGAGCGTAAACACACAATATTGAGATTTACTTTGTCTCTCATTTAGTCATTTTCACTCATATTAGACTTCAATGGTTTCTCATGCACATATATTTGACACCATTGCTCTCCTGTGGTTGTTTTGTGTAACTGCAGCCGGTAAAGTGACAGGCATTTGAAGTGAGGAGAGAATGGCTTGCATGCCTGTGAGCTTGTATACAGCTGCAAAGAACAAAGCCTGTGGATCATCCCCATTTCAGTGGGCTCAGGCGAGCGAGCTGAACCGACTTGGCGACAGCCAATAGTGTTCTGCTGTCTCTGTCAACTCAAATGGAAGATTTGACACTTTCTCTCACAATTTGGTTCACTTTCTTTTCTCCCTTTTTGCAATTCTTTCTTCACCCCTTACTCACTGTCTCACAGTCTTCCCCCGTTTTCTCCCTCACTCTTAGAAAGTCTGGCTGCACACAGACCAAGGAAGCCCCTGTGGATGCCAATACTGCTCAGCAGAATGCCAGCTTTGCACACATACAGTACACACACACACTCACACACACACACACACACACACACCATTGGTTCAAGATGGCATTTTAGTGGATTGGACTGGTACTGTTTGATCAAATGCCTCTGGGGGAAAGGGAGGAGGAGAGGGCAAATCTGGGAAATCATATTCAAGAGCTTCTAAGTTGATCATAAAATCATCTCTTTCTCACAAATGAACTAAGATAGCGGACGGGAGATAGAGAAAAATAGCTATAGAGGAGGGGAGGGAGAAGGAAGAGGAGATCAAAGTATGGAGAGATGGATTAATGAAGGGAGAGCAAGCTTTGAGAGTCAGGGTTGGAGACTGAGAGGGGTGAAAAAAGAGTAGAGAGAGGAGGACAGAAGACAGAAAGAGTGAAGGAATGCAAAGCAAGCATAGGGGGTAATAGAGAAGGAAAAAGTCATCAATAGAGGAAAGGCAGAAGGGATTGGAAATGTAATAGAAAGCAAGTGAGTAGTCACAAAGCAAAAGTTAAAGTGGGAAAACGAAGAAGGGATGAATACAGAAAGGAAAAGAGAGAAAGAAGTATAGGCAGGGAAAAGAGAAGAGATGGTGAGATTAGGAAATGTGAGAAAGACCTAATAAAAACTGAAGAAGAGAAGAGAATCATGTATAACCTCTTAACATCTGCTGGGTTTGTGGCAACCCGCTTAAGGCAGTTGTAAGCAGCTTAGCACACCGTAATGAGTAAAAGCAATTGGCACAATTTGGCCACTAAGAGACGTTTTCAAGAGGTTCAGGGACACCACAATCTTAAACCACAATCTAAAAACTCACTCCACCAAGGTTAGGCCTAGAGGTCTGGAATTTTATATAGGTGTGATTGACAAGATGTAGGAGGTATCTGGTGATTTGCGTAGTTATGGCATGAAGTGTTCTAGTTATTGTTATTCAAATATGACTCATTATGAACGAGGAACAAAAACACTTTTTTGAGCCCCATTTGAACTGACTGAATTTTGGTTGTGTGTTAGCTACATGCTAAACAAGCACATTTCCAGAAACTACAAATTGTTACTTTTCAAATGAAGCCTAATACATGCATTTAGGCCTTACAGTTATCTGTTATAAACTTTTCCATTTGGGAAAAGTTTATAACCAAATGGGCGAAAATTCCCCCCCAAAAAGGGTGGATGTTAAGAGGCTACTATCACTAGCTTAGGTGATACACTTGTCCATTAATTGATGGTTTGATATTCTTGAACAAGACATTGAACTCAAAATTGTGACATATTTCAGCTCTAATTTTATTCTGATCAATTCTTAAAGTTCAAGTTTCACCCTGTGCAGACTGTCTGTGAACCGCTCATGAATTTTGTTCGTACCCAGGAGAAAATTCTAAGAAGAAAAAGGTGAATGTCAATTGAATCACTGGAACATGAAACATAAGGACAAATCTGTCTGTATGAGTGATTCTTGCATGAGTTAGACCTGGATATATGAATATTCTGCAGAAGTTATACATTTCATGCTGTGCGAAAATGTCTTGATACCAAGGTCAGAGTGACATTTCTTTCACAGTTGTAATATTAAGTTCACAAATCCCAATGTATGAATAGTGTTCCTTGAACCGAAGATCCATGAGCTTTATACACATGCTGTTAGTTCAGATGCTATACATTTCTGGCATTTCAAACTAAACCCCTAGACTTGTCATTTTTTCAAATATTATGTGATCTATGTGAGGTCGCCTGTACATGTTGCAGAATGGATTTCCACTTTACATTAATGTTGAGTATCTCTGCCCTTTACATTAACTTTTTAAGTTCTTTCCTCTCTATTTTCATGAAAAAGATTCTGTTAAAGGCCAAAGGCGACACCTCTACTCCTCTTCGCTTTAAAATATGAAATGATCTTCTACCTTCCATCTTCCATCACCAAAATCACTCCTGTGATAGTTTTTTTCTCTTCCAAAAAATCCATTCAAGTATTCTACTGCAAGTTTTATTTTGAATTGAGCTAGACTGATGGAAACTCAAAAGTTTGCCTCTTTTTTATCAACACTGCTAAGCATTTTCCACACATTTATTTGTTGTAAGTATTTTTTCAGCCTTATCTGCCTGTGTAGACATGTACAACAGTTGTACAGACATCAAAAATATCAGCCATCATCCCCTGTGCCAAAGTCTGAATCTGAGGGTGGCTTTGGCTGACAGGGTGATGTTTGCCTGTAAATATCTGTATCATAAGGTGCTTTCCATGACTGTATGGACATTAGTTTGAGCATTAGAAAACTGAGGCAGAAAGCACAGAAAACACTGTTACTGTGAATTCATGGCTCTACTACAACTGAAAATTGTAGAAACATAAGTATCCAGCACTTAAGCAGAAAAAGCTCTGATTTTTGTGTGCTACTTGCCAAGCACCAACTGAGAGACAGACAAAGTTAGCGAGTTAGCTGGTGAACAAGTGGAGCATTTAGCAGCTAAAGATACAGATATTTTCTCAGCAGTTGGACACAGTAGGACACTAAAATGTCCTGGTTTTCAACTTTCACTACCAAATTGTTCCAAGGCTGTTGCTAGCCTATGACGCTTGCAGCTCTTTCTGACAGAACCTGTCAGTATGCTAATGGTTAGCTATCATGCCGAAGAGAGTCAGTCTTTTCTAAAGCGCTCCAGGAGGCTTACTCCTTCCTTCATAAAGTACCTGGCAATGAAATTACTTCGTTCTGCACACACTGTAAGAGTACATTTTCAATCACACAGGGTGAAAATGCCGATATAAAAGATCATATTAATTCGGCCAAATATACGTGGTGGTTTCCCTGAGAGCTGAGTGCTCCAGAAAAGAAACTCTAAATAAGAAGAAAGACTGCAAAGAGTAAAATACCCAGCAATGTTCTTAAAGGTAACTTTCATTAAAAGCCCTTTCTTGGTTTTTGTTATTAACAAAGTGCAATTGTGATTAAATGTTTTGATGTTTTAATCTTTGTAAACTTGTGACTAGCTCGTGGCATAGTGTTGTGAAGATGTAAGTCAAAGTTATTTTATGTTATAGCCTATAAAATTATTTATAGGCCACAATGAGATTTTGTCCCTTGTTTTGATTTAAAAAAAAAAAAAAAACCTGTAGGAGAATGTGTCACAGTTGGCCAGTGGCCTGTACTTGTGCACTTAGTGGATTTTAGGAGACAGAACATATTTTTTCATCTGCTGTCCGCTGTCCATGGTGTTCAAAGATACACATGGTAGGTGTGCTAAGCACTGAAATAATTGTCTTCCATCCTGATGGAAACACAGATGATGCGTGCATAAGCACATACATACACATACACACCTGGTTTGGGGGTTTTAAAATATGGTCACCCTACCAAAACTAGTGCTAAAAGGCGAGTGAATTTGGGCTTAACGTATGTTCTCCTTGTCTTATTCACGTGAATTTGACCATTGGAGTGTTTTTGCTTAACATGTTTTTTCACCCCAAACACCTAATGTAGGCTATAGTGCAGGTGTTAGCTGTAGCTAGCTAGCAACGCACACACTGACCCATGCATCTGGAGTGTAGATGTGTGTTTTCGTGTGACAGCTCAAAAAAGAAAAAAGCCACAAATTTTTTGCTCACATCAAAATTTTTAAAATTGCAAAGACATGTTGCCTTAGTCTGTGTTGCCTGGGTGTATTTGCAACTGTTTGCATCCACTGGTTTGCAATCATTGACATTATGACATGCAATCAGGCCTCTAAAGTCTGATTTGCATCCTGCCTGAACACACCTTCACATTCAACAGATGGCCAGAACATGACTCCAAATTAATGCTAATGTTGCTGTGTGTCTGCTGGATGCATAAATAGACGGCCATAATCACCATAACAATTTTATAAGATGATGTCAGTGTTGTGTTTTCAGCTTGTTGTGCTGCTGCCGAGCAGCCAAAATGTCAAATAAAGCAGTTTTTAAAGCAACAGACTCATGTTTTTATTCTATCAGTCAATTTTAGAGTTTAATCAGGTATTCAAGCATGGCATGTGTAACTGTAGCCAGTGTGTACAGTGCTGTGCAGTGAGTTAACCTCACTCCCCAACACCTTAAGAGACGTGCTGGCAACAGATGCTAGTGTCCATGGGTTTTAGCCTCCTTGCTAGCGCACCCGCCTCCCATGTCCAAAGTGGTGAGTTTGAGTCCAGTACAGGACTGTGCTTGTCTACACGACGCAGGTTACAGATGGTAACCTGTCAGTACAATTAAAGTCTAAGCACAGTTGTTTTGTGCACTATGAAGGTTGTAGGAAGAAAAGAGAACTATTCTCTTCAGTTTATATAGAAGAGAGGCACAAAAAATAATGAGACCCATCTCACATCCTTCATTCTGAATATGAGTGTTAACCTTCTGACTGACAGTTTAGAGGTACAAAATGCAGACTAAACTGTTATAAAACTAATTTGTTCCAACCTGCATTAAGATTTTAAAGATCCCCCCTAGACACATTTAAAATGTATAGAAAATGCTCTACTTTTAATCATAATTTGTGTCTGATTTGGTTTTTCCACAAAAAATTATCTGTTTAAAATTCTTTAAAGTATATCTACTCTTCTCCCTCATTAAAAATTCCAGAATCTATAAATATCCAAATATATTTCATTTCAGAAGTTTAACTGCTGGACACAAGTCTTGTGTAAGTGGAATACTGGACCAGGATCAGCTCCCAAACTGTTTGTGATTTCACAAATAAAAAACTAGATTTTCAGTGAGCACAGAGAAACTTTCCACTTTCAGCAGATGAATATGAAAACAGGCTTCTAGTATCAGACTCTGCACATATATCATTCTGTGCAGTGATGCTCAAACATCCAACTGTAGAAACAAGAAGAAGAACACATTTTGAATGGAGGACTTTAAATAACAGCAGTTAAATGCTGTGGTGGTGGAACGTTACATAGTCATTGACTTTAAACACTGGCATGTGCAATATTATCATTGTCAGGTTTATGTTGAATGTGCAATATTCTGGCACAGTGTAACACTCAGTTTTTATCAGTTTTATAGGTCTTTGATTTTTGTGTCAAATTTATGAACTTTAGCTTTTTAAATATATTTTTATATATGAATGATTGTGAGGATGCTGCTGAGTATGTCTGGCAATACAGTAAATGCTCTCTGATGCTGAGCCCAAGAAAAAATGTCCCCATTGGGACAATAAAGTATATCTTATCTCATGACTATAACATTCTTCAAATGAAAACATGAAACAAAAATAAATGCCATGTTTCCATCATGTTTTCTACACTGTTTTTCACTATTTGAGGTTTGACTGAGACTCTTTTAATTACATCATCTTGTTGCACTCTCTTCTTCTGCGATGATTTAATGGCCCCCAACTGGAAAATTAGTGTCACCAGCTGTTTATCTCGACAAACCAACTCCTAATATTTGCATAATGGTACTGGATTGAAATGTGTATTAATTTGCATTTTCTTTTGCTGATCTTCTGGGAATTCAGTCAAAATTTTCACGACATTTGGATGGAAACCTGGCCTCTGTCTGTCTGTCTTATGTTCATCTTGCAGTGTACGTAAACACACACAAGCACAGCAGCCACACAGCTCAGACAGAGCGGCCCCACATATTAATCTGTATAATTACCACTGTCTCTTTCTCTGTGTCTGTTTTCATCACCATCCCTCAAGCAAACCTCATCCCTCTTTCCTCTCCTCCTGTCTGCAATCTGCACTACCCCTTTTGTCCCACCACTCTGTTGTTTCATCCCTGCCATCATTCCCTCACTTTCATATCAGACAACAGGATCTGCCCCTTGTGACTGTCTGGCTGGCAAACTGTCTCTCTCTCTCTCTGTATGTCTGTGAGTCTTTTAAAAAGCCCATCATCCACAGTTCAAAGTCTCTCCGCCACTGTCTCACTTTCTTCTTCTCTGTATCTCTTACTCTTTCTGCCAGCTAGCTGTCTGTACAATGAGATAGGTATAAAATCTAATTCACCCTGCTGAAACAAGTATTAACTAGTTCCCAGTAGAAGGGCTCGACTCTAATCCACAGGCTGTTAGGATGGTGATGGGCTGCGTAGTGTTTAGTGGGGGTACGTTCCCTGCTGGAGGCGACAAATAGAAACGTACTTGCCAAGAAACTTTTAACCCTCTTTATCGTCGCCTTCAGCACTTCATATCATACTGAATGTGTTTGTGGCTTACAGTACCAGTCAAAAGTTTGGACACACATTCTCATTCAAGGTAATGGGAAGGTGTGTCTAAACTTTTGACTGGTACTGTATGTGTGGCTTTTTCTCTATTGTATCAAATGTTTGCTGTAGCATCACTCTGGTGCAGGGACGTTATGGAGACTGTGTTGTACATGTCATGAGTTGAAGCAAACGTTAGCATGGAGAATGATGAAGGGGGAAAAGCATTACAGTGACATTGAGACTTATGGAGAACAGACAGCCCCTTATTTGCAATCTCCAAAAACTAATGAGGAAAATGAATACATGCAGAAAGACACACAAAACACAAAAACCAAAAAAATGCTCTTTAAACCAGTCCATTTTCTTGTCCATTTTTTTATTTTTTGATTGTAGAATGACGACTCGAAAAGGTGAAGATCAAAACATCTATCAACAATGTCAAAGTTCAGTGTTCAACACTGTCACACAAAAACATTCAAAATGCAAATTACTCTATTTTTTCATTTATTTTTCACTATGTACAGTATATTTCATGTTATCACGCAACCACTATCCAACTACAGTAAATCTGAGACCCTTCCTACTCATAACACACATGAAAGTGGTTCTCTTTAAGCACTAGCTCAGGATGGACTCCATGAAAGACAACTCTGAAAGGTTATTCTTTGACCACAGTTAATGTGTGTTGTGTGTCCAAAACAAACAAAAACAACATTTATGGCAAATAAACATAATCCTAATGACAACTGTAGTTTTTGTTTTTAATGATGCATATGTGAATGTCTTAATAAGAGTATCTCTAATATCTCTGAGAGCAGCTCATGTTTGATGTTTGTTTTGCCTGATGCCTGCCCAGTATTTATATTATATATCAAGTGTTGAATTGATTAGTCAATTAATCTATTAGTCAATCATTTAAGTAATTTATCAATTGCCAAATAGCCAAAAATGGAAAATACTTTCCAGTTCCAGCTTCTTAAATGTGAGGATTTGCATCATAATTTGAATCCATTTGGGTTTTGGACTGTTGGTTGAATAAAACAATCTAAAGACATCACCTTGTGCTCTGGGGACTTGTGGTGAGCATTTATTACTATTTTCAGACATTTTATGGACTAAACAATTAATCAAAATTATAACCAAAACAATCCTTGCTTTGTGTACTTTTCCCATTTCTTGCAGCACCATATATGTATCACTTATTAAGTTAATCTATGCATAGAACTACATGAGTTCAGCTTGCTTTACAAATTGCACTGAAATGTTGCAGTATTGCATTAAGCCTTGAGAACTATGGGTGTATCTGTGACGGGTGGCGTGTATTAGGCAGCAGAGGAGAGACCCAAATGCAGACTGCAGAGGCAGGCGGAGACAGTTCAGTGAGTTTACTGTCAAAAGAGAAGATACCAAAAGCTCAGAGCCATGAGTGGCAAGTCCAAACAGTCCAAAACAGCAATTGAATTAAATCCACAGAGTTGAAGGGATGAAACGGGGAAAAGTCCAGACAGACAGGCAGGTATAGATATGGCAGAGGTCCAGGTAACAGCACACAGCAAACAGAAGCTCAAAAGCACTGACAAAAAGCAACATGACAATTAAAATGATCTGACAAGGGAACAAAGGATCTGGGCTGGTATATGAAGTCAGTGGCTGATGCGGGAATGAGGTGCAGTGATTGCAGGGCAGATGGGAGTGGCAGGATCTGCAAAGCAAGGAGAAAAGTCTGAGGGCATCTGGTGGGGAATAACAACTTAAGGACCTGGGGAAGTGGGAATGCAGATGGAGGACGGGACATAGAGCTGGACTGTGACTGTATCAAGGGTCATGAAACTTTCTCCAGCATGAAATACCATGTAGAAACTAAAGAGGCAGGAGTTGTGAGATTATGATGTTCCCACTTCAGCAGCCATCACTATCATGCGCATTCAGAGAGGATCATTTCATACTGAACGAGCCTTAAATCTCTATGTGGGATAGATTATGACCTTCTTTTCCCTGTGTTGTCAGTTCTCCACGAGGAAGTCAGCACAAGCAGAGACATTTTGACAGGATTACCTTACATGCAAAAGCTTTGTACACTGACCTATAATGCACTCTCAGACAAGAAAAAGTAGGATTTACTGAGAAGCCTCAGCAGTGGATGAACGTCTTTGTTGCCTCGGTCGCGTTTACTCTCTATGGTAAGCTGAAGGAATGTTCCAGTTGATATACTCACATGCTCCCGGTTATCAGCTACTTAGCATATTAGATGGCTGACTGTCTCTGACTCCGATCAGGTTGTTAGAAGCCTTCTCCATGCTGAATATACATAATTGTGTTAATCTTTCGTAGCAGAGCAGCTGATAATTTGCCCCTAGTATGACAGATTGGGATGAGAAAAAGCAATTAATATGTTTAAGGCATGATAGAAGGAAAAAAAATCTTCAAAAAAACGTCTCCATGCCTATGTCTAATTTGAAGATTCAATGTACTTAAGTCAAAGCATACCTCTTGCACAGAAGACACTGATGTACAATATTTCCCCGAGACAAAGTCTCATAAAACTCACCAAAACATATCAAAATACCTGTATATGTGAATTCACAGTAAGCAGGCCAAAGCTGTAATCTTTTAAAGACTAGGGTCTAGCCTCACACACACATGCCGACTTTCAACCTAACTAGTAAATGTGAATGCTGCATATTCACCATCCTGTCACTTAAAGCATGTTGATAATACCATAATTTGGATATGTGGGTTATAGACAAGCAATTGAGCTAATGCAAGCAGATCTAGGCCACTTGGCAAATCACTGACAAAATGACAAAATGAAAGTTGCTATAATCAACATTTTTGTATCAACAATGGGTCAAATGATTATGTGTACTGTGAAAATTGTCACTGGTAGTGACAAACATACAGAAAATGATCACCAGACACTGCAGTTTCTCTTTGCTCTACAGAGTTTTTAGCATCTTTCAGCTCATGTTTTGGTTGCACAGCATGCAAAATCTTTTGTTTTCATTCAATCTTACAGCTGTCATCAGCGTCATTTCCAGATGCAGGGAACTGTTATCGGCAAAAAAACGATAAGCCTAAACTGTAGTATTTTGTTAAAAAATACTACAGTTTTACAGTATTTTAGCCAACATTTTTTGAAATGTTAATTTCATGAATATATGATCATTTTAACCTTATCACAGACTATAAATTAAACCATGAGTGCATTATCTCTTAACTTGACAACAACATGGGATAAATGAAAATGCAGCCCCAAAAAATCCAATACATGCTCTGGAAAATTGGAAATTATAAAATATCATGACATCTATGCTGCTGCATTTTATGTCAAATCAATCCACAGATGACGATGATGATGTTGATGATGATGAAGGTCTGCTGGTGGACAGGGAAGATCAGAGCATTTGCCTGATCTCATGGTAATTTTATCCAAGGCAAAAGACAACTTGAGATTGACAGAACTTAAGATTCTGTCTGGCTGAAGTGAGGTCCTGAAATATTGAGCATCAGTGGTTCAAGGTGTCTGCTGGTGAAACCAGCATACACAATCAAAGATCATGAATATATGGAAGACATATGCTTTGACTGATAAGTAATCTCTGAAAAGTGCAGTGCAGATACACAGCAGTAATGACAGCTTTGCACCAAAGATGGAGTCAAATCAGAAAGTCTATTTGTGTATGAGAACATGGGCGTATATTGTTGAAAATGTACAGGTGTATAGGTTATAACTTGAGGGCTGCATAGATGATTGAGCTTTCAAGGAAAGTTGAGCCATCTGCAAAATGTCTTTCTTCTTCTCAGTATTGACAATTACTGGCAATAGAGAAGTCATTGTACCTTATGTACCCAGGTTTCAGTGTTCTCATTCCCATATACTGTCTGTTTAAAATTGCAGCTATTACCACGCTGGCAGGTTCCTTTCATCTCAGGCTATTATCACCATTATCTCCCGGTGTTCAATTGATTTGTTTTGTGGGTACATTTGTGTGAACCTGGAGCCCTTCAATCATTTGGGTGCACAACACCTCATGAAGGCAGCTTATGTTGCTTATTTTGTTTTTAATCTATTTTTATTAATAAAATTTGAGGAAATACACGAGTCTGACACACTGACAGTCTCCAAAGAAGCTAAATCACAGCCGCTCAGTTTAGATGGCCCGTGTAGGACAAGTACATTAAGATGGATGCTAATTGTATTTCTACATGTCCAACCATCATGTACAGGCAGTATTTGAATACTGAACAATAAATTACAGAAATTACATGTATGTTAACAAGTGTACACTTTCTAAACTGTGCATCAGACAGGGAATTCTCAGGTAAAACTCACTGAACCACAATTATGGCCAGTGAACACTAAAAATCTGGGTTCTGAACATGATGCATCTCAGTTTCCTCATACCAGGAGTTGTCGTTTTTTAACCATGACTGTGATCTTTAAGTTTAACCAAGTAGTTTTATTTCCATAGTCTTAAATAACACCTTAAATGTATCATATGCCATGTGCAGATATTATGAAGCACTGGACTAAATCTCTCCATGAAAGGTGCTAAATAAATCACCATTATTACTGAATTATAATTACATTGTAGGCAGTAAGAGGTGTCATTGAATATAGTCTGGGGTTTTGCAGTAATATCCAATCAGCGTGGTGAGCACACAAAAAGCTCAGATGACTGACAGATGATTTCAGCCATGTTGTTGGTAACATAACATGCAGAAACCCAACAACCACACCACACTTTCACAAAACTTAGATGGCCAAAAAATATTATTAATGTTTATCATAGCATTTGAAATTCACTAAGACTTTAATTTGCATTTGTGCTATAGTGACTAAAACAAACTAATACAACAACTTCATATTTTTGCAGCTCAAGAAAGTTGAAATACAAACCAGTAGGCATTTTATACAGTATTCTATCCAAATAAATGAGTCTTTAGTTTTTTTTTATTTTGCACACGCTACAAAACTTCCATCACCTTATCCGAAATACAACATACAAAGAAATAAAGAGAAATAGCAACAAGTGTTACATTCTATTATCCCATGTCTAATATGAAATAGAATTGCATAAGACAAAATGGTGGTTATTGGTATTTTTTACTCTCTATTGTCAGCTGAGTTTTAGTAGCAAATCAGAAGTAATTAAGTTTTGCTTTTTCTAACTTTAGTTACAGCTCAGATGTCTTATCTGAAATATGACTGGCGTGTGTGAGAAACAGCTACAGATTTGAGGTTTTGAGCTTTTCTTTGACAAACATATTTTGTTTAAATCTCAGTAAAGAGTAACATCTCCAGGAGGTTTAAATGTCAAATAACCCCATAATTACTGATATTGTTGTACTAATCAACAGAGGTCATAGATTTCTTATTGATAATCTTACTGATATATTAATGTCCAAATCCCAAAATTCAATGCTGTTACAAAATATTAATTTTGTATGTTCCATCTCTACTGTCATACCTTGCAGGATAAAAGAAAGCAGAACATTTATAGGCAGGGGAGTTCTGCAGAGGAATTTTGTCTGTAAACTTTCCCCCTTTCTTCCCCCTCCTTCTTTCCCTTCCTCTGTTCTCTGTGGTCAAACCACGGGAGACAAGCTAAGGTTGAGGAAATTCTGGTTAAGGGTTCCTGCCGGCAGTGTTTCCCGTCCCCTTGTCTCTATCTCTTCTCTGTAGTCCTGCAGAGTAAGGAGTCAGCTCTGACAAATTGGATTTTGGGAGAAAGCAGAAAGAGGCAAGGGGTGACAGAGAGGGAGATAGACAGAGAGACAAGGATACAGAGTGTATGTAAGAAGATGGAGGAGAGAGGCAGTGGGGATGCCTGCATGGTTGGATGGATGGATGAATAATGGAAGGATGACTAAAGAGTACTTGCTTTTCTTGTCTAAGCTAGGATAAACAGAGCAAGAACTGCGTCAGTAGATACAGGGCGTATCTCCCCTCAAATTGAGGTTTTCAGTTTTTGTACAGATTAAACAAAATACAGTGTGTAAATTGTGATTGTCTCAAGCTTTAGAGGTGCAGGTAGGTAGATTTTTGAACTTTGAACAGAGCTGGGCTAGCTGTTTTCCCCTGCTCCCACAATACTAACCTCAGCTAATAATCAATCTCAACTAACACACAGACATGTGGCATCAATCTTTTCATCTGGTGCTAAAGAGTCATTTTGATGTAGGGACTACTAGGACTAGTAGGTCACAATAGCTCTGTGTTTTCAGAGAGTACGTGAAGCACAATTTCACCTTGCGTCATTCACATGTACTTGACCGCTGGACCAAATTTCACCCCCTTCCACAGCCAAAATACCGACTGTACATTAGCTGTAAGCTAGCTAGCAACGTACGCACTGACCATGTCTGTTTCAGTTCAGCCTCTGACTGAACGCAGAACTCACCAGATCCTCAGATTCTTTCTAGTATATTTTTTTTTTAGTAGTATTTTTCCAGTATAATTTTCGTTATTAAGCGTTCATTTGCACCCTACAGTTTCTTTTTTTTTTACCTCCAACTACCTCAGTTAAGCTCAGTCATTTTAATGTTAGTGCTCTCTCTAGCAAGACTTTTATTTTAAATGATTTTATCATTTCTAATCAGCTTGACTTTTTTTAACAGAGACATAGTTTAAATCTGGGGATGACTGTCAGGTTGGTGAACTATGCCCCCAGTTTTATGATTGTTTCAGTCAGCCCAGATTAAATGGGCATGGTGGAGGTTTAGCTGTAGTGTTTCACAAACGGTTCAAATGCTACCCCATAAAGGTGACCAATGTCTGTAGTTTTTAAGGTACTTGCTTGTTATTTGTTGTTTAAAATTAAATATGCGATCCCCACCCACTGTGCACTATTGTCCTATTGTCAGGAGTTTCCTAACATAGTCATTTCATTTGGTGTACAATAACATGTGCTCGGGCCTACACATAACCATGGGCATACTTTGGACCAGGTGTTTACCTATGGTATGAGTACTGGCCCCATAAATTTTGTTGACTTGTGCATATCTGATCACTCGTGTGTTTAATTTAATGTTTTTGTGTTTTTTTAATGTTTTAATTAATCTATTCAAGATGCAAACAATAGGCTTACGTACTTTTAATGAGGAAACAGTTTAAAATTTTTTATCCACTTTTCCTGCCATGAATAGTATACCCAATTTTTCAGACACAAACAAGCTGATGAATAGCTTCAACCTCCTTTGTACATCCACTTTAGATTCTGTTACACCTTTTAGGACAAAAATTAAATGTAGTATAGGATTGGCACCCTGGATTTATAATGACATTCGCACTTATAAAAGAGAATGTAAACCTGTGGAATGGAGGTAGAGGAAGACGAGGCTCCAGGTACATTATCAACAAATGAATGAGTTGATTTCTTTTAATGAGCAGGTTAGGAATATGAGGGCCAAGTATTTTTTGTTTTAATTCATACAAATAAGCACATCCCCAGAGCTCTTTTTAACACTGTGGACCGTCTTTTAAATCCTATTAGTTTTAATCAGTGAAAGTCATCTAATAAGGAATGTCTTAGATCTTTAATTTCTTTTAATGATAAAGTTAGTGAGATAAAATCGAAAATTATGGCTCCTGATTCTTTTATTGATGCTCGGAGCCCCAACCACGCTACTTTATCAGGTTTTATGCCTGTCTCTCTAAATGAACTTATGATCACTGTGTTACACCTCAAACACTCCACAAGCCCCGTAGATATAATGACCCCTAAATTTCTCTGTGATGCATTGGATGTGATTGCCCCTTGGTTGGTCTCAATAATTAACAGTTATTTACCCTCTGGCTGCATCCCAGATTATTTGAAGAAGGTTTGTGTGCAACCACTCATTAAAAAATACGGCCTTGATCCATCACAATGCAGCAATTGCAGACCAATTTCAAAATTATCTTCTATTGCAAAACTCCTTGAGAAGATGGTCTCCCTACAACTCCTTGAAGTATTGAGACAAAACAACATATTTGAAAAAATTCATTCAGGTTTTAGGCAGCATCACAGCACTGAGACTGTGCTTATTAGAGTGATAAATGACTTTTTAAGAACAGCTATTACTGGTGAATGTTCCATTTATAAGTGCAGCTTTTGATACAGTTGACCACAAAATTCTGATTGAGAGGTTGCAGTACTGGGTTGGTATATCTGGGACAGCTTTGAAGTGGTTTTGTTCTTATTTGACAAATTGGAAATGTTTTGTTCATATTGGTGACCATGTCTCCCCTCACTCTTTTGTGAATTGTGGAGTCCCTCAGGGGCCAATACTGGGTCTGATTTTATTTTCACTATATATGCTCCCACTTGGCCACATTTTACACAGACATAAATGACTGATGACACAGAGCTATGTCTCCCAGTAAAGCCTCCTGAGATTTCAATCCTCTCCAGTCTTACAAATTCTTTAGCAGATATTAAAAAATGGATCTCAGCAAATTTTATTAAATTCAACTCTGAAAAAATTGAAATCCTTATCATTGGTCCTGACCATCTGTATCTCAGTATCCAGTTCTCTCTCAGTCCCTTAACTATTAATGTGAAACCAACAGTCAGGAAACCTGGTTGTGCTCTTTGCACTTACCTCACTCTTGAGAAACACATTAACAAGGTCACCCAGTCATGCTTCTAACATCTAAGGGATATTGCTGAGATACAATCCTGAGTTTTAATGACACTCAAACTATAATTCAAGCTTTCATTCCCTCATGGTTGTATTATTGCAATGGTGTTTTAATGGGAATAAATCAGAAATCAATTAATAGACTCCAAATTGTGCAAAATGCAGCAGCAAGAATCCTAATAAAAACCAACAAAAGAGAACACATTACTCCAGTTTTAATGATCTTACACTGGCTGCCCTTTTATTTTCAGATTGATATTAAGATTTTACTTATTACGTTTAAAGCCTTTCATGGCCTGGCCCCAGAATATATATATATGAACTGGTGTCCCCATACAAACCAGTGTACCGCCTGAGATCCTCAGGCAGGAACCTGTTGACTGCTCCGACCTCACACTTAAAGACTAAAGGGGACCGAGTGTTTGCTGTTCCTCGGCTGTGGAATGACTTACTGGAGTTCCTCAGGCAGGTCAAATCTTCACTTTTGAAGATTTTTTATCAAAAGGCTTTCTTACAGATTTTATTTTATTTTATGTCTATTTTTACTATTAACTACTGTGTTATACTGTACTTTGTTCTTGATGTTGCACTTAAGTCTTATACTGCTCTATTCGAAGTTGTTATTCAATCATTGTTTTCACATTTTATCCTTAGTGCTTTATTTATGGTTTTCAATCATCCATTGTTTTTAAGTTTTATTCCTCCTGTATTCCTTATGCCTGCACATTTATTAATACATGACTGTGTATTTTATTGTTGTGTTTTATGTATTTGTAGTAAAGCACTTTGTAATGCTCGTTTTGATAAGTGCTATACAAATAAACTTCATTATTATCATTATTATAATTTGGGGGAGCAGTTAATACTCTGGAGTAAGGTAACTGGATGGTACAAGGTAGCAGATAAACTACAATAGCAATAAACGGTTTGCTGTTGGTCAACGGGATGAACTAAGATGTCAAAGTTCACCCAAGGTAAGCTCAAAGATTCTTCGCTCCTCATCCACTGTAAATATCAGATCAAAAAGACCATTTTTGGTGTAACATTCTGTATGGTCTTAACAAGAATACTGTATAACTAGCTCAACTCACTTTGTGTTGTAACATAGATGAAGACCGCTGGTTTAACTTATCATTAACTGCAACTTTACTAGACTAATAATTATATTAGATTGTACTAAAAATTGAATATCTGAAATGCAATAGACAAAAAACAAAAAAAAAAACAAAAGAAAAACACCAAATACTTTGTTAGCATCAACACCAACATGTCCCTGTGAGCCTTACTCATATGCTGTCAAAGCTTCATGGGAGCTATATATAATTGAATGTGTGTTCATTATTGTGTTTGCCCATGGAATGTCACTCTATTTCCCAAATAAGCAATACAGGACTTTATCTTTCACTTTCCTATTAAAACATTGTCTTACCACCCTAGCAACTGCCCAGGAGCAGCTTGACCTTAGCAGTTGGTAGCAGAAGGCATTAATCATTCATGTTCCCTGTCCTGGTTTTCCTAGCAAGTCTGGGAATTTGAACTGGCAACTTTCCAATTACAAGGTTTCTTCTCTAACCTTTAGAGGACTGCACCAGTTTTTGTGGGACTTTGTCCCATTGGTCATCTTATCCACCAACACGATAGGGACCAAAGTCATCTCTATTTGTCCAGAAAATAGGGCCATCCAGTTCACAGATTGGCATTTAAACATTGTGTATGTAAAGTACTGTATGTTCCCGTTTTAAAAAATGGAACTGAGGCAGCAAGTCCTGCTGGGTTTACCTCACTACTTTTTAAGATAGGATGAAACTTTTATAATCCCATTGGGAAAATGGTAAAAATAGGTAGTCAAAATAAGACTGTATTGACCCTCAAATTTGGAAAAAAATGTATGGGCCATATGGGGAAGATAAAGAGAAGTTAGAGAAAGTCCAGAGAACTCCTCAGTCACTGAGAACTACAATCAGTCTGCAGTGCTGATGAACTCTGAATATCTCAGTCATCTGTCAGAATTATTCATCAAACCAAAAATGCACTCTTTAGATCCTAGTTTGTTCGACAGTTAATTAAGTGTATATTAAATAATCACCAACTGCATTAAACACATTAATAAGGCTGATTCATGTTCATCGCTGAGTTACCAAGTAAAATTGGCACTATGTGCAGAATTATCACATGAAAGGATGAAGATTTGTCAAGACAGCCAGAAAAAAATGTCAACATGCAGTTCATGTTTGTTTCCATACACATTTTACTTTACAAGTCAATATTTAACTTGGTTTCATGTATGGCATATGTGAAATAGCTTAAAATATCTCAAATATTTGTTAATGAACCTGGCTGTTAAACTGAAAAACGTGACAGGCCCTCTCTAGAACCAGTGTTTGATTTATCCGTTCTGGGCTATTCCATTTCTGCCATGACCATTCCTCTAGATGCCACAAAACTACACACTGCACCTTTAAGAAACATGATGTCATCCATAACAACAAGATCAACCCTGCCCCCACTCTTATCTTGGGAGTTCTCCCAGTTCCTGAGTTAAAGTTGTTCTCAGCAGTTTTGAGAAAATGTCCACAGAGGAAATTTCACACTAGGAAGGAACTCTTCACTAAACTTAAGTCAATTTTATTAATATAGCCCAAAATTACAAATCACAAATTTACCAAAGTGGGCTTTACAATCTGTACAACACACAACACCCTCTATAGTTAGACCCTCAGTTCAGATTTGCAAACCCCTGGTAAAATATCCCATTATATCCCTAATCTTCTTAATCCCACCCTGTTTCCATGTGTGCTACATAACTACACAAATCTCCATTTAATTTATTATTTTCATATTGTGTCTTTATTTTTTGTCTTTCTTTAGTCTTTTATTGTGAAGCACTTTTCTAGAAAGGTGCTATATAAATAAATTTTACTTACGACATAAATAGTAATGGGCCACCATGGCACCCATCCACATATTAATGTATTTATTAACATACCTATTCTTTAGAGGATCACGGGGGCTGGAGCCGATCCCAGCTGACTAACCCTAACCCCCTAACCCAACCATTCACACTTACCTTTACATCTACTGGCAATTTAGAGTAGCCAATCAAGCTAACCAGAGCACCTTGAGAGAACCAATGGACAAAGGTCCATGGAGAATATACAAACTTCACACATAAAGGGTTCAAACCCAGAACCTTCTTGCTGTGAGCAACAGTGCAAACCACTGCACCACTGTGCCACCACTGATGCCCTGCATCTTAACTCTTGAAAGAGGCACCCTATGATCTAGGTACAGAAAAAAAACTGCGGAAGAAAGTGGGCATCATACCTACAATATTAGCTAATTTTTGAGTGGACACAGTCGATGTTAGTGTATTCTGTGTCCCCCATTAAGTCAAATCACAGATGTATTTAGATAGCTGATTTGGCTGATGTAAATGAATGGGAAGTGCCAATAGACCACATGAAGAAGTTCCTCTATTGCTGCCGTCTCTCAGTAACTTTAATT
The DNA here is from genome assembly GCF_914725855.1 of Thunnus albacares. Classification (NCBI taxonomy): domain Eukaryota; kingdom Metazoa; phylum Chordata; class Actinopteri; order Scombriformes; family Scombridae; genus Thunnus; species Thunnus albacares. The sequence continues at coordinate 6,788,614 of NC_058115.1, forward strand.
AGAGCTGCAACTAATGTGCATTCTGTTGTATGAATGTGTGTATGTGCATGTGTCTGCAGTGATTATTATAATTGGACATTAAGTAAAAAAAATAAAAGAGCTGAGACGCAGATGTTTTTCGCAGTATAATGACCCCCCTGCCACCCATTTACAAAAATCACAGGAGGATTCATGCACACACACACACACACACATACACACACACACACACACACACACACACACACACTCATAGTCACATCATTTTGTAAATTAAATGTCCCATTATCTGTCTCCTTGTGTTTAATTCTGTCTGATTGCAGCATGTCAAATAAGCAAACACATGCATACAAAAACAGAAACAGAGATGGATGCTCTCACACTCACAGACACCGTGTTCGCTTGGAAGTCTCCACGCACAGTTTGACACATTTCACACAATTTAGTCTGTGCTTGAGTGCTCAGTGTGATGAGCTCATTGCGTAAAGTGCTTGATGATGTTAAGGAAATCAGCTGCAACTGTCCCTGTTGTGCAACCGAGAGATGACGGTTAATAAGATTGGCCATGCACAGCTACTCTTACGATATTTTTGTGTGAGTCTCATATTTTGATCACAGTTTTAAGACAGATGTAGCACTTTTTCAAACTTAAACTAGTTGAGACACTGTGTTTTTTAGTTGTATTTATTCATGGGTTTGGTTTAATATCACAGGGCTAAACTGGACTGTGAGCGGGGCAGCAGACTCCAATTATTTCTATATAGTGTTGTTATGTTGACACACAGCTTTAAACAGACAAATTGTATATTTTACTGCTCATACAGTTATGTCTTTTTAGTTGTTACCACTGCTAGCTATTTGTGTTTCTTTTTTTTTCTTTGTACTTTGCAGCATAACAAATGAAACAGTATCACACTGGTGATTAAACAAAGAAGCCCAGAAATCTGTTGTTAATTGCCACTGGAAACAAGTGGTGTTGATTCTCTATGTATTTGCTGGGTTTCATTATCTTTACACTGCTTATAACAATGAAGAATACCAGATCTGAGCCCAAATTGATGGAGGAACGACTAGTTTACACTTCAATCTACCAGTATTTTACTTTGTATGCGCTTTTCATACTTCACAGTATACATATACTCTGCACTAATCTGCAAATGATTTCAGTATTACTTGCCTCAATGATTACAAGGTAACTCTTGTGGAAAGGTGAGGGAATGTTTTTGTTATGTGTTCCATTTGCTCCCGCATTCAATCATCTTGAATAATGCCTGGTTCTGCTTCGGCTGCTTTGCTTGGGAGAGATGCAGCTCAGTGCTTAGCTCTCCTTTAGACTGACAAATTATATTCATACAGGATTTTAGCCAGGACACATTTGGCTTTATGTCAGTATGAAGCTGTATAAAGACAGCTCTGCTCACCCACCTCCGTAGGAGAAGAAAGGACTCGCTGTTGATGTTGCTCCCAGCTTGAAAACAGTGTTACAGGCCTTTCAGGAAGATTTCATGTTGTAGTTCTCTAAGTGTGAATGAAATAACCATTGAATAAAAGCCAAGATGGAAATACTTGCTCCTAAATATCAGTTGCATTCTACTACAATAAACTGAATCAGGTATGTCTCCAGCACAATGCTGACACTTTTGTTTAACAAGTTACACTGTCTCATACTCCAATCAAAACTGTAGAATATCAAACTCTCCTTACATGGACACAAAGTGTTGCACGGTCTCAGTCTTGTAAACTGGAGATCATAGTTTGAATTCCTATCCATTCCTTAAAGGACCATCCCAGAGTGGGCTGTTTAGGGTTTAGGGCCCTCTCAAACCTACAGTTTGTTTGGTCTGGTCAGAATCAGCGGATAAATTGGTAAACCTTTGTTTCCCCTTCCTCAGTTTCTTTTCACAAAAGAAAAAAAGATTTAAACAAACCAAAATTTGTGGAAGCCACAGGAAAACGTTCACTCTGCTCCTTGGTCACCTACGTGTCTGGGGTGGGTACCAATCAAGACAACTTACTTCATTGCTAGTCCAGTTTGGGCTTCAATTAATTCTCCAGTTAGCTGCTAGCAACTGCTGACTTACTAAATTGAATCCCAGTATGCAAAACACACCCTGTCAAAGAGCCATTTAGCAAATGTTCAGTCAGATCGAGGTTGGATCATGTTCTGATTTGTTTGTAACAAGACCAAGACCACTTCCTCTGAAGGGCTTCAGTATGGTTGTTTTGGTCCATAACCAAGAACGGCTGCTGTGTTTAGATCTGCCCGAGCTAATTGCACCAAGGGGGAAAACAAACCACAGTCTGACTCAAGAGTTCAGAGACTAAACAACAAAGATACCTATCTAATAAAGGCTGTACAGTTTGAGGTTTCTATATGTATTTTTCTTACCTTTCAGGCAGCCATTGCTCACCATTCATTGCATTGTTAAAATCAATTAGCAGACTCATGGAACTTTCTTTACTTTGTGTAAATTAATCATAGTCTGCGTCAATTTGTGTCAAAGTTACAGTGCAGATTGATTTGAAAAGTCAGTACTGCAGTGCCTCAAAATATAAATTTACAAAAATGAATGCAGACTCTGTGGACACTATGATATATGAATGGAAAACACTGGTTACCTGGAGCAGTGCATTCAAAGTTCTGTAACACAGCAACATGGTTTAAAAATGATTGATAGTGATATAAAGTATGGGTGTATTGTAGTACATAGGTAACATATGCACAACTGTATAGAGAATACAGCAGATGTGCAGTACTTGTAGCTGAATTAATCAACTTTGTCCTGTAGTCTGTCATAAAACAGAGATAACACAACCTTTTTGTTTGGGCAAGATGATGATCTGTATCTTGAAATGCCTCTAAATGTCAGTTAGGCAAACTGTTGCATATTTGAGGACTTTTTTGAGTGGGGAAGCAGAGTTTAGCAGCACTAGAGCTTCAAAAATGAAGCTATTAGTTGATCAAAAGAAAATTAATCTGCGACTATTGATAAACAAATATGGTTTCTTACTTTTGAGGCAAAAATGTTAAATGATGTTTTATAGACCATAATGACAATAATCACTACAGGAAAGGACCTGACGTTTCTGAATGTAAGTAAAACAAGAGGATATTTAAGCTTCTGAGACTGATGGAGGGATTCATTGTGCACATTTCTTATTTGAATAAAGACATTGAAGTTACGAGTGGCTGACTGAGGACTAGTTGGCACTTTGAGATGTGTGTTTGGTGAGCAGTTTTTGGCATGGTCCCGAGTCTGTTGAACACCTCAGAGAACAATCCTCACTCTTACATACAAAACAAGCAGTTTCACGCTACAGTGAAGCATTTCTCTCCTGACAGCAACAGAAACCTACAAAGTGGGAACTGAATGGTTTAATGAAAACAAAGAGGAATCATGACCATCTCAATCCCCGGCTATCAGCCCATTTGTGGAGTCATGGGAGATTCTAACAAGTGCTTTCCATTTACTTTTGTGGTATTTGTATGAAAATGTGTTAAAAGCTGTTCTGGTGGGTTGTGGAAGCCAAATTCCACATTAAGCAACTGGATTATGATCCTTACTTTATTTTGTATATTGTTTTAGACTGTCTCTACTATCCATCATCCCTTTTGCACACACACTCCTTTTAGTATTGTTCCATGTGTTCTGCAGTTTCTTTCCGTCCCTCTCTCCACCTTTCTTTAATTTTTTCTCTTCTGTGACCTTTGCCAATCCTTTATAATGAGGATAGTTTCCATGGTAACCAGTGACCCCAGGTACGATTGATCGTCAAGGTCTGCAGGCATCAGCTCCACTCTGTTTATTTGCACCGTTTGTCTTTCAAGTCAAGTCAAGTGTATTTATAGAGTGCCTTCAACACATTGGTGTACCACAATCTGCTCGTCAGACAACAAGAGACACATAGCAAATCGAAGGATGGGTAATTAATACAAGATATAAAACAAATACAAGGGACATGGGTTCAAACCATGCATCGGAAAGTGTCCTCCCTGCTGCTGTGTCCTTGAGCAAAACGCTGAATCCCTGAACACCAGCACACAGTTCTGTAGATGACCTCTGACCTCCCTGAAAACCAAGAAGGACATTTCTGAAGGAAGTTCATCTTTATTATCCTGTAAGCAAAGAGTGGAGAGACATGTGGGAAGAAAGAAGTAAGATGTAGTGATACCTTACAGTCAGTACAAGTGTATAGAGAGCCAGTTAAGCTCATGACTGGCACATTGCTCATTGCTGGGTGATCAGGGTTCATCTTGTTTCAGGCTTGGAGACTTCACATTTATAAAAGACAGTCTGCATCACAAACTGATGTGGAGTTTGAAAGACATGGGTGTTCACAGGGCATGGAGTGTCTAAGAGATGCTAGAAAATCACACAAAGGAAAACATTAGATCCAAGCTTTTTTGGGAGCTTGACTCATTTTGGCTTACTGGAAGAAATGAACATATGTTTTGTTTTGTCTGTGCTTGTTGTAGTTTAATAAAATGATTTTTAAATTCATATCAGGGACTAAAAGCCAAGCTATCTGAGAGAGACAGAGCTTGTTGCTGTTAGCGATTTGTCTGTCATTGATATTTTTACTTAGCTGAGTGCTGAGTAAGGTTGCTGCTGGACCACTATTTGAAAAATTGGGATGAAACAAATCTATCCGTGGTAAACTATTTCTCACATATTTAAGGTACTGAAGCATGAAAAGTGATTTTGAATAAATGTGCAACAAAACAAGCAAACTGCATAGAGCAATACATTTCTTTACACATATAGCTACTAAAAAACTGAACTTAAGGTCCCTGCACACCCACACAGCTGTTTTCAGTTTAAATTGGTTGGAGCTATGATAGCTCCACATCCATTGTGACAGCAACAAGATCATAGAAGAAGAAGAGAGGGGAATCAAGGTACAGTAGCTGTGATGTGCCGAGCGTTGACCGCCGTCACGGCTGGAAAACAGGACAGCGACACCTCATGTCGATATTTGCAGTGAAACCAATGATGAATCTTTCTGTTCATGATTGGTTTTGTTTGCTGAAAAACAAGTTGGAGAGAAAGATTTGCTCTGTGTGTTGCCAAATGAATCTCTAGTAGACCTGGCTGCAGACTAAATTTGTTTCTCAGGGAAGAAATCTGTCTTTCCTGGCTGGTTGATGGACTTGTAGCTCTGTTACACACCATCTGCGCTCCAATTATCAAATGACTTGCTTAAGCATCCATGTGGAGTCTTGATACCCTGGAGCCAGGTTTTTTGCTTTTTGCTTTACTAATAGATATGTCAGTCAGTTTGGTTTGGCTCCATCACTGAGGTGGTCATTGATTTTTCTTACTTTCCAGCAAAGTCAAAGCACTTACACCACATTTTCTTTAAGGGTAACTGATGAGGTTAAGGAGTAACATTTCTATATAATGTTTCTGAAGAAGTAAGAAAAAATACAGTCAGTCACTGTGCAATATTTATAACATCTATTATTTCAAGACTGGAATTAATTTAGGGAGACTGAACATGTCATAACCAAACAACTTGAGAATTGTCTTTCCAGTAATTTCTCACCTATCTAATATGTTCAGTCCCCTCTGTGGATTCATTCTTCTCTCTCTCTGTCTTTCTGTCCCTTTGTCTTGCTATTTCTGTTTCCCCATCTCTCTCTGTCTTGTTCTCACTCTCTAGAGCTTGAAAATGGTTTTTTTTCCACAGTGAGGAGAAAGACAGCGAGTATGATTACTGATTTTCTGCATGATGGCATCTTATTGGAAACCAAGCAGTTATAATTAGGATGCAGATAATGGCTTCAAATGTTAATCTATCCCAAACAATCTCTCTCTCTCTCTCTCTCACACACACACACACACACAATCACATGCAGGAAAGACAAACAATGACCTGTGGTCAGGGGTAAATGTGGTGCAGTTAAAGCAGAAAATATTGAAATGCAATTATGGCTGTGAATACTGATGAGGTAAATACAGTAAATAGTATGTAAGTATAAATATTTTCAGCTCTATGGTACAGCCTATTCTAATCATCGTCTTTCACTTGATTAATATTCCCTGCCGTCCTTCCCCTTCGTCATACTCCACTTGCCTCTCCTTCTGTTTTTGCGTTCTGTTTTTTAACCTCCACTTGATCTTCCTGAACTGCAAATATACCCATTGTAGATCTATATTTAACTATATTTATGCATGTACACCATGTGAGCACAATATAAACTAAAATACAAGAGGAGGTAAAACTATATTTTACAAACCTGACCTGACAATTTGAGCAAGTTGCCTGCTTTGCCCATTTGGCAATCCAGCTTCATGAAACTAAAGTGTTTTGTTGGTTTTTTTTTTAATAAAGATTCTGAAGCAAATTTAGCAAGAGCTTTGAGGGTGATTTTCATTGTTTTAAGAAAAGTATTATAAGGTTCAAAGCTAAATTGAATGATTTGCATTTAAATCCCAAAACAGTAGTATGTTACTGTCAATTCAACAGTGATGTTTAGTTAGTAATATTCTGTTCTGCAGTTTCCTCTCACAATACACTTCTAGGCAGAGTAAATACTCTTGGCTGGTATTTTCTTGTATTTTAAGTCCACTACTGTTATGTTTTTGTACTTTTAATTTAAAATGACTTAACAAGTCCAGAATTGTAAAATCCTGCCTCAAAGGACTTCCTGGTTCATATTTCATCCTCTAACCTGTAACAACACACCAAAATCATCAATGACTTTTGCATTCTTTTCCACATCCATAACGCAAGCCCCGGTTTTTAATTATATGTCATTTGTCCTCATCCTCAAGATATCAGCTCATTTTGCTGATAATGCTGCCCTACAGATACTAGGCCTGTAGAACGAAGAGGCTGTGTCTGGTCAGACACAATGCAGGTGACTATCCAGGACACAGAGCACAATCTACGATTATGTATTGGTGAATTGTGTAGAACAGAACACTGACATGTTGAATTGTTCATTCATGGTCCTTCTTTTCTTTAGCACCTGCTAAAGAAGATTAATTTTCCACGTAATGTGAATGTAGGAGCAATCTCCTCTAGCCATTTTTGTCCAAGCTCTCTTGAAACATTTTCTGAAGGGAGAAAGAATGAACCGACCAGTATTACATCCACATCCCCTTGGTGAGAATTGCCTTTGGTTCTCAAAGCCCGCTCCAAAGATCTATCAAGAGTCTATTAAACAGATTTATCGTCAATTGCTCTCAGTCAAGACAGAGGTGCTTCTGGTGATGACATCAGAGAGGGGTTTTAGGGAGCTGTGCATCCAGCCACTCCAGCTGGTTGTGGTAAAATGGGATTTGGGCATCCAATCATTTACTCCTGCGCACAACGATGCAGGATGATTCAGCTGAATGCATCCAAATGCTCCGAGCAGTGAGGAGACGTTGCATGGTCAGTGCCTGTGTGTGTGTTTGTGTGTGTGTGTGTGTGTGTGTGTGTTGGCATGCTGTGCAGAGCAAAGAGCTAAACTAAGGCATACACAGCAGTCTTTGTATGCCTTAGTCTGTGCCTGACAAACCAAATCAAAAACAAAGGCTCACTCCCTGGTTTAGTGACAACAGACACACACCACACAGGCTTACACTACTGTATGTGAAGAGCATTAGCATCAGCAGCTTTATTCAGCTGAATGAGAAATGGAAGAAATGAGTACAACAGTGTCATGGTCAGTGTCATGGCCAGTCCTCATTTGATCATTTTTCCATGTCCAGGGTTGTGCTCCCTGCTGGGACACAGAAGTCTTGTTTTGTCTTGACACTAATGAGAACAATCATGGATAAATCATGCTTGTGCTACACTCTGATGTTGAGAATGATAGAAATCCAGGCAGCAGAATAGAGATACTCTGACTTTTAGGTCTTATGGATCAAACTTCCATGACGTTACAGGCCTGTGTGAAACAGAATAACAATAAACTGCGCATCAGAAATTTAGTTATAAGCTTTTTCATTACTGTGAATTAAATGTTTCACCTCACTCTTAATTCTTAAATCCTGCCCAGTTCTTGTGGCCTAATACAGGGTGCGAACTATAGGGTAGCCAGAGCTCGGCTCCTCTTAATAAGACATGAGCTCCCCTGAAAACATGATTTGTGAAATTTTGATGGGTCTCTAAAATATTGACAATATGCTATTTTTGCCATGCATTCCTGTATCTTCAAATTCACTTTAATAAAGATACTGCCATGCATGCTATTCTTGCCATCACCATCGAAGCGTGGCGGTGCAATATCCTAAACTTAACTCACTTTATCTTAAGGATCAGAACAAAAACAATTCCCCCTCCCCGGTAAAAAAAAGTGAGTTCCACTGAAAGCCATGGCATAGTTCACACTGGCCCAATAGACATATTGCTGCTCCACCTCCTGCTGAGAAAGAGAAAGAGCTTATTCCACTCACAGGATTTAGCATTTACCTTAATGGTAAATGTGTTAACAGGATTATTACACTGTTAGCTGAGTTTTGCTACATTAGCAGCTGTAACATACTAACTCTCTTCTCCTCTTCCTTACTGCTAAAGCTGCACACACACACACACACTCACACACTCTCTCACATACACAAACACATGTAGGATATGCTAAATAATGAATGGGGTTTGATATTGTCGCAGAGGGACAAAGGACATTTCCTCTGACCTGAGATTCTGCTGTGTCAGCACTGTTCTTGTGAGTGTGCATATATATGTATTATAGTTGGCACCATTCTGGAGTTTGGTAAAAAAAAAAAAAAAAAAAAAAAAAAAGCCTTTACATAGAAAATGTCCTCATATACATACCAGGAGAAAATAGCTTCAAACTACATGTTATTGTGAACTAGGAAATGGTCCTGTCTTAATCCGCATAGTCCCCTTTTCATAGTTGTGGCCTAGCTCGAAAGGCATGAGATTATTTAACCTGAAAAAGCATTTTGTCTTAACATCATTAGCCAGCTAACTACTCCCAAGGCTAAAGGGCGAAGACCCTATTGTTTTTCGTGTATTACTTTCTTTATTAAATATAAATATACCACATAGAGAGAGTGTTAAAGCCAAGAGTAAATTAAACAGCATGGTGAAATATAAAGACAACTTCCAGCATAGAGAGAATGTTAAAGCCACGAGTATTTTGAAATATAGAGACAACTTCCAGCATAGAGATACTGTTAAAGCTAAGAGTAAAGTACATAGTATGGTGAACTATAGAGACAGCATCAAGCATAGACAGAAGGTTAAAGAAAGGAGTAGAGAAGAAAGGAAAAGAAGGTATCATGATAATTCTGAGTTTAAGCAGCAAGTTGTTGCCAGGGTTGGGTTAAGTAGGAAGCTGAAGACAGAAGTCAGAAAATTTTGGTTTTGTTATGCATCAGTTTTTAGAGAAAGTCAGAGATGGGCCACATTTTGAGTGCTGTGTTTGTCATCGGTTGATGTTTAGATCTCAATTGCTGAGTTGTGATAGGGAAGTGTATAGTAGAAGTTTAGCAACAGCTGATATTGCAGAAACGTGCATTAGTGAAAAGTTTTTGCATAGATGTTCTGATGACTGTGTTGTGCCCTGTCAGTTAGTTTCATCCAGAGGTCAGCTTTGGATTTGTTATACCTGTCACAATAAGATTAGTAAAGGTCAGATACCAGCTGAATGTTGGGTTAATACTTTGATGCTTGATCCCATTCCACCTGAACTGGCATGTTTGAATAGTTTAGAACAACACCTGATAGCTCTGCACATTCCATTCATGAAAATGTTGGCATTGCCTAAAGGAGGACAGAACGGAGTACATGGTCCGGTTACATGTGTTCCAGCCAACGTAGTGCAGACTACTAATGTGTTGCCACATTCTAGCATGGAAGGGTCTTTGCTACAGGTGAAGTTAAAGCGTAAATTGACGTTTAAAGGGTATTACGAGTAGCCTATCAGTTTGTGGATACTTCGCGTGTAAGACAGGCGCTAGAGTGAAGAGTGGGTTAATGACTTTTGTAGACAAAAAGATGGGGAGAATGAGGAGGATCAGCCAACCAGTGAGGATGAAGCTGTTGTAGGAAAGGTAGTGTCATGTCAGGATGATCATGTTGTTAGAGATGGTGATATGACAGCTCAAGCAGGTGGTGAAGTCACAAAACAGGCTGTAGTTGATGGTGTGGAGGAAACATCAGAGATAATACAAGATGAATTGTTACATGACAGACAGCAGCATTGCATGTAGAGAGCATGTACAGAGATAGATAAGAACACAGATGAGGAGGTCGTTGAGTTCATTGATAAATATGTTACATGCGAGTTACCCTCAGATGATGACACATTATTGGACATTGTGTCATCAGTTCAAACACACTCTAAACGACATTCTAAATCATGCAGGAAAAAGAAAACAACATGTCGGTTTAATTTTCCAAAACCTGTTTCATCTAGGACGTTTGTTTGTAAAATAGAGCCAAAAGAATGCAAATGTGATCAGAAGGTGAAGGAGACCATGAATGATCCTGGATCAAAAAACCATCCAGCGACTCTCAGATATGATGATAAGATTTTTTACAGTACTTTGATCCCCATGGGGAAACTGATCCTCTGCATTTGGCCCATCCTGTATACACACTACTACACACTGTTGGCAACAGTGCCAACCACATTGAAACCCAGCCTTACTTACGGGGTGTTGGTGGTGGTTGTGGCCTCACTTGTGTTCCATAGACGTTAATGGGAGGATGGGGGGTGATCTTCGATCCATCCTCTGGCTTCTTCTGCTGGGACTTTTTGGAAATAGGAGGCAAAGGTTTGTTACTTGATTTGTCTCTCATATACAATTCCTTTAACTCACCTTTCAGCCTATCTTTCTCCTCTCTCACAGTGGAGTACTTCTCCATGAATACCCAGGCTTCTCCCGCCGATGCCTTTAACTTATCTTTAAGCTCTCTGATCACCCTCTGACTCTCTTGGAACTTCTGGGTTGCATCATCTGGCCGCCGAGCCAACATGCTCTTCAAATTGGCAATCTCCTGGTCTTTTTCCGCCAACTTAGCCGACATGCGCTCAAGATTCTTCGTCAACTGGGAGTTGTAGTCATGGAGCTGCTGAAGGCGCGTAATGTCACTAACATTATTGTCTTGCGGATTCTTTAACTCCAAACTTGCGACCTTCCTCATAAGTGTCAGCTCAGCATGTCTACTGATCGATAACTCAAGATTCAAGTGATCAAGCTCTGCCTGGTACTGGTTGAATTTTATTTCGCAGTCTTTGAGCTCTTGTTTTAGCGTCTCCTCTGCATGTTTCTGTTGGTCCATCTTCAGCTGCTGCTGCAATACCATGTTATCGCTGTAAGTTGACTTTTTTATAAATATGTCCCTTTCTTCAGTCACATGGTCCAATTCTTTCCTCAGCCGGCTCTGTTCCCTATCAGCTGAAACTACTAATTCTTCATGTGTTTGCTTTATTTCTGTCAGTTGCTTCTCCATGACTATAATCCTGTTCCGCAAACATTTCTCACTTCTCTGAACAGTTTCCAACTCTTGATTCTTCCTGTTAAGCTCAGTATCCCGGCTTCTGATTCCATCAGTTAGCTTTTTAATTGTTTTGTTCTTGTCTTCTATTTCCGAATTAACCTTGTCCAAGTTTTGCTGTAGCAGCATGATCTCACCCACGGCAGCTTCGGTCTGCACTTTTTGCTGCCTCACCTTCTTCTCTGACTCATGAACCAAAAGTCTACTATTGATCACCTCGTCTTCTCTGTCCTTTATGATCCGAGTGTCTTTGTTGCACTTATCTTCAAGTTGAGTTTTTTTATTGTTGACCTTGTTCAGCTTCATTTTGACGTATTCGATGCTGTTGTACTGTTTTTCTACCTTTTCCTCTAGCTGTACTATTTTCGCTGCTAAGGAAGATTTGTCATCCTCTAGACAGCATATCCTCTCTTGGAATTGCACATTTTTCTGAAAAAGTTTTTCTTTCTCATATGTTATTACTTTAATTTGTTTGTCTCTTTTATGTATTTCTAGCTTACCATCATCAATTTTCTTTTTGTATCTTCTAACGTTTCCTAACGACTTCTCTCTTTTTTTTAGGTCATTCTGAAATGCTTCTTTCTCACAGCGCATTACTTTTTCAACGTTGATGCCGTTAGCTTTGTCTTTTTCCAAAGACCTCTCAGCTGCAATGAGTTTTGCAGACAGTCTTTTCTGCACTTTGTTTTTGTCCATGACTGATTTCTCAGGTTTCTTTGTCTTTCTAACTGTTGCTTGAGTTGTTCTATAATTTTAGAATTATTTTATAGAGTTTCAAAATGAAATTATGGTCTAAACACAGTGTCTCTTAGTGTTTTAGGGGCTAACAAATTCCACATCAAAGCGACTCTGATCTGCCCAGAGGCTTTGATCTTTGATCCATAATGATGTCATATATATTTATTATTAATATATCATATACATGGATTAGTATGACTATGACATCATAGTGATATATAAAGGTTCCTTTCAACATCAAAGGCAGCTCTGATCTATGATGACATCATAGTCCAAAAAAAAAAAAAGGGAAAACACCTTGATTCATGATTATGTCATCGCATCATTCTAGAACATTCTTGCTGTTATGATGTAAAAAGAGGCCAGACATGATGACATCTGCTGAAACATGGCCTCCAGATTAACATCATTGGCTCAGGCCAAGTAGTTGTAGTAGCAACAATGATTGCATGAAATGATTTCAGCCAAGAATAATGAAAGTGTAAATAGACTTAGTTCAATGGACTTTTCTCACTATAAATTCTTTAACTGCAAACTTGCGACCTTCCTCATAAGTGTCAGCTCATTATGTCTACTGATCGATAACTCAAAAAACTATTGTTTTTCGTGCGTTTGTTTCTTTATTAGGGCCTGAGCCCAAAGGGCGAAGACCCTATTGTTTTTCGTGTGTTTGTTTCTTTATTAGGGCCTGAGCCCAAAGGGCGAAGACCCTATTGTTATTCGTGTGTTTCTTTCTTTCTTATTCTTTCTTTATTAATACGCCACTTTAACTCTAAATTTGACCCCCTAAACATGCTCAAAAACTCACCAAATTTGGCACGCACATCAGGAATGGTGAAAAATTTGATAAAATGTAAAAATTAACCCCCAAAGTGCCAAAATGTGCTCGAGAGCACCACCTATGTATCTAAAATGGCCGCCACGGCCCGTAGGAATGTCGTAGAGAGATCGAACCAAAACTCAATTATTCATCTCATCAAGACCTACAAATCATACGCTGACACCCCTGACCTAAATCCAACAGGAAGTCCGCAATGTCAATTTCAAAATACGAATTTTTGCCAATTTTGGACCTTGAATAAACGCTATCTCCTCCTAGGGCGTTAATGGTATCGGCTTCAAACTTGAATACATGACTTATCATCACACTGTGTTGAGCAAAAGTTATTAAAAACTTTGTAATAACTCCAACGGTTTAGATTTAGTAAGCCCTGAAAGTTGGAGTGCGACATTACACCTTACAATGTAAACCAATGGGGAGGCAATCTCTGGGCATGGACTTTGTGCCAAACTGGGGCATCTGGCGTCTAAACTATAAGTCCGACCACTTTCAAACTTGTATCAATGGATTCGCGACGAAAATTCCTACAAAAAAATGTGATTTTTATGTAGGATTTGGCCAAAGTTATGGGATATTTCACAAGAAGATCACTTTGAAATCTTTCCTTCCAACTGAGAGGGAGAGAGAGAGAATGGGAGGGGGGGATGGGTAAAGTAAACATCTACTGCCTGTGACAGAAGCCCTTGGTCTGCACCACACTCCACTTACTTAGTGTTTCTACACATGTGACAGCAGTGTTCAATCCTTACTTCTTTTCAAGAAGTACATGTGCTCCTAAAAGACAAAAATTAGGAGCATACATATAACTTTAGGAGCACACTGAAAAATGTTCAAGTAAGAGTTTCTTAAAGAAAACAATTCATTATAACATATTTACAATTGATCACATACATATTTAAACTCTGTGTGTGTGTGTGTGTGTGTGTGTGTGTGTGTGTGTGTGTGTGTATGTAAATCACAATTTGCTGTTTTTAGGGGTGCTTGATTATGGCAAAAATTATAATCACAATCATTTTTGTTCAATATTGACATCATGATTATTTAACATGATTACTTTTGGACTGTCATCTTCTCCAATTGCTGTTGTTCATACATGCACATATTTTTTCTGACTTGGCTGAGGAGACTATTACACATCTAATCATATATTGCAGTAATGATTAAGAAAAACTAAAGCCTATATGAGGGAAAAACTCAGGAAGGCTGGAGTTCCGGAGCTCCGTATTAAAACTGTAATGGACCTGCCATGAGGGTGGAGCAAACTCCATTTCCAAGGATGCTTTGCGATTTTCACACCTCAGCAGGGACCAGTCAACATCAGTCCCTCATTGGCGGAGACGCTCCTGCACAGCGGAGCGTCCTGATGACGCAGCCATGACATCACCACCCCTTTATAAGTGAGCACGCCCAAAATATACTTCTTTCCCATGTCACTGAGGTATGGATAACTCCTGTTCCCCTGTGAGTTAGCTTAACTACCTCACGAACATGTTTTCCCCTCATCGAAGATTCCCCTCGTCGGACGAGACGAGACTTTGCCCGTGTTCACCCGAACACATTCCTGGATCCGAGAGAGACCGCTGCTGCAACCAGCGTCCTCAAATTCCCCCCGAGAAAGAAGAAATGAAGTTACTTCGGGATAACGTGGACCGGCTCTGCCCTGCGCATCTTCACCGAGTCGACTCTGCTGTTCTCTCCGCCACTCCACTCAGAGCCAGCTGCCGTGTTTTCGCCGACCGTGCGAGAACGGCACCGTCTGCCTCCGAGCCAAGAACAAAGTTGGACATTAAGACGGACTACACACACACACACACACACCCTGCTCGCTTTCTGAAGCGACCAAGAGGCATAAGTCTGGGCATAGGCAGTGTTAGTTGTGTGTTCTTTTCAGCATCAGTTGCTGTTGTTTAGCATTTAGCTTTTAAGCTTTATTGCTATTGTTCTTGTTGTGTGAGTTGACGGACCGCCGAGTCCATTTTTCTCTGCTTTACTGTGAGGAGTATTTTAAGTTTGCTGCCTGTTAATTGTGTTCACCACGCTAGACCATTTTGTGTTTTTCCCGGTCTGGAATACTGCTACTTTTGTGCCACCGTGAGTGAGAAAGTAAATTGATTTGTCGATCAGAAACCAGACAACGTACGTTACAGACTGCCGTCCGTACGTGCGCTCTCTGTGGACAAAAGCTTCTCTCCCTCTCACGATCGCTTTTCCTCCTCCCTCTCTTGCGACTAACACACACACTCACACGCGCGCACAGACCCACGCACCGACATCTTTTTACACATCTGATGGTCAGATAACATCGGACAAAGCTTTGCGTTGTCTTTCCTTATCCGTCATCAGACACGTGTGTTTTTCACGGAATTGGGTGAGGGCAAGACGCCGACCACCAGTCACTTTGTTTTTGTCTAGCCAAGACACCGCCATACTTCTGCCATTCGGGTCTCGCGTCACACACACACACGCGCGCGCGCGCACACACACACACACACACATATACATACATATATATACATACATACATACACGCATTCCCCTGCAAGTGTCCAACGCTGTGCAAAGCTGTTTGTGTTTATTCCACACACAGGATTTAGCATTTACCTTAATGGTAAATGTGTTAACAGGATTATTACACTGTTAGCTGAGTTTTGCTACATTAGCAGCTGTAACATACTAACTCTCTTCTCCTCTTCCTTACTGCTAAAGCTGCACACACACACACACACTCACACACTCTCTCACATACACAAACACATGTAGGATATGCTAAATAATGAATGGGGTTTGATATTGTCGCAGAGGGACAAAGGACATTTCCTCTGACCTGAGACTCTGCTGTGTCAGCACTGTTCTTGTGAGTGTGCATATATATGTATTATAGTTGGCACCATTCTGGAGTTTGGTTAAAAAAAAAAAAAAAAAAAAAAAGCCTTTACATAGAAAATGTCCTCATATACATACCAGGAGAAAATAGCTTCCAACTACATGTTATTGTGAACTAGGAAATGGTCCTGTCTTAATCCGCATAGTCCCCTTTTCATAGTTGTGGCCTAGCTCGAAAGGCATGAGATTATTTAACCTGAAAAAGCATTTTGTCTTAACATCATTAGCCAGCTAACTACTCCCAAGGCTAAAGGGCGAAGACCCTATTGTTTTTCGTGTATTACTTTCTTTATTAAATATAAATATACCACATAGAGAGAGTGTTAAAGCCAAGAGTAAATTAAACAGTATGGTGAAATATAAAGACAACTTCCAGCATAGAGAGAATGTTAAAGCCACGAGTATTTTGAAATATAAAGACAACTTCCAGCATAGAGAGAATGTTAAAGCTAAGAGTAAAGTACATAGTATGGTGAACTATAGAGACAGCATCAAGCATAGACAGAAGGTTAAAGAAAGGAGTAGAGAAGAAAGGAAAAGAAGGTATCATGATAATTCTGAGTTTAAGCAGCAAGTTGTTGCCAGGGTTGGGTTAAGTAGGAAGCTGAAGACAGAAGTCAGAAAATTTTGGTTTTGTTATGCATCAGTTTTTAGAGAAAGTCAGAGATGGGCCACATTTTGTGTGCTGTGTTTGTCATCGGTTGATGTTTAGATCTCAATTGCTGAGTTGTGATAGGGAAGTGTATAGTAGAAGTTTAGCAACAGCTGATATTCGTGTGTCATTGAGTGTTTCTGTGGCGTTGCGTAAGGGTAAAGGTGGACAGAAGTCGCAAAGGATTAGTCCAGAAATGTTGAAGGACGAGGTGTCTTTGAAGCAGTTGTTAAAATGCGATGAGGGTTTTAGGTTTCTTAAGCCAATTAGAGGAACTCCAGCTTTTTGGCAGTCAGTTCAGAAGGACATCTTAGCCTGCGTACGTCAGTTGGGGATCCCGACGTGGTTTTGTTCCTTTTCATCTGCAGATCTGCGCTGGCAGAATCTTTTGACCACTATTCTAAAACAGGAGGGCAGGACACAGACTGTAGAGGATTTGGAGTGGGCAGACAGGTGTGAGTTGTTGCGTCGTAACCCGGTCACAGCTGCGAGGATGTTTGACTACAGATGGCATTGTTTCTTGAAGGAGGTTCTCATATCTCCTTCCCAACCAATTGGCAAAATCATTGATCACTTTTATAGGGTAGAATTTCAGCAATTGATAAGAACACAGATGAGGAGGTCGTTGAGTTCATTGATAAATATGTTACATGCGAGTTACCCTCAGATGATGACACATTATTGGACATTGTGTCATCACACTGTAAAATGTAATTAGTTGGCGTTACTCAAAAAAAATATGCAAACTCATTGCCTTAAACTAACTGAGTTAAGTAAACTTGATTAAGTTAAGTATATGTAACTTACTAAATATAAGTGTGCAGTACTTGTGAGAACTTGTTTATAATAAGTTTACTAAACTAAACTAAACATGATTATTTTGAGTTCACAGCTCTTGAATTAACTTGCTGGTTATGACTGCATTGGACTTAAAATAAGTAATTTATTGTAACTTTATTGTATTGAAATTAACTCGTCAATTCTGAGTCTTCAGTACTTAAAATAACTTTGTTATCATCTCTTAATTTGAAAGAAAAAAATACTGCGAAAAAGAATGTCATCTGCATTCAATTTATTTAAAACGTGTACAGAATTAACAGTATGCAGATTTTGTGCTCACAATTTTTGATGGATTATGTGATGGTCACAGTATCCAAATATCCAACATATCACATTTCTTTTAACACGTTAATACCTGAATTCACAAGGCACTATTGTAAAAAAAATTGAAATGAAATGAAAATGTTTTCACGTCACTCTTGAACATTTCAAAATGCTAAAAGCAAACCTCTCTTCCTGTCATAAAAACATTAACAGTATGCAGACTTACTGTGAATCTTAACACGCACAATTTATGCTGGATTACAGGTATTTGCTGGCTAGATCATCCAACATATCACATTTCTTTTTAATCAACATTTTAACATCAGAATTCACAAGAAGGCATTATTGTAAAAGCACTCAACAGGTCTGAGTATCAATTGAACAATGAAATGATGATTATATTTTCACTTGACTCTTAAACAGTTCAAAATGCTGTTTATAAAAGCATCAAACGCCTCTTCTCTGTCATAAGAACATTAACGGTATGCCACATTATCCAACATATATTTCTTTTTACACAACATTTTAACACCTGAATTCACAAGAGGGCACTATATATACCACCAGCATAAAAGCACTGAACAGATTTGAAAATCAACTCAACAAATAAACTGCATCTAGGCAGCTCTTAAAATGTTCAAAATACTGTTTAGTTAAGGCATCTCTTCTCATGTCTCTGTCATAAGCAGTTCTTGAGTGCTACCTCACATCTGACTCCTCATTCGTCAAACAACATGTTTTTAACTGTTAACAGTTTTGGGGGGAGGGCTTTGTTTCCCAAACCAAGCATTACACTTTGAATGAATTTGAATGTGTTTCCAACACATTTTGGGTAATCGAGGTTCAAGGCATATGTGAGGCCAAATATGAGGCAAAATGCCTGTGGCAAGTCCCGAATTTTGTCCATCACAATACCTCCCTCAAGGACGATGGCTGTGGACACGGGCTGCTCAGGATCGTCTTCACTTAGGATGGTCAATACACCGACTGTGACATTGTCTATGGCCTCATCTTTCGTTGTCTCCTGCAAAGAAACAAACAATCAGCAAAACAATGTGTAGTCAGGAAGTATTTGGATAGTTAGACACTATGATCATTATAAACTATACACTAAGATCTGCGATGGAGAGACAAAAAATGAACAATAGAATAACAATCAATAGCTACAATAACACCCTCTAAATTTGAAATGAAGTGAAAGATAAGACAGTAAAGGAAGGCCTACATTAATGAATACAGGCAGAAATGTGAGGGACATATATCTTTGATGTCGGTATTACAAGTGAATATACTGCATTTTGCGCAAGTACTTACAAAACATGTCTTATAGAACTTGTTTGGGTCATCACCAAAGACGATGGGAAGGCCTTTGAGGACCACGGAGCGTCTTGCAGTTACATCCGATGACTTATAAGACAGAGACAGAAAACATCAATTAGAATAAAAAAAGTCAGACAAAGAATGAAAATGTTGGTCTGTAAGTGTATGTAGATGAGAGTAAGAACTTAAAACTTAAATTATTAAATTAATTTCTTACCAAGTTGGCCATTAACTCTTGAATCTTCAGTCCAGCAGCTCCCTTTTTTGACTGCAGGAGTTCAATGATTCGTGGAGTGTGCTTGTCAAGAGACTCAAAGAAACTGCTTTCAAGATGTTTGGTGGCAATTCTGCTAAACTCTGCAAAGACCTAAGAAAAAAAAAGTAGGGCAATGGGGTAGTGGGGGGGCAGTGAGAATACCAGTTAAGTATGGTAAAATCACACACCATACTATTTCATATAAAACTGAATGACATCAATAAATTCTCACTGTAAGAGCAAGAGTTCTTTACTTGAAAAGAACATGTTAACGCATAAACATTTACAAAGACTTATATCTTTGTGAATCTGCAGTGAATTTATTCTTTCTCAAGTTCAATTTTTATTTTGTTTATCTTATCAAACCTGCTTTCAAATATGCAGTCAAGAGTAAAAACTCCCAGTGACCATTCATGACAAAAATAACTTACCTCTCCCTCTGTAAACAGGGCTGGCCACCGTTCCACTATGTCCTGTACAGCAGGCTCCTTTTTCACGATCTCTTGCCGGCGTAGTGAGAATGTCTGGTCCATCAAGTTTGCCATGAGCAAGCCATTGTGTTGTTTTTTCTTCATTTCTTCCACGAGAACGAGTCTGGCACTTTCAAGGCCTTCTTCATTCTGTCTGTCGGGTAAATTGGGGAGATAGTTTGCTTCCCCCCTCTTCGGCCGTTTGATGTTTTTTCTTGATGATTCACCTTCTGGGTTGTTTTTGCTTCTTTTGCCCCCATTAACTATGACATCCTCACATCCAGCCCTTCTGAGCTTCGTACGATAATTTCCCATTTTAAATTTAAGGCTGTTTTTCCAGCCATAGTATCCTGGCTGAGGACCAGGCTCAGTAAGGCTTGGATGCTTGCTGATAAGAGATTGGGACACACTGGTGTAATCATCATCATCAGGGTACGCTTTAAAACTGTACATGGCCTCTGCTAGTTTTTCCAGAATATCATGCTTCATATCACGTGACAGCAACATACGTGTTCCATCTTTCATAAAGGCAAGATCAGCTTGTCTCAACCTGTATTCAACATCCACCGAAAAATTTGGAATATCAAAAAACTCCGGCCATTGTCTTCTTAATGGAGTTTCAGTGAGAGGCAGTATATCCGTATCTATTGAGCTGCAGTCAGCATCTGATGACGTGCCAGACGATGTCACAGCTGATAACTCTAGAGTCATCAAGGGAATGATTTTTAGTGTCGCTTTTTCAGGCAAATCAGTGATGTGTGTCAAATTACAGAGAGCATTATCAAAGTCTTTGTCTTCATACTGCAATATAAAATCATACTGCAGGGAGAGTTTCTCCTTCATATGTGCTTTTAACTCCTCAATAGAATTTGGCCTCTCATTTAAAACCAGTTTCCTGATATCGTCTTTATTGATGACCACTCTCATCAGAAGTTGCTGTTTTTCCATCATGACTTCTCAACCTGAAAAGGAAGAATATTTGTATTGGATTTCAAGACTTCAGTATTTACATACTCAGCACAGTATGTATCGTTTCAGGGTTATGAACTGTCTGCCTCTAATCCTGTAAAGGGATAGAGGAAAAACATCGTTCAGTTCAGACAACTGTGTGACAGAGAAGGTGGACAAGTGACTGAGCTCATATGCTCTTAGATGCTCATCATACCATGAGGCCAGAAGTTTGCAGACAAATACAATGTCACTATTGATCACTACAATCTTTGATATTTGTCTGAAATCTGGTAGCCCAGAGCAAGATCCCACTGAAATGACCATGTCAGCACTGTACTTAATGCCATCAATGAAGACAGAGGGTGCTACCAAGACTGTCTGGCTCTGCTGGCCATTTCTGTGATAGAAAAAGTTCTGCACATTTTCAGGAAATGAAGCAACCATCACAGACTGGACTTTGTCGATTTCAACAGATGGCTTGAAGAATGAGTTAGTATCTAAATGGAATGCTATCATTTTCTGGTGTCGGACAGATAATGTAAGTGAAATGTTCTTGAAATTGCGAGTGTGACGCAGAACATCTTTGAAAAACTTGTGTTTCCCTTCAAAGCGCATTGTCCACACGTCAGACAATGGACCAAATTTTTTTATCAGTTGAGGATAGTGCTCAATGTAGTGGTGTTTTGGGCGCAATTTCTCGTTTGGGAACACTTTCTGAAATAAATCTCTATGCTCTGCAATCTTGCAGTCAAAAAAGTACAGAGACTCCTCTGTAAAGCTTGCAGACACTGAGATTTCCACTACATCTTTTAGGTTCATCAAAACTTCCCAAGTTTCATCCCCCTCAGGGATGTGATGACCAATCATAATTGGCAGAAGTCTGAGAAGTGCCCAATTTTCATGTGCATTTCCTCCAATTGTTGCCATGGTAGAAAAGTTTTTTCTGACAAGCTGAGGTTGGTTGGTTTTGTCTGAAAATGCATATGGAAATTGCTTAATGGCCTGATTAAGGGTTTCAAGAGAGAAGTATCCATTTGATATCAGTACCTTCAAGCATAAGGCTAATTCACCTGGAACAATGCCTTCAAGAAGATCATGCATTAGGTCAGGTGGATAACCATCAACAACATGAAAGTGTTCTAAGCCATCAGTTAGAGGGCAGCTTCTTTTAACACCAAACTGTGGAGCCAAAGAAGGATCCTGTTGTACGTTCTTGACCTGTTGGTCATGATTTTCCTCTGTTCTTGGTTGAAATGAGCCTGTTCGCACTTCCTTGTGTTGTATTTCCTCTCGTTTTGCCATACAGAATCGACATATTTGGCTAACGGTGAAGCTTTCGAAAAACCCTCCAAGAGAATGAGCAGCTAAATTATCTGCAGCAACAAATAATACAGTGCCTTTTACACTGGCCCCTAGCTGTTCAACATACACACCATGTTGCTCAAGAGAAGCCAGGTCTTGAATGAGAGGGCGCAGAGTTTCCCAATAACCATGGTCTTTGATATCACTGGCCTTGCAGAGCAGGGCAAGCTGAATGCAATGGAGACCGGAACGATACTTTGAGTGCAGATTACCAAGTGCCCAGTAGATTGCACATAACTTGTGTTTGTTTCTGGAAGTTCCCAAAGGGTTTGCCACCTCAAAATCATCTATGTACAAGAAAAGAACAATCGTAAATATTTGCTCTTTCAAGAGAGAGTTACTTTTAAAGCAGGAACCATCCCTAAAAGAATTGTATTTCTGTGTCAGATTTGTCTCAGGTGACATGGCCTTTTCCAAAATGTCTTTATTTGCTAGCAACGTCTGCAACATTTGTAATATCGGGACATACATAACTGTCTGCTTGTCATTTTTCAGCACAAATTCAATTGGCATTACCACAGAGAAGTTGTTTAAAATGTATGCTTTTCGTTTGCTTGCAGTTGACAACGACCCTCCAGGAGAAGTGAATCTCAGGAATGCATTACTCTTAGTAACTTCTCTCACTATTTCACCCACTAAAGAGTCATTAGGCTGATCGAGTATTCTTTGAAGTGAGGTATGTAACAACGGCTGTGACAGTAAATTAATCTGATTGATCTGTTCTATAACTTCTTGCAGGGAAGTCTCCGAAATGTTAAGAACTGAGGACATTTTCAGAAATAGAGCAGCCAAATTATGTTCCAACTGACTCTCCAGTCCTTCTGCATCTTCGCTCTCCACGACTTCAAAGTCAGAATCATCAGCTACAGAGACATTATCCTCGGCTTGAATATTTAAACTGGGGGGAGGTTCTTCAGGTAACTTCCCTGAAAGAATTTCAGTTTTGAATGGCATTGTACTATGTACTGGATGCTCTTTGGATTTATGTGCATTAAATGTGGAATAATTGCTGCTCTGGAAGTTACATCCTTGATATGGACAACTAACCTTTTGTTTCAGTCTCAAATGCCCACGTAAATGGGTGAAAAAGTTTGAATCAGTGCCAGGCTCAACAAAGTCACACAGCGGACAGTGGAATGCTGTTTCACTCCTTTTGCCTGGATCTTTTTGAGTGTGCCAGGTAGATAAATGCACCTTAAGTGCATTAAAAGACTTAAACGTGCATATGCATTCCTTATGTGGGCAAGGAAGTTGTGCAATCCGTGTATGGGACCCATGTTTTAAGCGGTAATGTTTAAGTAAATGGCCTCTCTTTTCTGCACAAAATGTGCAGCACTTACATGTCCACTGCATTTGAAGGTTTAATCTGGTTTTGAAGGGTCCTGATTGATAAATCTGAAATGAAAGAAAATAAGAAAATGATTAGAATATGTAGTTGTAGCCTGAGAGATAAACACACACACACAGACAATGAGAATCCTCACCTTGGAGGATACTCTAGATGTGTCCACTTCAGCGGAATGAAGGCCAGGCAGGGGTTTGGTCTGCTTGATAAATCTGAAATGATAGAAAATAAGAAAATGATTAGAACATGTAGTTGTAATGATATATTAATTACTGCACAAGGAGAATCATGAGAAAATACCGTCTACTGCTGAGATTGTGCACTGTGTGGACTCCTCATTAGTTTGAGCCTGTGTTAGACATAGTTAAAAAGAATAAAACAATTCAACTGTTAATACTTAATATTCAAGCATTCACAGTATTTTAGCCATCTCCTATATGACCAGGCTTTACAATGCTGTTGGTCAAATACAAGTGAAAACTATGACAAACACATTAGTCACAAAGACAGTTCTAAGGCTGACAGATATGTAGCTTATGAGTCTAACAGTGATCCTATTATCCTTAAAACATTACTGTTTGTCAGTCTTGATGTTAACTAGGTACTAATGGATTTAATTTCAGTTTCAATCTAAACACACACACACACACCTGGATTATTATTTTTTTGAAAGGTTATGTATTACGCGCCATACGAATTAATCACAAACTACATCAACCTCATGTAGGTGTTCCTGTCAGCTGCCAAAGTCACATATGAACAACTAAATCTACATTTTTTTGTGAATATGCTGGAAACTGTCTTAGCCGAGAGGGCTCTCTCCCTGCCTGTGTGTAACGTTACAAAGTCGGATAGACAGAGTTGAGACCGTGATGCTTGCGGACCTGGGCGCAAGCGCCTCGGTCCCGACCGCATCACTGTCGTGCTCAAATGGCGCTAAAGAACACCCACTCGAGTAATATTGCTTAAGTGAACATGACCCACCAGGCATGCACCCTCATGGTTTCACCTAAAAAAAAGCCTACGTTAGCGACAACAACAAAAGCACCTAATTTCACTGACGTTTTGGGATTTTACAACTTTATTCTACGTTTGACAGTCGTGTTTTGCGAGTAACGTGTCCTTGCATCTCCAAGCTAACTTAACTTCTAAGAAAATAACCCCCCTTCCCCCCACCCCCAGCCCTAGACTTGTACTGTGTCTCAAATCACATACTTCTGTACTTACACTTAACATTTTGAGAAAGTAAGTGCGTTCACACTGAGAAGTATGTAAAAATACACTGTGAGTACCCAGATGTTTCACTCAAAACAGTCAAAAAGTTGAGTGTGGAACTATGGACACTTCTCACCCTTAATGGCCGCCATCTTGGCTACGTGGGGGGGGGGGGGGGGGACTACTTTTCAAACTGAAAATCACCACATCACACAAATGTAAGTTATAAATGTGTTTTGAGCACTAAGCACCACTATACTGTTGTTGGATATAAGCCATCAATATATTTTTTGGGTTGATTTAGAGGTCTGTAATTATTTGGTAGCACAAACTATAAATGCTAACGCTAGCGATTGCTAACGCTAGCTAATGCTAACCCCAAATGACGGATAAGACTACACAGAGACACACGTCCTAACATCGTACATGATAGATAATGTTATCCATCGCTCTATCGATTGTTTTCTGGTCGGTTTCATCGAAAACAAATGCATTGGCCGGGAGAACTGTTAGCGAAACAGCAGAAAATCGAACACACTTGCATAGTTCCCCTTTTAGTCAAGCATGGACTCATCATATCAATGTTCCAAGCAGCAGCAGAACGATAAATCCTAAAATTGAAATAATGGCCGTTGCAGCCGTGTCCAAGTCCAACGACATAGGCATACCGCGCCAAGAGGCAGGTGGTTGATGATCTGTGCAGTGCGCATGTGCAGCCGTTGAACCGTTAGGGGGGGGGGGGCTGTAGCACTTTGTGGCACTGCCAGCCCTGGTCGTTCAATAAAGTTGTACCAATAATGTTATGTAAAAGCAAGAAAAGAAATTAAGTAAAAAAAAAAAAATAAAAAAAAAAATAGAGGAGCATTTTCCTGTGTAAGTGTAAGGAGGTAGAAATAGGAAGTAACTTAACAAGAAAAAATACTTTAAGTGCCAACACTTCTAATATGTAGGGTGTTTAAGTATAAGAGTAAATGCACATAGTTACATGTAACTAAGTACATTAACTCATGAAAAGGCCTAAGTTGCCAGGACTTGTTTTTTCTAAATCAATACAACTCGAGCATACTGAGTTTGGAAGGTTTTTCAACTACAAAGTACAGGTAACTTATTCAAAATGAGTGTTAGCAACATGTTAATAAAAACTGAGTTTAGTACACTCAATACCTTTTATTAAAGCCAATGTTTAGATTTACAGTGCAGTTCAAACACACTCTAAACGACATTCTAAATCATGCAGGAAAAAGAAAACAACATGTCGGTTTAATTTCCCAAAACCTGTTTCATCTAGGACGTTTGTTTGTAAAATAGAGCCAAAAGAATGCAAATGTGATCAGAAGGTGAAGGAGACCATGAATGATCCTGGATCAAAAAACCATCCAGCGACTCTCAGATATGATGATAAGATTTTTTACAGTTAACACCAAACTGTGGAGCCAAAGAAGGATCCTGTTGTACGTTCTTGACCTGTTGGTCATGATTTTCCTCTGTTCTTGGTTGAAATGAGCCTGTTCGCACTTCCTTGTGTTGTATTTCCTCTCGTTTTGCCATACAGAATCGACATATTTGGCTAACGGTGAAGCTTTCGAAAAACCCTCCAAGAGAATGAGCAGCTAAATTATCTGCAGCAACAAATAATACAGTGCCTTTTACACTGGCCCCTAGCTGTTCAACATACACACCATGTTGCTCAAGAGAAGCCAGGTCTTGAATGAGAGGGCGCAGAGTTTCCCAATAACCATGGTCTTTGATATCACTGGCCTTGCAGAGCAGGGCAAGCTGAATGCAATGGAGACCGGAACGATACTTTGAGTGCAGATTACCAAGTGCCCAGTAGATTGCACATAACTTGTGTTTGTTTCTGGAAGTTCCCAAAGGGTTTGCCACCTCAAAATCATCTATGTACAAGAAAAGAACAATCGTAAATATTTGCTCTTTCAAGAGAGAGTTACTTTTAAAGCAGGAACCATCCCTAAAAGAATTGTATTTCTGTGTCAGATTTGTCTCAGGTGACATGGCCTTTTCCAAAATGTCTTTATTTGCTAGCAACGTCTGCAACATTTGTAATATCGGGACATACATAACTGTCTGCTTGTCATTTTTCAGCACAAATTCAATTGGCATTACCACAGAGAAGTTGTTTAAAATGTATGCTTTTCGTTTGCTTGCAGTTGACAACGACCCTCCAGGAGAAGTGAATCTCAGGAATGCATTACTCTTAGTAACTTCTCTCACTATTTCACCCACTAAAGAGTCATTAGGCTGATCGAGTATTCTTTGAAGTGAGGTATGTAACAACGGCTGTGACAGTAAATTAATCTGATTGATCTGTTCTATAACTTCTTGCAGGGAAGTCTCCGAAATGTTAAGAACTGAGGACATTTTCAGAAATAGAGCAGCCAAATTATGTTCCAACTGACTCTCCAGTCCTTCTGCATCTTCGCTCTCCACGACTTCAAAGTCAGAATCATCAGCTACAGAGACATTATCCTCGGCTTGAATATTTAAACTGGGGGGAGGTTCTTCAGGTAACTTCCCTGAAAGAATTTCAGTTTTGAATGGCATTGTACTATGTACTGGATGCTCTTTGGATTTATGTGCATTAAATGTGGAATAATTGCTGCTCTGGAAGTTACATCCTTGATATGGACAACTAACCTTTTGTTTCAGTCTCAAATGCCCACGTAAATGGGTGAAAAAGTTTGAATCAGTGCCAGGCTCAACAAAGTCACACAGCGGACAGTGGAATGCTGTTTCACTCCTTTTGCCTGGATCTTTTTGAGTGTGCCAGGTAGATAAATGCACCTTAAGTGCATTAAAAGACTTAAACGTGCATATGCATTCCTTATGTGGGCAAGGAAGTTGTGCAATCCGTGTATGGGACCCATGTTTTAAGCGGTAATGTTTAAGTAAATGGCCTCTCTTTTCTGCACAAAATGTGCAGCACTTACATGTCCACTGCATTTGAAGGTTTAATCTGGTTTTGAAGGGTCCTGATTGATAAATCTGAAATGAAAGAAAATAAGAAAATGATTAGAATATGTAGTTGTAGCCTGAGAGATAAACACACACACACAGACAATGAGAATCCTCACCTTGGAGGATACTCTAGATGTGTCCACTTCAGCGGAATGAAGGCCAGGCAGGGGTTTGGTCTGCTTGATAAATCTGAAATGATAGAAAATAAGAAAATGATTAGAACATGTAGTTGTAATGATATATTAATTACTGCACAAGGAGAATCATGAGAAAATACCGTCTACTGCTGAGATTGTGCACTGTGTGGACTCCTCATTAGTTTGAGCCTGTGTTAGACATAGTTAAAAAGAATAAAACAATTCAACTGTTAATACTTAATATTCAAGCATTCACAGTATTTTAGCCATCTCCTATATGACCAGGCTTTACAATGCTGTTGGTCAAATACAAGTGAAAACTATGACAAACACATTAGTCACAAAGACAGTTCTAAGGCTGACAGATATGTAGCTTATGAGTCTAACAGTGATCCTATTATCCTTAAAACATTACTGTTTGTCAGTCTTGATGTTAACTAGGTACTAATGGATTTAATTTCAGTTTCAATCTAAACACACACACACACACCTGGATTATTATTTTTTTGAAAGGTTATGTATTACGCGCCATACGAATTAATCACAAACTACATCAACCTCATGTAGGTGTTCCTGTCAGCTGCCAAAGTCACATATGAACAACTAAATCTACATTTTTTTGTGAATATGCTGGAAACTGTCTTAGCCGAGAGGGCTCTCTCCCTGCCTGTGTGTAACGTTACAAAGTCGGATAGACAGAGTTGAGACCGTGATGCTTGCGGACCTGGGCGCAAGCGCCTCGGTCCCGACCGCATCACTGTCGTGCTCAAATGGCGCTAAAGAACACCCACTCGAGTAATATTGCTTAAGTGAACATGACCCACCAGGCATGCACCCTCATGGTTTCACCTAAAAAAAAGCCTACGTTAGCGACAACAACAAAAGCACCTAATTTCACTGACGTTTTGGGATTTTACAACTTTATTCTACGTTTGACAGTCGTGTTTTGCGAGTAACGTGTCCTTGCATCTCCAAGCTAACTTAACTTCTAAGAAAATAACCCCCCTTCCCCCCACCCCCAGCCCTAGACTTGTACTGTGTCTCAAATCACATACTTCTGTACTTACACTTAACATTTTGAGAAAGTAAGTGCGTTCACACTGAGAAGTATGTAAAAATACACTGTGAGTACCCAGATGTTTCACTCAAAACAGTCAAAAAGTTGAGTGTGGAACTATGGACACTTCTCACCCTTAATGGCCGCCATCTTGGCTACGTGGGGGGGGGGGGGGGGACTACTTTTCAAACTGAAAATCACCACATCACACAAATGTAAGTTATAAATGTGTTTTGAGCACTAAGCACCACTATACTGTTGTTGGATATAAGCCATCAATATATTTTTTGGGTTGATTTAGAGGTCTGTAATTATTTGGTAGCACAAACTATAAATGCTAACGCTAGCGATTGCTAACGCTAGCTAATGCTAACCCCAAATGACGGATAAGACTACACAGAGACACACGTCCTAACATCGTACATGATAGATAATGTTATCCATCGCTCTATCGATTGTTTTCTGGTCGGTTTCATCGAAAACAAATGCATTGGCCGGGAGAACTGTTAGCGAAACAGCAGAAAATCGAACACACTTGCATAGTTCCCCTTTTAGTCAAGCATGGACTCATCATATCAATGTTCCAAGCAGCAGCAGAACGATAAATCCTAAAATTGAAATAATGGCCGTTGCAGCCGTGTCCAAGTCCAACGACATAGGCATACCGCGCCAAGAGGCAGGTGGTTGATGATCTGTGCAGTGCGCATGTGCAGCCGTTGAACCGTTAGGGGGGGGGGGGCTGTAGCACTTTGTGGCACTGCCAGCCCTGGTCGTTCAATAAAGTTGTACCAATAATGTTATGTAAAAGCAAGAAAAGAAATTAAGTAAAAAAAAAAAAATAAAAAAAAAAATAGAGGAGCATTTTCCTGTGTAAGTGTAAGGAGGTAGAAATAGGAAGTAACTTAACAAGAAAAAATACTTTAAGTGCCAACACTTCTAATATGTAGGGTGTTTAAGTATAAGAGTAAATGCACATAGTTACATGTAACTAAGTACATTAACTCATGAAAAGGCCTAAGTTGCCAGGACTTGTTTTTTCTAAATCAATACAACTCGAGCATACTGAGTTTGGAAGGTTTTTCAACTACAAAGTACAGGTAACTTATTCAAAATGAGTGTTAGCAACATGTTAATAAAAACTGAGTTTAGTACACTCAATACCTTTTATTAAAGCCAATGTTTAGATTTACAGTGCAGTTCAAACACACTCTAAACGACATTCTAAATCATGCAGGAAAAAGAAAACAACATGTCGGTTTAATTTCCCAAAACCTGTTTCATCTAGGACGTTTGTTTGTAAAATAGAGCCAAAAGAATGCAAATGTGATCAGAAGGTGAAGGAGACCATGAATGATCCTGGATCAAAAAACCATCCAGCGACTCTCAGATATGATGATAAGATTTTTTACAGTTAACACCAAACTGTGGAGCCAAAGAAGGATCCTGTTGTACGTTCTTGACCTGTTGGTCATGATTTTCCTCTGTTCTTGGTTGAAATGAGCCTGTTCGCACTTCCTTGTGTTGTATTTCCTCTCGTTTTGCCATACAGAATCGACATATTTGGCTAACGGTGAAGCTTTCGAAAAACCCTCCAAGAGAATGAGCAGCTAAATTATCTGCAGCAACAAATAATACAGTGCCTTTTACACTGGCCCCTAGCTGTTCAACATACACACCATGTTGCTCAAGAGAAGCCAGGTCTTGAATGAGAGGGCGCAGAGTTTCCCAATAACCATGGTCTTTGATATCACTGGCCTTGCAGAGCAGGGCAAGCTGAATGCAATGGAGACCGGAACGATACTTTGAGTGCAGATTACCAAGTGCCCAGTAGATTGCACATAACTTGTGTTTGTTTCTGGAAGTTCCCAAAGGGTTTGCCACCTCAAAATCATCTATGTACAAGAAAAGAACAATCGTAAATATTTGCTCTTTCAAGAGAGAGTTACTTTTAAAGCAGGAACCATCCCTAAAAGAATTGTATTTCTGTGTCAGATTTGTCTCAGGTGACATGGCCTTTTCCAAAATGTCTTTATTTGCTAGCAACGTCTGCAACATTTGTAATATCGGGACATACATAACTGTCTGCTTGTCATTTTTCAGCACAAATTCAATTGGCATTACCACAGAGAAGTTGTTTAAAATGTATGCTTTTCGTTTGCTTGCAGTTGACAACGACCCTCCAGGAGAAGTGAATCTCAGGAATGCATTACTCTTAGTAACTTCTCTCACTATTTCACCCACTAAAGAGTCATTAGGCTGATCGAGTATTCTTTGAAGTGAGGTATGTAACAACGGCTGTGACAGTAAATTAATCTGATTGATCTGTTCT
Organism: Thunnus albacares; assembly: GCF_914725855.1. NCBI lineage: Eukaryota > Metazoa > Chordata > Actinopteri > Scombriformes > Scombridae > Thunnus > Thunnus albacares. Next base: position 6,819,692 of record NC_058115.1, read on the forward strand.
ATAACTTCTTGCAGGGAAGTCTCCGAAATGTTAAGAACTGAGGACATTTTCAGAAATAGAGCAGCCAAATTATGTTCCAACTGACTCTCCAGTCCTTCTGCATCTTCGCTCTCCACGACTTCAAAGTCAGAATCATCAGCTACAGAGACATTATCCTCGGCTTGAATATTTAAACTGGGGGGAGGTTCTTCAGGTAACTTCCCTGAAAGAATTTCAGTTTTGAATGGCATTGTACTATGTACTGGATGCTCTTTGGATTTATGTGCATTAAATGTGGAATAATTGCTGCTCTGGAAGTTACATCCTTGATATGGACAACTAACCTTTTGTTTCAGTCTCAAATGCCCACGTAAATGGGTGAAAAAGTTTGAATCAGTGCCAGGCTCAACAAAGTCACACAGCGGACAGTGGAATGCTGTTTCACTCCTTTTGCCTGGATCTTTTTGAGTGTGCCAGGTAGATAAATGCACCTTAAGTGCATTAAAAGACTTAAACGTGCATATGCATTCCTTATGTGGGCAAGGAAGTTGTGCAATCCGTGTATGGGACCCATGTTTTAAGCGGTAATGTTTAAGTAAATGGCCTCTCTTTTCTGCACAAAATGTGCAGCACTTACATGTCCACTGCATTTGAAGGTTTAATCTGGTTTTGAAGGGTCCTGATTGATAAATCTGAAATGAAAGAAAATAAGAAAATGATTAGAATATGTAGTTGTAGCCTGAGAGATAAACACACACACACAGACAATGAGAATCCTCACCTTGGAGGATACTCTAGATGTGTCCACTTCAGCGGAATGAAGGCCAGGCAGGGGTTTGGTCTGCTTGATAAATCTGAAATGATAGAAAATAAGAAAATGATTAGAACATGTAGTTGTAATGATATATTAATTACTGCACAAGGAGAATCATGAGAAAATACCGTCTACTGCTGAGATTGTGCACTGTGTGGACTCCTCATTAGTTTGAGCCTGTGTTAGACATAGTTAAAAAGAATAAAACAATTCAACTGTTAATACTTAATATTCAAGCATTCACAGTATTTTAGCCATCTCCTATATGACCAGGCTTTACAATGCTGTTGGTCAAATACAAGTGAAAACTATGACAAACACATTAGTCACAAAGACAGTTCTAAGGCTGACAGATATGTAACTTATGAGTCTAACAGTGATCCTATTATCCTTAAAACATTACTGTTTGTCAGTCTTGATGTTAACTAGGTACTAATGGATTTAATTTCAGTTTCAATCTAAACACACACACACACACCTGGATTATTATTTTTTTGAAAGGTTATGTATTACGCGCCATACGAATTAATCACAAACTACATCAACCTCATGTAGGTGTTCCTGTCAGCTGCCAAAGTCACATATGAACAACTAAATCTACATTTTTTTGTGAATATGCTGGAAACTGTCTTAGCCGAGAGGGCTCTCTCCCTGCCTGTGTGTAACGTTACAAAGTCGGATAGACAGAGTTGAGACCGTGATGCTTGCGGACCTGGGCGCAAGCGCCTCGGTCCCGACCGCATCACTGTCGTGCTCAAATGGCGCTAAAGAACACCCACTCGAGTAATATTGCTTAAGTGAACATGACCCACCAGGCATGCACCCTCATGGTTTCACCTAAAAAAAAGCCTACGTTAGCGACAACAACAAAAGCACCTAATTTCACTGACGTTTTGGGATTTTACAACTTTATTCTACGTTTGACAGTCGTGTTTTGCGAGTAACGTGTCCTTGCATCTCCAAGCTAACTTAACTTCTAAGAAAATAACCCCCCTTCCCCCCACCCCCAGCCCTAGACTTGTACTGTGTCTCAAATCACATACTTCTGTACTTACACTTAACATTTTGAGAAAGTAAGTGCGTTCACACTGAGAAGTATGTAAAAATACACTGTGAGTACCCAGATGTTTCACTCAAAACAGTCAAAAAGTTGAGTGTGGAACTATGGACACTTCTCACCCTTAATGGCCACCATCTTGGCTACGTGGGGGGGGGGGGGGGACTACTTTTCAAACTGAAAATCACCACATCACACAAATGTAAGTTATAAATGTGTTTTGAGCACTAAGCACCACTATACTGTTGTTGGATATAAGCCATCAATATATTTTTTGGGTTGATTTAGAGGTCTGTAATTATTTGGTAGCACAAACTATAAATGCTAACGCTAGCGATTGCTAACGCTAGCTAATGCTAACCCCAAATGACGGATAAGACTACACAGAGACACACGTCCTAACATCGTACATGATAGATAATGTTATCCATCGCTCTATCGATTGTTTTCTGGTCGGTTTCATCGAAAACAAATGCATTGGCCGGGAGAACTGTTAGCGAAACAGCAGAAAATCGAACACACTTGCATAGTTCCCCTTTTAGTCAAGCATGGACTCATCATATCAATGTTCCAAGCAGCAGCAGAACGATAAATCCTAAAATTGAAATAATGGCCGTTGCAGCCGTGTCCAAGTCCAACGACATAGGCATACCGCGCCAAGAGGCAGGTGGTTGATGATCTGTGCAGTGCGCATGTGCAGCCGTTGAACCGTTAGGGGGGGGGGGGGCTGTAGCACTTTGTGGCACTGCCAGCCCTGGTCGTTCAATAAAGTTGTACCAATAATGTTATGTAAAAGCAAGAAAAGAAATTAAGTAAAAAAAAAAAAATAAAAAAAAAAATAGAGGAGCATTTTCCTGTGTAAGTGTAAGGAGGTAGAAATAGGAAGTAACTTAACAAGAAAAAATACTTTAAGTGCCAACACTTCTAATATGTAGGGTGTTTAAGTATAAGAGTAAATGCACATAGTCACATGTAACTAAGTACATTAACTCATGAAAAGGCCTAAGTTGCCAGGACTTGTTTTTTCTAAATCAATACAACTCGAGCATACTGAGTTTGGAAGGTTTTTCAACTACAAAGTACAGGTAACTTATTCAAAATGAGTGTTAGCAACATGTTAATAAAAACTGAGTTTAGTACACTCAATACCTTTTATTAAAGCCAATGTTTAGATTTACAGTGCAGTTCAAACACACTCTAAACGACATTCTAAATCATGCAGGAAAAAGAAAACAACATGTCGGTTTAATTTCCCAAAACCTGTTTCATCTAGGACGTTTGTTTGTAAAATAGAGCCAAAAGAATGCAAATGTGATCAGAAGGTGAAGGAGACCATGAATGATCCTGGATCAAAAAACCATCCAGCGACTCTCAGATATGATGATAAGATTTTTTACAGTTAACACCAAACTGTGGAGCCAAAGAAGGATCCTGTTGTACGTTCTTGACCTGTTGGTCATGATTTTCCTCTGTTCTTGGTTGAAATGAGCCTGTTCGCACTTCCTTGTGTTGTATTTCCTCTCGTTTTGCCATACAGAATCGACATATTTGGCTAACGGTGAAGCTTTCGAAAAACCCTCCAAGAGAATGAGCAGCTAAATTATCTGCAGCAACAAATAATACAGTGCCTTTTACACTGGCCCCTAGCTGTTCAACATACACACCATGTTGCTCAAGAGAAGCCAGGTCTTGAATGAGAGGGCGCAGAGTTTCCCAATAACCATGGTCTTTGATATCACTGGCCTTGCAGAGCAGGGCAAGCTGAATGCAATGGAGACCGGAACGATACTTTGAGTGCAGATTACCAAGTGCCCAGTAGATTGCACATAACTTGTGTTTGTTTCTGGAAGTTCCCAAAGGGTTTGCCACCTCAAAATCATCTATGTACAAGAAAAGAACAATCGTAAATATTTGCTCTTTCAAGAGAGAGTTACTTTTAAAGCAGGAACCATCCCTAAAAGAATTGTATTTCTGTGTCAGATTTGTCTCAGGTGACATGGCCTTTTCCAAAATGTCTTTATTTGCTAGCAACGTCTGCAACATTTGTAATATCGGGACATACATAACTGTCTGCTTGTCATTTTTCAGCACAAATTCAATTGGCATTACCACAGAGAAGTTGTTTAAAATGTATGCTTTTCGTTTGCTTGCAGTTGACAACGACCCTCCAGGAGAAGTGAATCTCAGGAATGCATTACTCTTAGTAACTTCTCTCACTATTTCACCCACTAAAGAGTCATTAGGCTGATCGAGTATTCTTTGAAGTGAGGTATGTAACAACGGCTGTGACAGTAAATTAATCTGATTGATCTGTTCTATAACTTCTTGCAGGGAAGTCTCCGAAATGTTAAGAACTGAGGACATTTTCAGAAATAGAGCAGCCAAATTATGTTCCAACTGACTCTCCAGTCCTTCTGCATCTTCGCTCTCCACGACTTCAAAGTCAGAATCATCAGCTACAGAGACATTATCCTCGGCTTGAATATTTAAACTGGGGGGAGGTTCTTCAGGTAACTTCCCTGAAAGAATTTCAGTTTTGAATGGCATTGTACTATGTACTGGATGCTCTTTGGATTTATGTGCATTAAATGTGGAATAATTGCTGCTCTGGAAGTTACATCCTTGATATGGACAACTAACCTTTTGTTTCAGTCTCAAATGCCCACGTAAATGGGTGAAAAAGTTTGAATCAGTGCCAGGCTCAACAAAGTCACACAGCGGACAGTGGAATGCTGTTTCACTCCTTTTGCCTGGATCTTTTTGAGTGTGCCAGGTAGATAAATGCACCTTAAGTGCATTAAAAGACTTAAACGTGCATATGCATTCCTTATGTGGGCAAGGAAGGATATGATGATAAGATTTTTTACAGTACCTCGATCCCCATGGGGAAACTGATCCTCTGCATTTGGCCCATCCTGTATACACACTACTACACACTGTTGGCAACAGTGCCAACCACATTGAAACCCAGCCTTACTTACGGGGTGTTGGTGGTGGTTGTGGCCTCACTTGTGTTCCATAGACGTTAATGGGAGGATGGGGGGTGATCTTCGATCCATCCTCTGGCTTCTTCTGCTGGGACTTTTTGGAAATAGGAGGCAAAGGTTTGTTACTTGATTTGTCTCTCATATACAATTCCTTTAACTCACCTTTCAGCCTATCTTTCTCCTCTCTCACAGTGGAGTACTTCTCCATGAATACCCAGGCTTCTCCCGCCGATGCCTTTAACTTATCTTTAAGCTCTCTGATCACCCTCTGACTCTCTTGGAACTTCTGGGTTGCATCATCTGGCCGCCGAGCCAACATGCTCTTCAAATTGGCAATCTCCTGGTCTTTTCCCGCCAACTTAGCCGACATGCGCTCAAGATTCTTCGTCAACTGGGAGTTGTAGTCATGGAGCTGCTGAAGGCGCGTAATGTCACTAACATTATTGTCTTGCGGATTCTTTAACTCCAAACTTGCGACCTTCCTCATAAGTGTCAGCTCAGCATGTCTACTGATCGATAACTCAAGATTCAAGTGATCAAGCTCTGCCTGGTACTGGTTGAATTTTATTTCGCAGTCTTTGAGCTCTTGTTTTAGCGTCTCCTCTGCATGTTTCTGTTGGTCCATCTTCAGCTGCTGCTGCAATACCATGTTATCGCTGTAAGTTGACTTTTTTATAAATATGTCCCTTTCTTCAGTCACATGGTCCAATTCTTTCCTCAGCCGGCTCTGTTCCCTATCAGCTGAAACTACTAATTCTTCATGTGTTTGCTTTATTTCTGTCAGTTGCTTCTCCATGACTATAATCCTGTTCCGCAAACATTTCTCACTTCTCTGAACAGTTTCCAACTCTTGATTCTTCCTGTTAAGCTCAATACCCCGGCTTCTGATTCCAGCAGTTAGCTTTTTAATTGTTTTGTTCTTGTCTTCTATTTCCGAATTAACCTTGTCCAAGTTTTGCTGTAGCAGCATGATCTCACCCACGGCAGCTTCGGTCTGCACTTTTTGCTGCCTCACCTTCTTCTCTGACTCATGAACCAAAAGTCTACTATTGGTCACCTCGTCTTCTCTGTCCTTTATGATCCGAGTGTCTTTGTTGCACTTATCTTCAAGTTGAGTTTTTTTATTCTTGACCTTGTTCAGCTTCATTTTGACGTATTCGATGCTGTTGTACTGTTTTTCTACCTTTTCCTCTAGCTGTACTATTTTCGCTGCTAAGGAAGATTTGTCATCCTCTAGACAGCATATCCTCTCTTGGAATTGCACATTTTTCTGAAAAAGTTTGTCTTTCTCATATGTTATTACTTTAATTTGTTTGTCTCTTTTATGTATTTCTAGCTTAGCATCATCAATTTTCTTTTTGTATCTTCTAACGTTTTCTAACGACTTCTCTCTTTTTTTTAGTTCATTCTGAAATGCTTCTTTCTCACAGCGCATTACTTTTCCAACGTTGATGCCGTGTTTTACTTGTTCTCTTAATGAAGCATTGTCATCGTGTAACTGTTTGTTTTCTCTGTCAAGCTTTTTTAACAGCTCTCTCTGTTCATTAATTATTTTATCTGCGGCCCTCTTCTGCCCCTCGAGCTCTTTTACGCAGTGAGCCAACCCTTCAACCTCTTTTTTAAACTTATTTTTTTCTTTTAGAAGAACCTGCACCCTAAACAAAATGTCACCCTCTTTCTTCTGGGCCAGTTCATCATTTTTGGCCTGCTCTTCTTTAGCTTTGTCTTTTTCCAAAGACCTCTCAGCTGCAATGAGTTTTGCAGACAGTCTTTTCTGCACTTTGTTTTTGTCCATGACTGATTTCTCAGGTTTCTTTGTCTTTCTAACTGTTGCTTGAGTTGTTCTATAATTTTAGAATTATTTTATAGAGTTTCAAAATGAAATTATGGTCTAAACACAGTGTCTCTTAGTGTTTTAGGGGCTAACAAATTCCACATCAAAGCGACTCTGATCTGCCCAGAGGCTTTGATCTTTGATCCATAATGATGTCATATATATTTATTATTAATATATCATATACATGGATTAGTATGACTATGACATCATAGTGATATATAAAGGTTCCTTTCAACATCAAAGGCAGCTCTGATCTATGATGACATCATAGTCCAAAAAAAAAAAAAGGGAAAACACCTTGATTCATGATTATGTCATCGCATCATTCTAGAACATTCTTGCTGTTATGATGTAAAAAGAGGCCAGACATGATGACATCTGCTGAAACATGGCCTCCAGATTAACATCATTGGCTCAGGCCAAGTAGTTGTAGTAGCAACAATGATTGCATGAAATGATTTCAGCCAAGAATAATGAAAGTGTAAATAGACTTAGTTCAATGGACTTTTCTCACTATAAATTCTTTAACTGCAAACTTGCGACCTTCCTCATAAGTGTCAGCTCATTATGTCTACTGATCGATAACTCAAAAAACTATTGTTTTTCGTGCGTTTGTTTCTTTATTAGGGCCTGAGCCCAAAGGGCGAAGACCCTATTGTTTTTCGTGTGTTTGTTTCTTTATTAGGGCCTGAGCCCAAAGGGCGAAGACCCTATTGTTATTCGTGTGTTTCTTTCTTTCTTATTCTTTCTTTATTAATACGCCACTTTAACTCTAAATTTGACCCCCTAAACATGCTCAAAAACTCACCAAATTTGGCACGCACATCAGGAATGGTGAAAAATTTGATAAAATGTAAAAATTAACCCCCAAAGTGCCAAAATGTGCTCGAGAGCACCACCTATGTATCTAAAATGGCCGCCACGGCCCGTAGGAATGTCGTAGAGAGATCGAACCAAAACTCAATTATTCATCTCATCAAGACCTACAAATCATACGCTGACACCCCTGACCTAAATCCAACAGGAAGTCCGCAATGTCAATTTCAAAATACGAATTTTTGCCAATTTTGGACCTTGAATAAACGCTATCTCCTCCTAGGGCGTTAATGGTATCGGCTTCAAACTTGAATACATGACTTATCATCACACTGTGTTGAGCAAAAGTTATTAAAAACTTTGTAATAACTCCAACGGTTTAGATTTAGTAAGCCCTGAAAGTTGGAGTGCGACATTACACCTTACAATGTAAACCAATGGGGAGGCAATCTCTGGGCATGGACTTTGTGCCAAACTGGGGCATCTGGCGTCTAAACTATAAGTCCGACCACTTTCAAACTTGTATCAATGGATTCGCGACGAAAATTCCTACAAAAAAATGTGATTTTTATGTAGGATTTGGCCAAAGTTATGGGATATTTCACAAGAAGATCACTTTGAAATCTTTCCTTCCAACTGAGAGGGAGAGAGAGAGAATGGGAGGGGGGGATGGGTAAAGTAAACATCTACTGCCTGTGACAGAAGCCCTTGGTCTGCACCACACTCCACTTACTTAGTGTTTCTACACATGTGACAGCAGTGTTCAATCCTTACTTCTTTTCAAGAAGTACATGTGCTCCTAAAAGACAAAAATTAGGAGCATACATATAACTTTAGGAGCACACTGAAAAATGTTCAAGTAAGAGTTTCTTAAAGAAAACAATTCATTATAACATATTTACAATTGATCACATACATATTTAAACTCTGTGTGTGTGTGTGTGTGTGTGTGTGTGTGTGTGTGTGTGTGTATGTAAATCACAATTTGCTGTTTTTAGGGGTGCTTGATTATGGCAAAAATTATAATCACAATCATTTTTGTTCAATATTGACATCATGATTATTTAACATGATTACTTTTGGACTGTCATCTTCTCCAATTGCTGTTGTTCATACATGCACATATTTTTTCTGACTTGGCTGAGGAGACTATTACACATCTAATCATATATTGCAGTAATGATTAAGAAAAACTAAAGCCTATATGAGGGAAAAACTCAGGAAGGCTGGAGTTCCGGAGCTCCGTATTAAAACTGTAATGGACCTGCCATGAGGGTGGAGCAAACTCCATTTCCAAGGATGCTTTGCGATTTTCACACCTCAGCAGGGACCAGTCAACATCAGTCCCTCATTGGCGGAGACGCTCCTGCACAGCGGAGCGTCCTGATGACGCAGCCATGACATCACCACCCCTTTATAAGCGAGCACGCCCAAAATATACTTCTTTCCCATGTCACTGAGGTATGGGTAACTCCTGTTCCCCTGTGAGTTAGCTTAACTACCTCACGAACATGTTTTCCCCTCATCGAAGACTCCCCTCTTCGGACGAGACGAGACTTTGCCCGTGTTCACCCGAACACATTCCTGGATCCGAGAGAGACCGCTGCTGCAACCAGCGTCCTCAAATTCCCCCCGAGAAAGAAGAAATGAAGTTACTTCGGGATAACGTGGACCGGCTCTGCCCTGCGCATCTTCACCGAGTCGACTCTGCTGTTCTCTCCGCCATTCCACTCAGAGCCAGCTGCCGTGTTTTCGCCGACCGTGCGAGAACGGCACCGTCTGCCTCCGAGCCAAGAACAAAGTTGGACATTAAGACGGACTACACACACACACACACACACCCTGCTCGCTTTCTGAAGCGACCAAGAGGCATAAGTCTGGGCATAGGCAGTGTTAGTTGTGTGTTCTTTTCAGCATCAGTTGCTGTTGTTTAGCATTTAGCTTTTAAGCTTTATTGCTATTGTTCTTGTTGTGTGAGTTGACGGACCGCCGAGTCCATTTTTCTCTGCTTTACTGTGAGGAGTATTTTAAGTTTGCTGCCTGTTAATTGTGTTCACCACGCTAGACCATTTTGTGTTTTTCCCGGTCTGGAATACTGCTACTTTTGTGCCACCGTGAGTGAGAAAGTAAATTGATTTGTCGATCAGAAACCAGACAACGTACGTTACAGACTGCCGTCCGTACGTGCGCTCTCTGTGGACAAAAGCTTCTCTCCCTCTCACGATCGCTTTTCCTCCTCCCTCTCTTGCGACTAACACACACACTCACACGCGCGCACAGACCCACGCAGGTGGCAGGCTGGTCAGATAACATCGGACAAAGCTTTGCGTTGTCTTTCCTTATCCGTCATCAGACACGTGTGTTTTTCACGGAATTGGGTGAGGGCAAGACGCCGACCACCAGTCACTTTGTTTTTGTCTAGCCAAGACACCGCCATACTTCTGCCATTCGGGTCTCGCGTCACACACACAAACGCGCGCGCGCGCACACACACACACACACACATATACATACATATATATACATACATACATACACGCATTCCCCTGCAAGTGTCCAACGCTGTGCAAAGCTGTTTGTGTTTATTCCACACACAGGATTTAGCATTTACCTTAATGGTAAATGTGTTAACAGGATTATTACACTGTTAGCTGAGTTTTGCTACATTAGCAGCTGTAACATACTAACTCTCTTCTCCTCTTCCTTACTGCTAAAGCTGCACACACACACACACACTCACACACTCTCTCACATACACAAACACATGTAGGATATGCTAAATAATGAATGGGGTTTGATATTGTCGCAGAGGGACAAAGGACATTTCCTCTGACCTGAGACTCTGCTGTGTCAGCACTGTTCTTGTGAGTGTGCATATATATGTATTATAGTTGGCACCATTCTGGAGTTTGGTAAAAAAAAAAAAAAAAAAAAAAGCCTTTACATAGAAAATGTCCTCATATACATACCAGGAGAAAATAGCTTCCAACTACATGTTATTGTGAACTAGGAAATGGTCCTGTCTTAATCCGCATAGTCCCCTTTTCATAGTTGTGGCCTAGCTCGAAAGGCATGAGATTATTTAACCTGAAAAAGCATTTTGTCTTAACATCATTAGCCAGCTAACTACTCCCAAGGCTAAAGGGCGAAGACCCTATTGTTTTTCGTGTATTACTTTCTTTATTAAATATAAATATACCACATAGAGAGAGTGTTAAAGCCAAGAGTAAATTAAACAGTATGGTGAAATATAAAGACAACTTCCAGCATAGAGAGAATGTTAAAGCCACGAGTATTTTGAAATATAGAGACAACTTCCAGCATAGAGAGACTGTTAAAGCTAAGAGTAAAGTACATAGTATGGTGAACTATAGAGACAGCATCAAGCATAGACAGAAGGTTAAAGAAAGGAGTAGAGAAGAAAGGAAAAGAAGGTATCATGATAATTCTGAGTTTAAGCAGCAAGTTATTGCCAGGGTTGGGTTAAGTAGGAAGCTGAAGACAGAAGTCAGAAAATTTTGGTTTTGTTATGCATCAGTTTTTAGAGAAAGTCAGAGATGGGCCACATTTTGTGTGCTGTGTTTGTCATCGGTTGATGTTTAGATCTCAATTGCTGAGTTGTGATAGGGAAGTGTATAGTAGAAGTTTAGCAACAGCTGATATTCGTGTGTCATTGAGTGTTTCTGTGGCGTTGCGTAAGGGTAAAGGTGGACAGAAGTCGCAAAGGATTAGTCCAGAAATGTTGAAGGACGAGGTGTCTTTGAAGCAGTTGTTAAAATGCGATGAGGGTTTTAGGTTTCTTAAGCCAATTAGAGGAACTCCAGCTTTTTGGCAGTCAGTTCAGAAGGACATCTTAGCCTGCGTACGTCAGTTGGGGATCCCGACGTGGTTTTGTTCCTTTTCATCTGCAGATCTGCGCTGGCAGAATCTTTTGACCACTATTCTAAAACAGGAGGGCAGGACACAGACTGTAGAGGATTTGGAGTGGGCAGACAGGTGTGAGTTGTTGCGTCGTAACCCGGTCACAGCTGCGAGGATGTTTGACTACAGATGGCATTGTTTCTTGAAGGAGGTTCTCATGTCTCCTTCCCAACCAATTGGCAAAATCATTGATCACTTTTATAGGGTAGAATTTCAGCAGCGCGGTTCTCCTCATGTACACTGTCTGTTTTGGATTGAGGGTGCTCCCCAAATTGATAAGAACACAGATGAGGAGGTCGTTGAGTTCATTGATAAATATGTTACATGCGAGTTACCCTCAGATGATGACACATTATTGGACATTGTGTCATCACACTGTAAAATGTAATTAGTTGGCGTTACTCAAAAAAAATATGCAAACTCATTGCCTTAAACTAACTGAGTTAAGTAAACTTGATTAAGTTAAGTATATGTAACTTACTAAATATAAGTGTGCAGTACTTGTGAGAACTTGTTTATAATAAGTTTACTAAACTAAACTAAACATGATTATTTTGAGTTCACAGCTCTTGAATTAACTTGCTGGTTATGACTGCATTGGACTTAAAATAAGTAATTTATTGTAACTTTATTGTATTGAAATTAACTCGTCAATTCTGAGTCTTCAGTACTTAAAATAACTTTGTTATCATCTCTTAATTTGAAAGAAAAAAATACTGCGAAAAAGAATGTCATCTGCATTCAATTTATTTAAAACGTGTACAGAATTAACAGTATGCAGATTTTGTGCTCACAATTTTTGATGGATTATGTGATGGTCACAGTATCCAAATATCCAACATATCACATTTCTTTTAACACGTTAATACCTGAATTCACAAGGCACTATTGTAAAAAAAATTGAAATGAAATGAAAATGTTTTCACGTCACTCTTGAACATTTCAAAATGCTAAAAGCAAACCTCTCTTCCTGTCATAAAAACATTAACAGTATGCAGACTTACTGTGAATCTTAACACGCACAATTTATGCTGGATTACAGGTATTTGCTGGCTAGATCATCCAACATATCACATTTCTTTTTAATCAACATTTTAACATCAGAATTCACAAGAAGGCATTATTGTAAAAGCACTCAACAGGTCTGAGTATCAATTGAACAATGAAATGATGATTATATTTTCACTTGACTCTTAAACAGTTCAAAATGCTGTTTATAAAAGCATCAAACGCCTCTTCTCTGTCATAAGAACATTAACGGTATGCCACATTATCCAACATATATTTCTTTTTACACAACATTTTAACACCTGAATTCACAAGAGGGCACTATATATACCACCAGCATAAAAGCACTGAACAGATTTGAAAATCAACTCAACAAATAAACTGCATCTAGGCAGCTCTTAAAATGTTCAAAATACTGTTTAGTTAAGGCATCTCTTCTCATGTCTCTGTCATAAGCAGTTCTTGAGTGCTACCTCACATCTGACTCCTCATTCGTCAAACAACATGTTTTTAACTGTTAACAGTTTTGGGGGGAGGGCTTTGTTTCCCAAACCAAGCATTACACTTTGAATGAATTTGAATGTGTTTCCAACACATTTTGGGTAATCGAGGTTCAAGGCATATGTGAGGCCAAATATGAGGCAAAATGCCTGTGGCAAGTCCCGAATTTTGTCCATCACAATACCTCCCTCAAGGACGATGGCTGTGGACACGGGCTGCTCAGGATCGTCTTCACTTAGGATGGTCAATACACCGACTGTGACATTGTCTATGGCCTCATCTTTCGTTGTCTCCTGCAAAGAAACAAACAATCAGCAAAACAATGTGTAGTCAGGAAGTATTTGGATAGTTAGACACTATGATCATTATAAACTATACACTAAGATCTGCGATGGAGAGACAAAAAATGAACAATAGAATAACAATCAATAGCTACAATAACACCCTCTAAATTTGAAATGAAGTGAAAGATAAGACAGTAAAGGAAGGCCTACATTAATGAATACAGGCAGAAATGTGAGGGACATATATCTTTGATGTCGGTATTACAAGTGAATATACTGCATTTTGTGCAAGTACTTACAAAACATGTCTTATAGAACTTGTTTGGGTCATCACCAAAGACGATGGGAAGGCCTTTGAGGACCATGGAGCGTCTTGCAGTTACATCCGATGACTTATAAGACAGAGACAGAAAACATCAATTAGAATAAAAAAAGTCAGACAAAGAATGAAAATGTTGGTCTGTAAGTGTATGTAGATGAGAGTAAGAACTTAAAACTTAAATTATTAAATTAATTTCTTACCAAGTTGGCCATTAACTCTTGAATCTTCAGTCCAGCAGCTCCCTTTTTTGACTGCAGGAGTTCAATGATTCGTGGAGTGTGCTTGTCAAGAGACTCAAAGAAACTGCTTTCAAGATGTTTGGTGGCAATTCTGCTAAACTCTGCAAAGACCTAAGAAAAAAAAAGTAGGGCAATGGGGTAGTGGGGGGGCAGTGAGAATACCAGTTAAGTATGGTAAAATCACACACCATACTATTTCATATAAAACTGAATGACATCAATAAATTCTCACTGTAAGAGCAAGAGTTCTTTACTTGAAAAGAACATGTTAACGCATAAACATTTACAAAGACTTATATCTTTGTGAATCTGCAGTGAATTTATTCTTTCTCAAGTTCAATTTTTATTTTGTTTATCTTATCAAACCTGCTTTCAAATATGCAGTCAAGAGTAAAAACTCCCAGTGACCATTCATGACAAAAATAACTTACCTCTCCCTCTGTAAACAGGGCTGGCCACCGTTCCACTATGTCCTGTACAGCAGGCTCCTTTTTCACGATCTCTTGCCGGCGTAGTGAGAATGTCTGGTCCATCAAGTTTGCCATGAGCAAGCCATTGTGTTGTTTTTTCTTCATTTCTTCCACGAGAACGAGTCTGGCACTTTCAAGGCCTTCTTCATTCTGTCTGTCGGGTAAATTGGGGAGATAGTTTGCTTCCCCCCTCTTCGGCCGTTTGATGTTTTTTCTTGATGATTCACCTTCTGGGTTGTTTTTGCTTCTTTTGCCCCCATTAACTATGACATCCTCACATCCAGCCCTTCTGAGCTTCGTACGATAATTTCCCATTTTAAATTTAAGGCTGTTTTTCCAGCCATAGTATCCTGGCTGAGGACCAGGCTCAGTAAGGCTTGGATGCTTGCTGATAAGAGATTGGGACACACTGGTGTAATCATCATCATCAGGGTACGCTTTAAAACCGTACATGGCCTCTGCTAGTTTTTCCAGAATATCATGCTTCATATCACGTGACAGCAACATACGTGTTCCATCTTTCATAAAGGCAAGATCAGCTTGTCTCAACCTGTATTCAACATCCACCGAAAAATTTGGAATATCAAAAAACTCCGGCCATTGTCTTCTTAATGGAGTTTCAGTGAGAGGCAGTATATCCGTATCTATTGAGCTGCAGTCAGCATCTGATGACGTGCCAGACGATGTCACAGCTGATAACTCTAGAGTCATCAAGGGAATGATTTTTAGTGTCGCTTTTTCAGGCAAATCAGTGATGTGTGTCAAATTACAGAGAGCATTATCAAAGTCTTTGTCTTCATACTGCAATATAAAATCATACTGCAGGGAGAGTTTCTCCTTCATATGTGCTTTTAACTCCTCAATAGAATTTGGCCTCTCATTTAAAACCAGTTTCCTGATATCGTCTTTATTGATGACCACTCTCATCAGAAGTTGCTGTTTTTCCATCATGACTTCTCAACCTGAAAAGGAAGAATATTTGTATTGGATTTCAAGACTTCAGTATTTACATACTCAGCACAGTATGTATCGTTTCAGGGTTATGAACTGTCTGCCTCTAATCCTGTAAAGGGATAGAGGAAAAACATCGTTCAGTTCAGACAACTGTGTGACAGAGAAGGTGGACAAGTGACTGAGCTCATATGCTCTTAGATGCTCATCATACCATGAGGCCAGAAGTTTGCAGACAAATACAATGTCACTATTGATCACTACAATCTTTGATATTTGTCTGAAATCTGGTAGCCCAGAGCAAGATCCCACTGAAATGACCATGTCAGCACTGTACTTAATGCCATCAATGAAGACAGAGGGTGCTACCAAGACTGTCTGGCTCTGCTGGCCATTTCTGTGATAGAAAAAGTTCTGCACATTTTCAGGAAATGAAGCAACCATCACAGACTGGACTTTGTCGATTTCAACAGATGGCTTGAAGAATGAGTTAGTATCTAAATGGAATGCTATCATTTTCTGGTGTCGGACAGATAATGTAAGTGAAATGTTCTTGAAATTGCGAGTGTGACGCAGAACATCTTTGAAAAACTTGTGTTTCCCTTCAAAGCGCATTGTCCACACGTCAGACAATGGACCAAATTTTTTTATCAGTTGAGGATAGTGCTCAATGTAGTGGTGTTTTGGGCGCAATTTCTCGTTTGGGAACACTTTCTGAAATAAATCTCTATGCTCTGCAATCTTGCAGTCAAAAAAGTACAGAGACTCCTCTGTAAAGCTTGCAGACACTGAGATTTCCACTACATCTTTTAGGTTCATCAAAACTTCCCAAGTTTCATCCCCCTCAGGGATGTGATGACCAATCATAAGTGGCAGAAGTCTGAGAAGTGCCCAATTTTCATGTGCATTTCCTCCAATTGTTGCCATGGTAGGAAAGTTTTTTCTGACAAGCTGAGGTTGGTTGGTTTTGTCTGAAAATGCATATGGAAATTGCTTAATGGCCTGATTAAGGGTTTCAAGAGAGAAGTATCCATTTGATATCAGTACCTTCAAGCATAAGGCTAATTCACCTGGAACAATGCCTTCAAGAAGATCATGCATTAGGTCAGGTGGATAACCATCAACAACATGAAAGTGTTCTAAGCCATCAGTTAGAGGGCAGCTTCTTTTAACACCAAACTGTGGAGCCAAAGAAGGATCCTGTTGTACGTTCTTGACCTGTTGGTCATGATTTTCCTCTGTTCTTGGTTGAAATGAGCCTGTTCGCACTTCCTTGTGTTGTATTTCCTCTCGTTTTGCCATACAGAATCGACATATTTGGCTAACGGTGAAGCTTTCGAAAAACCCTCCAAGAGAATGAGCAGCTAA
Source organism: Thunnus albacares (assembly GCF_914725855.1). NCBI lineage: Eukaryota > Metazoa > Chordata > Actinopteri > Scombriformes > Scombridae > Thunnus > Thunnus albacares. The sequence continues at coordinate 6,836,246 of NC_058115.1, forward strand.
ATTATCTGCAGCAACAAATAATACAGTGCCTTTTACACTGGCCCCTAGCTGTTCAACATACACACCATGTTGCTCAAGAGAAGCCAGGTCTTGAATGAGAGGGCGCAGAGTTTCCCAATAACCATGGTCTTTGATATCACTGGCCTTGCAGAGCAGGGCAAGCTGAATGCAATGGAGACCGGAACGATACTTTGAGTGCAGATTACCAAGTGCCCAGTAGATTGCACATAACTTGTGTTTGTTTCTGGAAGTTCCCAAAGGGTTTGCCACCTCAAAATCATCTATGTACAAGAAAAGAACAATCGTAAATATTTGCTCTTTCAAGAGAGAGTTACTTTTAAAGCAGGAACCATCCCTAAAAGAATTGTATTTCTGTGTCAGATTTGTCTCAGGTGACATGGCCTTTTCCAAAATGTCTTTATTTGCTAGCAACGTCTGCAACATTTGTAATATCGGGACATACATAACTGTCTGCTTGTCATTTTTCAGCACAAATTCAATTGGCATTACCACAGAGAAGTTGTTTAAAATGTATGCTTTTCGTTTGCTTGCAGTTGACAACGACCCTCCAGGAGAAGTGAATCTCAGGAATGCATTACTCTTAGTAACTTCTCTCACTATTTCACCCACTAAAGAGTCATTAGGCTGATCGAGTATTCTTTGAAGTGAGGTATGTAACAACGGCTGTGACAGTAAATTAATCTGATTGATCTGTTCTATAACTTCTTGCAGGGAAGTCTCCGAAATGTTAAGAACTGAGGACATTTTCAGAAATAGAGCAGCCAAATTATGTTCCAACTGACTCTCCAGTCCTTCTGCATCTTCGCTCTCCACGACTTCAAAGTCAGAATCATCAGCTACAGAGACATTATCCTCGGCTTGAATATTTAAACTGGGGGGAGGTTCTTCAGGTAACTTCCCTGAAAGAATTTCAGTTTTGAATGGCATTGTACTATGTACTGGATGCTCTTTGGATTTATGTGCATTAAATGTGGAATAATTGCTGCTCTGGAAGTTACATCCTTGATATGGACAACTAACCTTTTGTTTCAGTCTCAAATGCCCACGTAAATGGGTGAAAAAGTTTGAATCAGTGCCAGGCTCAACAAAGTCACACAGCGGACAGTGGAATGCTGTTTCACTCCTTTTGCCTGGATCTTTTTGAGTGTGCCAGGTAGATAAATGCACCTTAAGTGCATTAAAAGACTTAAACGTGCATATGCATTCCTTATGTGGGCAAGGAAGGATATGATGATAAGATTTTTTACAGTACCTCGATCCCCATGGGGAAACTGATCCTCTGCATTTGGCCCATCCTGTATACACACTACTACACACTGTTGGCAACAGTGCCAACCACATTGAAACCCAGCCTTACTTACGGGGTGTTGGTGGTGGTTGTGGCCTCACTTGTGTTCCATAGACGTTAATGGGAGGATGGGGGGTGATCTTCGATCCATCCTCTGGCTTCTTCTGCTGGGACTTTTTGGAAATAGGAGGCAAAGGTTTGTTACTTGATTTGTCTCTCATATACAATTCCTTTAACTCACCTTTCAGCCTATCTTTCTCCTCTCTCACAGTGGAGTACTTCTCCATGAATACCCAGGCTTCTCCCGCCGATGCCTTTAACTTATCTTTAAGCTCTCTGATCACCCTCTGACTCTCTTGGAACTTCTGGGTTGCATCATCTGGCCGCCGAGCCAACATGCTCTTCAAATTGGCAATCTCCTGGTCTTTTTCCGCCAACTTAGCCGACATGCGCTCAAGATTCTTTGTCAACTGGGAGTTGTAGTCATGGAGCTGCTGAAGGCGCGTAATGTCACTAACATTATTGTCTTGCGGATTCTTTAACTCCAAACTTGCGACCTTCCTCATAAGTGTCAGCTCAGCATGTCTACTGATCGATAACTCAAGATTCAAGTGATCAAGCTCTGCCTGGTACTGGTTGAATTTTATTTCGCAGTCTTTGAGCTCTTGTTTTAGCGTCTCCTCTGCATGTTTCTGTTGGTCCATCTTCAGCTGCTGCTGCAATACCATGTTATCGCTGTAAGTTGACTTTTTTATAAATATGTCCCTTTCTTCAGTCACATGGTCCAATTCTTTCCTCAGCCGGCTCTGTTCCCTATCAGCTGAAACTACTAATTCTTCATGTGTTTGCTTTATTTCTGTCAGTTGCTTCTCCATGACTATAATCCTGTTCCGCAAACATTTCTCACTTCTCTGAACAGTTTCCAACTCTTGATTCTTCCTGTTAAGCTCAATACCCCGGCTTCTGATTCCAGCAATTAGCTTTTTAATTGTTTTGTTCTTGTCTTCTATTTCCGAATTAACCTTGTCCAAGTTTTGCTGTAGCAGCATGATCTCACCCACGGCAGCTTCGGTCTGCACTTTTTGCTGCCTCACCTTCTTCTCTGACTCATGAACCAAAAGTCTACTATTGGTCACCTCGTCTTCTCTGTCCTTTATGATCCGAGTGTCTTTGTTGCACTTATCTTCAAGTTGAGTTTTTTTATTCTTGACCTTGTTCAGCTTCATTTTGACGTATTCGATGCTGTTGTACTGTTTTTCTACCTTTTCCTCTAGCTGTACTATTTTCGCTGCTAAGGAAGATTTGTCATCCTCTAGACAGCATATCCTCTCTTGGAATTGCACATTTTTCTGAAAAAGTTTGTCTTTCTCATATGTTATTACTTTAATTTGTTTGTCTCTTTTATGTATTTCTAGCTTAGCATCATCAATTTTCTTTTTGTATCTTCTAATGTTTTCTAACGACTTCTCTCTTTTTTTTAGTTCATTCTGAAATGCTTCTTTCTCACAGCGCATTACTTTTCCAACGTTGATGCCGTGTTTTACTTGTTCTCTTAATGAAGCATTGTCATCGTGTAACTGTTTGTTTTCTCTGTCAAGCTTTTTTAACAGCTCTCTCTGTTCATTAATTATTTTATCTGCGGCCCTCTTCTGCCCCTCGAGCTCTTTTACGCAGTGAGCCAACCCTTCAACCTCTTTTTTAAACTTATTTTTTTCTTTTAGAAGAACCTGCACCCTAAACAAAATGTCACCCTCTTTCTTCTGGGCCAGTTCATCATTTTTGGCCTGCTCTTCTTTAGCTTTGTCTTTTTCCAAAGACCTCTCAGCTGCAATGAGTTTTGCAGACAGTCTTTTCTGCACTTTGTTTTTGTCCATGACTGATTTCTCAGGTTTCTTTGTCTTTCTAACTGTTGCTTGAGTTGTTCTATAATTTTAGAATTATTTTATAGAGTTTCAAAATGAAATTATGGTCTAAACACAGTGTCTCTTAGTGTTTTAGGGGCTAACAAATTCCACATCAAAGCGACTCTGATCTGCCCAGAGGCTTTGATCTTTGATCCATAATGATGTCATATATATTTATTATTAATATATCATATACATGGATTAGTATGACTATGACATCATAGTGATATATAAAGGTTCCTTTCAACATCAAAGGCAGCTCTGATCTATGATGACATCATAGTCCAAAAAAAAAAAAGGGAAAACACCTTGATTCATGATTATGTCATCGCATCATTCTAGAACATTCTTGCTGTTATGATGTAAAAAGAGGCCAGACATGATGACATCTGCTGAAACATGGCCTCCAGATTAACATCATTGGCTCAGGCCAAGTAGTTGTAGTAGCAACAATGATTGCATGAAATGATTTCAGCCAAGAATAATGAAAGTGTAAATAGTGTAAATTGGCTGAGTTTTGTATATCACATCGTACACCTATAATACCTAATATTTTGTACAGTACTCAGTGAGATTATGGCACTTTTCGTTACTGACCAACTGTACCAGTTTACTGTTCTCTAGAGGCCAGAATGTAAAGAGGAGTAGAAAAAGGCCAGATTGGTGCAAGAAGGAACAGATAAAGAGAAGACAGACAGTTAAAGAGTAAGAAGAAGGAAACTATCAAAAAGTAAGGAAAAACTGGGATGGAGTAAAGTGGAAGACAGGGAGGATTTGTAAAAGGATCAACCATGTTTAAGGGTTCAGATGGGTTGTCTGTCCACAAATCTGTCCTATTGGAACAAGTGGGTGAGAATCGGCAGAGACAGATTAAAAGGAATGAGAAGAAAGCTCACACCTTTCCTGCTGAGAGCTTAGAGGGAGAAAGAATGAACGAGACACTTGGACATCTGCTTTCACAGAGGCAAGGGTGAAGGATATAGTAAAAGAGATGTCACCTCTGTCTGAGTTAGTGTCAGATTTTGTTTGCTTTTGAGAGTGAAAAAAAGAGGATCCATCCCGTACAAGCTGCTCTGTGGCCAATAAGGTCGCTGAAATGTTCGAGATTCAGAAATAATAGAATTGATCTGCTGTCTGAAAACTTCTGTAAGATTGGGAAAGTGTTGAAAGCCTTGATGGTCCAAAGATTTTGAACAGAATGATTTATCTGCTGCTCTTTTAACAGCAAGTTGAAAAATGATGGAAGGAAAATTGTTGAAAAATGTTCCAATCCTGTTTTTAGACCAGATAAATGATCTCAGAATGGTATGATTACTTAATTACTAGCTGTTAGAAAATCATATTTTTATACCACTTAGGTAATCTTTAAAAAAAAAAACAGTGACTAGTGAATGAAAGCACAGAGCTGGATGCTGCTCTTCAGAGTGATAAATTGGGTGCTGCAGTGTCCCATGTTTTGTTTTGTCTCATACATATTATTCAGTGGTTTTGCCTTGTCCTGTCTTGTAGTAGTGAGCCACAGTAGAAATGAGTCTCTGATTGTTCTGTGGTTTTAATCCCCCAAAGTTATGTAGCCTACCACAGTTCGGTGCTGTGCTTCGGTGCTTCCCCACACATGGATGAACCGCTGATTGTACTTCAACTTTCAGATGGATCAAACCTAATCTAAGCACAGACGCGACGAAGGGGAAAGAGCAGGAGGGAAAGTTTTTACAGCACTCTAAAAAGTTTAGATTTTACAGACAACTCATCTATTCTAATCACAGATACTCTGATGTTTGCTGAATGACTTTACTACTTTATTATTGCAGCTGGCATTGTGGCTGCTCTACATGATGTGGACCCAAACTAGGTTGTTCTGTGAGATGACATTGATGGTAACACTCACACAAATTCACACCTTGTAAAGAGAGAGTGTCATATTCTCCCTAATACTGTACATTAAAGTGTTACTGTCTCAGTCACATGATTGTCAAGAGATCCAAAAAGTGATCAGTGACCTAGTGATCTGGCCCAGTTTTCCTATGAATTACATTCATATTGGATGAGTCTGCAACTTCATTCTAACGTGCCAATGCAGGAAGTAGTCTGCATGTAATGAGGCCAGAGGTCGCCGTGCACAGATGTCATAGAAAGGCAGACGTCTTTGGCCAAGAACGTTAAAAAATGTTGTCACTGAATGTAATGTTTTGCAGAATTCTGTAATATCAATGTTCTCGTCTGGCACTGGGGTTGGATCAGCTAATGTCACAAAAAATATAGAAAAAACACTTTGAGAAAGGAGCTTTACAGGAATATCTGCACTTCCATAATCTATTGTTTTTTCTATGTGGTGTTTGTGTTGTCCACTCTCATATATCAAATCGGAGTCCGGCTAGCATATGTACGGATACATTTGAGAAGTTGACATTTCAAGTAAAGAACAAGAACAAGTAGTGAAATGACCTAAATACTATTGTTTGTTTATTCCGGAGCACCTGGGAGAGGGCTGTGATGCAGATTCGGGAAGCAAACCAATCAGAACAGAGTGGGCTCATCATGAGGGGGGCCTTAAAGAGAAAGGAGCTAAAACGGCCTGTTTCAGACAAGAGGCTGAACTGAGGGGCTGTATGAAGGGCCAGTATAAGATAAATAAGGAGTTTTTTGAACTGTAAATCATGCAAAGATATCCCAGTGGAGCCCCAGATTATAAGTATAGAACTGAAAATGTGCATAATACGTCCCCTTTAATGAAAAATTGGAACAGTGTCAGTGTGCCTGGCCATCACAGATGTTTATGCTCAAATTTAAGGAACTCACATTAATACAAATGCCATTCATGTACATAGTTATGGAGTTTTTTTCCTGATCATTATTTAATGCACCCTTACTGGACCTTTGATGCAGAGGAAAGCGGACCTCTAAGACTTGTATTTGAGTATCTCTGGTCTAGAGCCATACTTCTGGCTCTGTGAGGCCTTAAATGTTGCTATAGGAAAAACCAGACTGTTAGATAGGTAAACCAAAGTATTGGACAAATTGAAATTTAGTTTGATGATATGCTCGATGAAAAGTCAGGGAATCACTTAAATTAATAGGATACATCCTCTGGGTACGATGGATATGTGCTTCATGACAATTCATCTAATAGTTATCAATACATTTCACTAAAAATCTAAATGTCAACCTCATGATGGTGCTAGAGGAAAAGTCAAGGGCTCACCAAAGTCATCATGATTCATCCTCTGGGAACCAGAAACATCTGTATAAAATTTTCTGGAAAGTCTGGACCAGAGTGGTGGACTGACTGACCAACATACAGACCGGCATTGCCATTCATGGAGCCACACTGCTAGCATAGCTAAACATCTTGTTTCTTTTAAAGTCATAGCAGTAAATAGCATGAAACTTCAGAGATTGACTTTTACTTCAGGAGTTCCATTATTGAAATAAACAAGTATAGTTCTGGGAATTAACTAGACTGCAAGTTATTTATCTGCCCTGAAAAGAAGGGCCCCAATTCTCTCTCTCCTCTTTATTTATCACACTTTCCTTTTATTTAGCCTTTTTCCTGTCTAGCAGTTACTTTCAGTCATGTAAATTTAGGGAAGTATATTCGTTGTGTTGTAAAAGTAAGAGCAAAGTGGGACAGTTGAGTCCCAATATTAGCCATTGAAACTGCTGTGAATCCCTGGTGAGCTTGTGTGTCGGAGCAAGATACAAACCTGTGAAAACTAAAAATAATGCGCACAGCGTCTATATTGTACATGCAGACATTTGTGGCCAAAGGCTTCATCAGCCACAAGAGAGAGCATCAACCACCTTACACTTTTCACTGAATTTTAAAAAATATCACACAAGGCACCATAGAATCTTGTCCCATTTTTCTCTACTGTGTTGCGTTGTGGTGATGCAGCTAGCAATGTGCTGTTTTTAAAATTAAGTGAAAGTCAGTCCCAGTTGAACATTTTGACCCACGGCGCGTGGTGCTTTTAGCCACAAACCTCAAGAGCAAAGCTTGGGCTCTGCCTTATCAACGCTATGTGCTACATCGCACACCAGTAGGCCCCCACTCAGCCAGTTTCTTCTTCTCTCTGCACACTCACACACAGGCATGCACACACACAGGCACGCACACACACACACACACACTGTAGTCAACCTTGGCTAGTTAGCAGACTAGTGGTATTGTCCCCAGACAGCCTTGTTCTCACAGCAGAGCCCCACACACACAAACAGATGTCGGAGGCCCTGTTTCCAGTGAAGTGTGTTTCAGTGAAGTTTCCAATGAAGAGTGTCTCCTATGGCCAGAGCAGAGGGAGGCAGTAATTACCTGGAACTCTTCAAACGCTGTTGCTGGGAACACACAACACACACGTGCACAATCAAATACACAAGCGGGCAAGCAGACACTTTACTCCTCCACTGTGTACTTCATCTAATGAAAGACAGCAGGGGAGAGCAGTATTAATCAAGCCTTATAGTACTGTAGGTTTCTGTGCTTGTGGTATATTAAAGGTAGAGTCAGTCATTTTGGAGAAAGGCTGTTGATATTTGAACTAAACACCCAAACAAATACACCCCTCCCTTTGTGCTCCTTCTGAAGCTCCGTCCCCCAAATTCATGGACATGCATTGTCAAGGCAACAACTAAAAGAGAAATATGGTAGAATCCAGAGCGATGTGTCAGCTGTAGAGTCACTTCTGTTCTTCTCACACTTTGTCACAAGCGGGGGAAAAAATGGTCTCATGTGAGCACAACAGTTCATCCACACTCCTCACTTCTCACTCGACCTGCGTTCAGCGTCTCTTTCCACTGAAGCAGCCGTCTGTCAGCTGCGGCTCCTGGAGAGCTGAGAGGACAGTAGCCAGACAAACTGCCTTCACCAGGCTGACTGACAGCAGAAATTAAACCAAAATAGTTTACATGTCAGCTTCACGGGAAGAAATCAACAGTGTTTGTATTTATTGATTCATTGATACTGTTAATAAGTTGAAAACACATATACAGTGGGATATTTGTGTGATTTAAACAGCTGCCTGCTCAGATTACACTTCACTAAATGTGACAGAAACAGACTTGGAGCATTGAAAACGCAGGGGGTCTGCATGAGACTGTCTCAGATTCAGTGTGATACATTTAATAAAATGGTAGAATGGTATAAAAGTGTATCTGTTCCATGAGAAAAAACTTTTTTACTTTCTCTTCCTCATTTTCAGTCACAAAAAACCCTTCATCACACATTCATCACCTCAAGATTTGACTACATTATTATAGAAAAGAATATTCCACAGGATCCTATAGTGTGGATCTTATATGCAATGAAAATAAATAACTCTGTTGAGTACTTCATTTTAATTGCCAGTACAGCTGAGAAAAAAAATGCATTTTAGTAAACTGGATCTGACCTCCCTCCCTCACAAAGACACTGGATCAAAGAATCCCACATCCCACTTTACTCCGGAGAAGATCCTCTACAATGTCAGGAAAAGACCCACATTGTTTGAAGATCTGGGAAGCTTTCATAGATGCTTTACCTCAACTCAAATGTGATGGCTGATACTCATTTGCAAATTTTATTTCATATCCTAACATACTTTCAAACCAATTTATTACATATATACCTTATGACTTATGACTTTATTGGGGGGTTGCTTGATTTGACTACATATCATTGTACACTGGGGTCCATCTTGTAAACAAACAGTGTAGGGCGAGTTACTTAAAAAATGTAATGACTTACACACTGCATATACTCATTTAAAAAGTAATTACATTGGTTTACTATTTACTCAACAGCAAAAGTAATTAAGCTACTTGTTACTTTACTTTCATTACTCAGCCATCAGCTCTGTCAAATGTCCCCTTTAAATAACTTCAAAGCCTTCACAGCCACAAGAGAAGTTGTGGTTTAACAAGCAAACAGCCGACAGTTTAGAGGTATTTTCTGACCACTGTCAGTCTTCTCAGTGAAGCTGCGTTGTTCTCACAGCCTCCAACTCTGAACTAAACCAGCTGATTCCTGATGTAACTATGTTAGCAAGCCAGCTAAGAAAGCAAAACATGCAAATAAGATAACTTTGTTACCTGGGGTCACGTTTCTCCTTTTTTTTGGTGGCAGCTAACTGTGTCCCTATAGCCCCTGCATCAAGTGAGCATGTACCAGAGTCTGTCCACTGAACGCAAAGAGACCAAACTGTTATCAGTCCTTCATCAAATCACCAGTGAGGCAGCAAAACAAGTTGTTGAAGTAACAGAACATTACTGAGATTAGTAACTATAATGTAAATACTGAAATTATACAATAACCCAGATCAATCTTACACTACTGACCTCTGACTTTCCTGACAAGCAAAGTATATTTCCTGGAACCATTCCCACTCTCCGTGCTTAATGTTGCTGGTTGGTTTTTCATTCACGCACGAAAAGCAGCTCTGAGTTGAGAAGGGTCATTTTCTTTTAAAGACAATTTACTTTAATCCAGGACAAAACCGACTCTAGCAATACATGAAGCAAATAAGGTTTTCATCCTCTGACCATAACTTTAATGACTTGAATTTTAAGTTGTTTTTGTTTACTGTTGGTTTCCTGTTTGTGTGTATTCATAAGTGGATGTGTGCTTCTTAGTTGGCTTGAATGCGTGTGTTTCTATTTGAAGATGACGATGGAATTAACCAAATTCTCAGAGCAGATGCCCAGCATTAAAGCAGCAAAACCATTGGACTACAAATCATTCTTGTGCGTGTGCGTGTGCGTGTGTGTGTGTGTGTGTGTGTGTGTGTGTCCATGCCCTGTGTGTGTGTGTGTATGTGTGTAGTTTCTTCCTTCTAATTCCACAGCCCCCAGATGAAATTATTATTAGAATCAATGAGCCAAGTCGAAAGTCTTCAGTGACTCTACTGGGACGGTGCTTTAGCTAGCATAGGCACACACACATACTACCCACAAGCCAAACAGGGCTTTGAGACAGAAAGCTAAGGATTCATGATGCTCCTCACTTTGAGTTGATTTGCAATAGCAGTAAGAGCAGATAAATAAATCAGCTCTTTAAATCTAATGAAGATATTTTTGCTTCGAGCGCAAACTGTATTTTCAATTTCACCTTGTTTTGCACTCGGAAAGACAGACCTTTAATGTGGTGTTATATGGATGCCATTAGTTTCCCTGTCAGGGAGTGTGCTACGAATAATAATTCTGCTTTAAATATGTACAGTTACATTATACTGTAAGTTACATCCCATATATGGCAACAACTCTTTGAGAAAACTAGCCTGCCCACATCCTAAGGCATAGAAACACAGGCCTTGTTCATTGTTATATGATTAGACTGAAACTATCTGTTTAAAGTAGAAAAAAGTACTGGATTATGAACACTTGTTACTAAGCATTATGTCTGCCCTTAGTTAAACAAGAGATGTTTTTAGTGTTTGCATGTAGTTTGAGCCCCAATGTGTACTGACATAAATTATATGTCATTTTAGCATCTTTCAAAATCACATCCACTGAGACATCCACTGGCGCCCCTGAGAGGATTCATTTTTTCATTACAATATTTTATGATAATTTTAACAGTAAGTAGTTGTGGTAATATTTTAAGCAAGTCATCATCATCATCATCTTTCAAGTAGCTTACCTTGACATGCACACTAGTCATTGTTATTTTAATCACATTCAGGATATCATCTGGAACATGACCTTGTTATTTATATTTCTGTATGATTCTGATATCATCCAGGTTAGAGATCATCTGTGCAGGAGTGTCTTTAATGCCTCCACATCCCAGGTCATGTCTGTACTTAAAGGTGTACTATGCAAGATTTTCCTAAAAAAAAAAAAAAAAAACAACGTCCAGACTCATACAAAAGTAATCTCTCTCAATCATGAAGAAGTGTGTGGCAGTGTATGTGTCTGCCCTCTGCCTGTATTTTCTTATTGTTTTTGCTGTGTTCGAGATGCTTCTGGGTGTCAACCTTTGTGCAGTGGGTGTGTAACCTCCAGCCAATAGCAGCTCACAGGGTGTGAGGTCTGGACTCCTAGCGTAGCGACCAGGTTACATCTACTGTCTCCGTCTCTCTGCTCTGCTCCGCTCTGCTCTCTGTCTCTGTGTCATGAATGTGTAAAGAGCTGCGGGTCTGTGTGTCTGCTTGACGGAGGGTGAGGCTGAGCTACACACACACAGAGCAGAGAGGCCGCAGCAGACAGAATGAAGCTCTGCATTCACACAAAATCCGGCAATGTGGCACCTTTCAGTGGGTGTGTTTATTTGTGCTTGAGAATGTAACCGCCATGTAATGATCAGAAAATAACATTTTATTTATCTGATTCATGGCTTTGTTCTTGCCTGCGCTGCTCGCTCTCTTCATTCACTCTCTAGCTCACTCAACCACCACTGTTCTCTCTCTCTCTTTGAGCCGAGGAGGAGGGACCAACTTTGAATGCTTGTGTTTACAAACGCCAACCGACTAATCCTGCGGGCCTGCATTAAAATTAATAGACCAGTTTAGTTATGTTTTATAGCTGATTTTTTTTGTATGGTTTCCTATAATCCATACATATCCGTACAAAGAGGATGTTAGTGTGGATCTGTAGCAGGAGGGTCTGGACAGGATTAGACAAACACTCTGCAGCGACAGCATGAACAAAATACTGAAGTTTTCAACCAACAGCAGCTCTTTAGAGGTGTGGCGAGCCTGAAAAGCGTCACTGAAATAAACTCAAAACGATCACACTGCTCACATCGTTCATTATGGCTAGCTGTCATGATTAATTACTGACCGCTGTGTTGGTCATCCTCCCCATTGACATATGAAATTAATTACAAAAAATCATTCCTCCTTTTTGGCACCCCTCCATCTGGTGGGAGATGGTACTGGAGATCATGTTGGCCAAAGATATGTCTTGCATAACCAGTCCACCTCTTACAATCACAGTTATAGCAGTAAAATGTGAAGCTGGATTTATAGCTGACAGAAATCGCTATCAGCAGTCCTGCCATAGATAACTACGGTGTAGGTTTTGATTTACAGTTCAGTGTCATTAGATGTTTTATGTGATCAGGCCGTATCAGGTTTAATTATATTCCCCACAGTCAATGTGTGTTTACATTCTTTTATTTTATATTCTTTCATACAAGGTGGACTACACTAGTATCATTTCATCAAAGTGGACTACACACGTACTTATAAACCTTAACAAGTATGCTTTTATAACTTAGCACCCAAATGATCTCTGGATTGTATTGTATTTAACTAGCATTACCCAAAGTATTAAGAGGAAGCAGTCCTGTTTGTCACCTCAGAACAAATGCTCACTCTTCATTCCCTGAAGGCCATCACAAATCAACAGCACAAAACTTTGATCTTTTTGTGTAATTTGGCTCACTAGTCCTCTGCAAACCAAATACACTGTTTCCACAATTTCATCATTGGTAGTGTGTGCTTTTCATTAAACATCCCTTTTACCAAACTGCTAAACAACTCTGACAGGTTCAGCTATGAGTCATTACAATTACTGACCATCCAGGTTTAGGGTTGCTGCAGGCTGTCTCACTTGTGAGATAATGCCATATGCCTGCAATTATTTATCATTCTGTATGCTAAAGAGTCTTTTAAGAGATATATCACCATCTAGATAAAGAAAAAGAAAGAGATTCTTTCTTCTTCTCCTAACACACATACACACAGATGGCCTCCCTCTTTGTAATCCTGTGCCTTGTGTCAGATGAATGATGCTCTCCATCTCTTCTTTGTCAATATTTGACATGCTTGAAATCCCTGTTTGGTGTTTCAACAAAAGATATTTTTCTGTCAACAATGAGAAAAGAATTAGATGGTTTACAAATGTAGAGCCAAAATGCTTTTTGCAGGGCTGCCAACTTTTGACTTCAGCTTGGAGTGAGACTTGCTCCCAAGGGGGGTGGAGGGGGCGGGGGGGGATTATTTTTGTTCATAATAAAATGAGCATTATTTGTGGTAAATTGACCCACTCGACCTTTCTCTGGCTTTGTTTAGTTCTGTAATGCTGCAATAACTTTACTAACCTTGCTCTTCTTAGGCCAGCTCCACAACTTTATACCAACAGAGTAAGACCTGACGAATTCATAAAATTAGACAAATGACCATTGTGTACCTGTCAAGTTAACATGACTGAAATCTGTAAGGTCAGTGATTGAAATCTTTGAGCCACCCCCATCGCCCACACACACACACACACAAAGACAACACATGTAAGCATGGGCACCTGGTTATGTTTTAAAATGGGGGAGCAAACTTGGAAAGATACATAATTGGCAGGGGGGTCTTGGGGTCCTCCCTGTGAAAACAAAATGTAATTTACAGTAATTTTAAATGCAGCCCTCATTATACTTGAGATGAGAAAAGATCCACTATTACAGTCCTTAACATCTGTGTGTAATAGAATGTTAGTTTCTTTCATGTTGCTGTTGTATACACTCATTCACACCTTACATCAACAGTATTATTTTTGCAATGCATTGGAGCAGCGATACTGGAGGCCAAGCAATCAACTCATTCTGAGCAGGCATGTTTTAGTGGGCATTGCACTTGAATTAAATGTCAACCTCACACCATGAGGGTTTGAGTGCTAGATGAAATGCTAGGGGATCACCAAAGTCAGTATGCTGACCATGACGACCATGAATGTCCCTATAAAATTTCATGGAAATACATCCAATAGGTCCCGCAATATCTCAGTCTGGACCAAACAACAGACAACCCCAACATTGCCAACCCCAAAGCCATGCCAGTGACTAGTAATTTTGTAGTGACTTAAAGCACAAGACTACCAAGAATTAAACCACACCATCCAATTGACTGCTATGTAATCAAAAACACAACATTAATACATGTTGTTCAAACCTGGTGAATCAGTCTATATTTTGCTGACTTAAAGCAGTTGAATTGGGTGAACTGTGGAGAAGATTGTCTCACAGTGTTTATCATTCTGCCTGTTGTGACCCTCTAAAAACAGCTTGTTCTACAGAAGGCCCAACATTATTAACGAGTCAGGAAGATTCACAATAATCAAACAAATTTATTAACAAAACCTACAACTACTGACAGAAGCTGTCAGTAAAGGGTCGTAGGATCTGGGCTCTCTCCCCTAACCTAAACCTAACCTAACCTCCACATGAAAACCAAACCTAACAGAAATAAAGTCACAAAAAACAGGACTACCAGACCCACCAAACAAACCAAAGACAAACAAAGGCAAAAGCTAAAGTATAGCAAAACAAACACAAGACCAAACAGCTGCTGCCAAGGCTGGGAAGTGGAGAAGAGAGAGGGCGAGCCACGTTCCTGCCCCCTTTATAGGTCCTCCCTCAATCACACCAGTTCAAGGCCACCTGGGAGAGAGCACTATACATGATAAGTATAATGTCACATGTTACACATATCCTATCCAGCAGGGGGGGGTGTGTAAGACTGCCCAGCAAGTGCATTAAGTCTGCATTTGTGTGCACATGAGGATAGATTAGCTCTGATGCCTGTGAGGCCGAAATCATGAGGAAATTTGTGGATATACATATTTTCCATTGGCTGCATTATTGGTTAAAATAGTCACTCTTTGTTGTTGTAGCCCCGTGAATTAGGTAAGATTACAGTATAGAGTACAGTATAATGTATTAAATGGAAATCTAGCATATTTAAATTTACAGTCAACATAATGAGATGGGTTTAACTGGGGAAGAATTCTGGCTGAGGTTGATTAATTAGTAGATTATTTGTTCCTTGTTGTGCTTATCACCTCATTGAGTTATTTGAAGCAAGGGTACCTTGGCCAAGTAGCTCACAATCAAATATGGTGTTATCCATATTATTGATGGGAGCTTATTAGTGTTAAGGGCACATAGGGGAAATAATGCAGAGAAAGGGAGGGTAAGGAGCAGCAAAGTAAAGAGGAAGATGGAGGGTGAGAATCACTGACAGGAACAACAATTCCTTTATGTTCAAATCTGTGTGTGTGTGTGTGTGTGGGTGTGTGTTTGTATGTCTCTGTGTTGTGGAGTACCCATGTTGCCAGGGTGACAACATCAGCAATCATTTCCATTATTCACAGTTTTGGGGAGGAACACACATCCCACGACTCACTGAGCTGTTTACCCACCAATACAACCTGACAGAGTACTCCTAATCAGTGTCTGCTGGGAACTGGACTTTTGGACTGTTTTGGGAGCTTCCTGTGTGAATTTCTGTTGGAAAAAGTGACTGGAGAATAAACTTTGAGAGCAAGATCGTTAATGAGCAAGTGAGTGAGTCAATGGCTCTCCCATGAGTTGCCATGACTCACCGTTTCTTGTCTCGCATCCCTGTAGACTTTCAAACCTGGTGTGAAGATTTCATTTTCATGAAGCGTAGAAGTTTCTCTTCATTTCCCACAAGAACTGGGGCCTGTTTTACAAAACACAAACAAACTATAATAATGAATAATGAATTATTATGAATATACATGAGTGATAGAGAAACATTAAGACAGTGAAAGTGAAGACTGCTGCTGCCTGGAGGTAAACGGTATTGTCAATGCATATGTAAATCATCTTATGACTGTTGTCACTAAGGTACAGTTGTTTTCATTGGCGCATTATTGTTTTTTCTTAACTTGTCTGTTAAAAAAATCTTTTATTCATAAACTCTACCTGGTTTCATAATAAGGATGCTATGAGTTATCAGTCACACTGATATCAGTAGTCAGCTAATGTGATCTACCTGCTATTTGTTAGAGGAGCTTTTTATAGGTAATGTAATGGTAAGTAGCCTGGAAACAAGGTACAAAATATATAACAAAAGAAAAATAATGGAGGAAGAGCACCCATGTTAACAGGCTCTACTAGGAATCATGATGGCGCCAAGTTGTCCTTCTAGTCAAATTCTTATAATAGTCTACATCATTTGAGAATGGCCTTTGCACCTTCGTTAAAGGAAAATTTAGACATTTTGGGAAATACATTTATTTGCTTTCTTGCCGGGAATTATATGAGAAGATTGATACCACTATCATATTTGTGTGCTGAATATGAAGCTACTGCTAGCAACCTGTTTCCAGCTTAGCACTGGAAACTGGAGAAACAGCTAGCCAGGCTGTGTCAAAATCTAAAGTGTAAAAATGACAAAGTGCTGTTTTACAAGGGGTTATGTGCTGGAGCACATATCCCAAAATGTCAAACTTGTTTAAGTATTATCATTATATAACCAATATCACATTAAAATATATAATAAACTGCCAATCTGCGGCTATTTATGAAGCTCTATATGTTTTCAGTCATTACCTCTGAACCATGATGGGTAGACGCAAAATTCTTGGATTCCTTGGTTTCAGGACAATAAGTATGCAAGTAGAACTTAAAATATGAGAAACATACATTAAATAGATTATTTGCCACTTTTATTTTTTTGCCAAAGTTTCTCAACTCTTCAACAACTTTCTACCAATCTTTACCAATTTGGATTTATAGAAGATGTATTTGGCTGAGCCTGTGCACAGAGCTACTACTATCCCTGTATTAGACATTATCCAGACATCATGACTGCCATCAGCCTGATTGTCTGTCACTGTGTATTTTGATGCATATCCTAATACAGATGTATATGAAACATTTCTAAACATTTTCTGTTTTCAAAATAAGTATGTGGTATGTAGAAGTATGCATTCACTGAGTACTTTCTAGTTTATGTTATTCATCCATGGTACCCACACAGGTGTTTTCACTTATTTAGCCTCCTCTCAGGACTGTGTGTGTGTACAAACTGAGCTTGATTGACATTGCAGGTCATGTTTACCATTGTAGTTTAGTATGTAAGCATGCTAACATTTGCTAAATAGCACTTAAGTACAGCTGAAGCTGTAGGGAATGTCATAAGTTTTTCAGGTATTTGGTCATACACAAAAGACTCGCAATTCATCTAATTGTTGTTGTTGAGAGATTTCATTTAAAACCAAAAATGTCAACCTCATGGTGGCGCTAGAGGAAAAGTCAGAGGATCATCAAAGTCTGTAGGCTTCATCTGCTGGGGGCCATGAACGTTTTGTAAAAATGTATAGCAATCCACCCAGGAGTTGTTGAAATGTTTGATTGATCAACCAACATGCCATCCCAAGAGCAACACTGCTGGTGTGGATAAGAGTGCAGTTAAATACTGCTGACAAGTGACTTTCATATACTTTACAGAAATACATCAGTCACTGTAGTGATAAGATATATTTAGAAGTATGTTGACTACCACTCGCTGGTTTGATTGATTGTTTGATTTGATTGAGTAAGGACTCCATCATTGTAAGTATATAGTGAAGCTGAACAGAGACCAGTGTTGTGGACACATGAAAATACCCTTCTGGTGTTATGAAGCTGGTTTATGATGCAGGACAGGACAATGAAAAATTCATTTGAGTGTAAAAGTCATAGCAAACATTTTATGACCCTACAAAACCAGTCTGTATTCACATCCACACACCCACACCTAAGTCATTACATCCTCCGCCAATAAGATGGTGTGTGAGTTAATGAGGCAACTGGGTTTACTGCCTAAGCATACTGAACACACACGCACACACACACACAAACAGCTGGGTGAGTAATGTGCCAGATGCCATTGGCTGAACACACAGTGGGCTGAATAGGAATAGAACCAACTTTAGCTCAGTGGCATTAGTGTAATTGATGGCACCCGTCCTGTCCAAAACTATATTTGAACACAGGGTTTTCTGACGGCCCAGCAGGCCTGGGTACACTGCAGCCCCTGGAATCCACTCTGCACAGGAAGTGACAAATCAATACTAAAGAACAAACCCACAGAGAAATTGTAAAAGATAAATATGTTGGGTGTAGTTTATTGAAATCATGTTACAGGATATCTGGGTATGGGTGCCCTTTAAGCTTAAACACTTACTGCACTGTTTACTGTGATTTCAAGTTGCTAATGTGTAAAGTAGCCCGGTACCACTTTAATATATGACTTAATGATATAATAGTATAGTATAGGATATAATACAGGATATCCTATGTTATCCCCCCACCACCACCACCAGCACCACCACCCCAAATGACTAACATGAACTCAATGTTAGTGTGAATGATGAAGTGAAAGAAAGTGACACTTCAGTCTGATTATAAGGCTAATATAAACATTCTTTATTCATCAACATTTATTTCTGAGCTTTCATAAAATCAATATACTGTTGTTATGACTAATTTGGAATTTATCTATAACCTCATATCAAGATCACAACAGTATCCTATAAATAACACTACAGAAACCAACGTTTCTTGACCAGATGTTCCAGTTTGTCCAGGATTGTCCTGGTTTCAAGCTGGGTGTCCCAGCTGGTCATTTAGCCGGCAGACTGAGCTTGTGCACACTGACAAATACCTTGGTGGATTTTAGGGAACAAAACATAATTTTTTGTCTGTTGAGACGCTGTCCATAGTGTTGAAAGGAGAGTAAAAGTCTGTGTTGAAAGTCTGTAGCCATGGGAATGCTGAATATACAAATGACTGGATGGGTAAAAGGAAATTTTTCAATTCTTAAAACACAGTTTGGCAAAGTTTGGATTGAGTTTGTCACCAGAGAAAAGCGTATCCTCTGGCCATTTTAGGACACAGTCAGACAAAGCTTTCCATTATTAAACCATTGGCTCAGATTCATCAGTTTGAGCTGTACTCTGTTAGTCTCAGGTGTTTTTAGGTTTTACTCGGAAGAAATGTTAACAATGCTAATATTAGATTGTTAGCTAACATACAGCACATGTTAACGTACAGTTAGCATGTCTAGAAGTCAGGCACCTGGACGATTCTTGGAGACAATACTAGCATGTTAAGAAGATATCTAGTAAGAATGATTTGTTTTTTACGCTTTTCAGTGTATAACTTAAAGGTCCAGTGTGTAGGATTAAGTGGCATCTAGTAGTGAGGTTGCAGATTGCAATCAACTGAATACCCCGCCCCTCACCCTCCCTTTCCAAGTGTGTAGGAGAACCTACGGCGGCTGTGAAATTTGCTAAAGAAATGAAAGGCCCTCTCTAGAGCCAGGGTTTGGTTTGAAACATGGTGGCGGTGGGGATCTGCTTCCCATGTAGATATAAAGGGCTTATTCTAAGGTAACGAAAAGACAACAGTTCTTATTTTCAGGTGATTATACACTAATTAAAACATACTTATGAATATTATATTCCACTTCTGCCAAGTACATTCCGCTAGATGTCACTAAATTCTACACACTGGTCCTTTAAGTGCTGAACAAGTGGATGCACTGGATAATCATTTAAAAAAAATTCAATGGATAACCCAAGTCATTATCTAACAGAGTCACTCATCATCTGGGGCCCTTAAATATCAGTACCAAATTTCACAGCAATCCAATATTTGTCAAGACATTTCACAGTTTGATCGTGATTGCTGAGCATACCTAACTGGCCCCTTAATTTGAGATTAGTCATGCAATTTAATGAGCCATGGCAAATGTCAGTTAGAGGTCTATACACTGATTATTAGCTTTCATGGAAAAGTTACAAAGTTTAAATGCCAAAAATGATGTGAACAGGATTATTTCTTGATATGCACAGACACAGGATTAGAAGGCAGTTGTAGTAATCCAATAATGCATCAATGTCTGGGTAAGCAAGTTCTTACATTTTAACCCTTACATTGATGGTCAATAATCCCATATTAACCATTTATGTTTTGATTGAATTATTACTTTAAACAGCTTTCCCCCCAAGAAGTACTGTGTAGCATGAACTGAATTTCAGTCAAACTGTTAATGGGAATATGATCAACCCTGAAAAAATTACCACTGGGGTCGATCTGAACAACAAGAGAGAAAATAATCTCAAAGAAAATTCTCTGATGATTAATTAATTTATGCATGCACATATAACGTAAAACACTTCAAGTGTAAAGCTTGTGTAAAGAGCTTGATTTATCCTGCTACACACTGCGCGCACACACACACACACACACACACACACACACACGCACACACAGGGGCTTTTGAAAGGTTTTGGTGAAGAAGAGGAAAATAAGGAGAGATGAACTGAAAAGAGGGAAACTACAGGTGGAGTGGGAAATGACAGGAAAGGGTATAGGCAGAACTCATGACCAGATAGATAGGTAGAAATAGAAGAAAGAGTGAGCTGAAAGGTTCATATAATGGGGCAAAACGAAGAGAAAAAGGGAGACAGAGATAGGATGGATGGTAAATCTGCTCTGGGTCATAATTGCATGATGCAGCAATGGGCCCTGTCCTCTTAACCTGCCATTACCACACACACACACAGACACACAGACATCTGAACAGTGTACAATAGACACACTTGCAGAGAGAGCACACACACATGATTGATTCATTTTCATACATATGCTTTTTTCTCTGCAGTCTCTAAACTCTGTTAAAGTTTGGTGTAGAAATATGCATATGATGCTAGAAAGCTGCCTCAGCATCTCACAAACTTTATTACATTTAAACCTGATCCACTATAGCTGTATTGTCTCTATAGATACCAGCAACTTTGAATTAAAGTCGAGTAATGCAATGCAAAAATGCTGACTTGAATGTAAATATAAAGCAATATCAAGAGAAGGGGAACAACTAAAGTATGAGATGCTCAAAGGCTTTGATGTGTACCTGATTAGGAAGAGCTTAGAGAGCTTATTCATCGTTCTCAGTGTGCAGTGAGAACTAACACTTGTTAGAAGACAACATTAATAGCAAGCACTACTTTAAGAAAACACTCAGTTGTTGTCAAATTATCCAGGTCCACTTGCTGAAGTTGAAGGACATGCCTTGCCCCTAGTTTGTAATGCAGGGTTTCTGTTAAAAATGTGTAATCTCAAGCACAATCATAATGACATCCTCAAGGTTATGCTGCTGTAATGGTAGGTCTTTCCTGCCTCAGTGGAAATAGTGTATTTTATGTTTCTGGCTTGTTTAAAATAAACATCAAAAGAACTGGATTGGTAACAGACATCCTCACTATGCTGGCTTCATCTAAAAACTTTAAGATCATTACAGTCAACACATGGTAAGGAGTGGAACAGACTGTGCTGAGTCCCTACTGTGGCCCATTTACATGCAACTAAGTAATCAGGTTACTCAGAGAAACCAGGTTACATGGGTAATCAGGGAATGCATTTACATGCACTGTAGTAATGTGGTTTCTGTAAATCTGTATATACATGCAGCAGATAAGTACCCAGATTTCTCTCCTACCACAAACCTTATTTTGGAAGTGTTGCTTACTATTGTGGTCGAAGACACTGCTTCCTGACTGCTTTCTGGCTTCTTTTTTTCTCAAACATTCAGCAGTGGAAACTGACTTACTTAGACTTCTACGAGCTACTTTGTTTCAGTTTTAGTCAAACTTTGGATGCAATTATTTTAGATATGAAGACACATCGCTCCATGTAATGATCTCTCCTTTCATCCATCCGTTCCGCCGTGCTTTCTCTGTCTGCAGTCTGTTGTTATGCGGATGCATAGTTGTAAAAAGCCGATTAGAAACTTGGTTACGCATATATGTGGCAGAATATTCAACATTCTCCAGGAGAAAACTACCTGGGGAAACCTGGTTTCTTTAATCATCGACACCAATTACGGAAACCAGCTTTCCAGTTTACATGACAGTTAAGAAATCAGCTTTGTGGAGAAAGCCGACTGTAACCTGGTTACTTAAATGCATGTAATGCACTGACTTATATCCTGTTTCATAGCTCTGAAACTCTGTTATTAACTCTTCTAATTCACATGTTTTTCTGTTTCTGTTGTCCAGCAACTGAATGAGTATGAAATAGCTATTTGATTTGAGTGCATGAATTCTACAGTACCTGTAACAACAGCAAACAGTATTTTCCTGTGCTGCTGCTCTTAAACAGCATCCAAATCAACATGATCTGATTGCAAATCTCAGTGTTACTGAAGGAATTTAATATTTTCCTCTGTCAGTTGTTCCTTCTCTCTTCCTCTCTCCCTCTTTCCTCTCATCCCTTGCTTTCTTTGTATCTTTTTTCACAGGCGGTGGTTGCCAAGGTAACTGACATTAATTCTTACATCCATCGATTCAGTGCTCTACTCATTACTATTTACCTCTGTGAGCCTTGGTGTGTTTGTGTGTCAAAAGCTTACCTAGAATGCACTGACTGTGTGTGAGTGTGTATATGTAGTTGTTGTAACCTTTGTCCGACTTCATGTTTATATCTGGAGTTGAAATTTTCGTTAAACTTAATGTGTGTGTTGGTGGTTTCATTGTTTCTTTGCATACAAAAATGAAGGTGAGAGATGAAAATAAGAATAGAGTAGGACACAGAATACACTGGACCAACAGGCACACACACCTTATGTGCTTACAGTCACATCATTTTACTCCATGATGTGCATTTGTGGAGTGATATGATCCAGGACGCATATATACGAGTAAAGTCCTCTCCTTCTCACTCCTCTCCTCCACACACACACACACACACACACACACACACACACACACACACCTGACTTCATTATCTGTGCTCTGCGATCAGAATGTCAGCAGCAGCAACCATGGTAACAAGTAGAGAGAGGGAGACTGTTGAGATTCACAGCCACTTCACACCAACGCATCATTAATGTCATTTAACTCGCCCCTCGGTGACACTTTCTATCTCTCCATCTGTTTCCTTCTTTCGCTCCCCGTCTCTCCCGCTTTCCTCTCACCCCTCCTCCTTTCCTCTTTCTTCCCCTCCACCCCCACCTCCTCCCATGCTTCGCTCTCTCTCACCCATCTGTCTCACGCTATCTCCCTGTCTGAGTCAGGTTTTTATACTGCGCTTTGCTGATGACTCACAATACCTGGTTACTTCCCAAATTTCCTAGTCTTGCTGCCTCATTGCAACACAGCTGCAGTGTGCAGCTAGCTGTACTGGAGTCACTGAGAGGGCTAATCTCTGACATTTATACATTTATTTTACTTTGTGCGTGAATAATCCAGTGTAACACCTTCTCTGCGACACATTGGGACAGGAATTTCTTATTAGAAGTGAATGGGACTCTTTTCAGCACAGTACTCAGAGGGACCTCTGATTGACAAATTTTATGCACTCAAGCTGCATTCATGCAGAGCTTCTGCACTTCTATGACTTGGAATTTATTACTTTTTCATGCATCATTTCTGTGTTACAAAATTTCATTGATGGATGAGATGGGAAAGTGGAGGACAGCAACACACAGTCATGTAAAGTAAGAGGCCAACATAGTCTAACTGATATATTGTAATAATAAGCACAAGTACTTATAACAGGAGTGTGTCCATTCATTTTTTTTAAGAAAACTGATTTTTGAGCCAAATTGTGGGTTCAAATCTGCAGTTTCATGCCAAAACACCCAGGCTTTAAACTAGCAAACACTAGGTTATTGTATTTGAGTCATCTTTTTGTAAACTGCACCAGTTTAAGGCCTTGCCAACATATTACAGCCCAGACATAGTTACAGCTAGAGGATATTACAAAGTTTCTCCAAACAGAAGACAAAAAAGCAGAGGAGAAGACAGGGACATACAGTAGTTGATAAATGGAGTTACAGTGCCATCTGCTGGCCAGCTTAACAGGAGCAGCAATGACTTAAGTTTGCAATATGTCATTATTTGTGGAGGAGCCAAATACCAAGTGCAACTCCAAAAATGTATTTAATGCAATAAGTCATACTTAAGAATCAGGTAATAAAAGTATGATTCTTTAGCCAAGCTAGATAACTGTGAGGTTCCATTTGTGCCCTTTAGCTTTTGCTTTCATTAGATTTCTCCTTGCTGTAGTTGTGGAGGAAGTACTTCAAGTAAACGTCCAGCTTTCAAAACAAACAAATCAAAGTGCAATCATCAAAATGTACTTAAAGCATCAAAAGTAAAAGTACTCACTATGCAGCAGAATGGCACATTTGACAGTTATATTATATTAGTGCATTAGGCATTTTAGCTGCTTCAGCCATGGCTGGTAGAGGTCATTTTTACTAATTTATATACTGTTGGGTGTTTTAATTTAAAACATATTTTATAAACTGATCAAACATTTCATATTTAAAATCTTAAAAATATTCCTTTCTGAAATGTAACTAGTTGAGTAAAAGTACAAAGTAGCATAAAATGGAGATACTTAAGTACAGTATTTGAGTATGTAGCACTGTTCTGCTACCAGACTTTATGAACAGCGCCCTAGGTTTATTTACTATCAACTAAATAGTGATGATGATATCTGTCCAGTTTACTTCTATTACTGTGTCCTATTTACATTACACATGCAGCACTGTATGGCTTCACCTCTATCTGTATTTTCCCATTTAACCTGACTCATTGAACTAAGAATTACCCATAAACTTTATGCTTATGCCATAAAATAAAGCATTTATTCAAATAAAACTATATACCAAAAACTACTTCTCCTTTCAATTAGAACTTTTACTCCAAAGCCAAAAACAAATGAAGGATAAATACAAACAAAATAAAACAAAATAAATCTTCCACTCAGGATGTAGTGGGATACAAAAATATTAACATACCTAAATTGCAACCACACACATACTATAAGTTCCCTGGTTGTGAGTTCAACCTCATCTTACAATAAAATCTCTGCTAACCTAAAGCTCTCAAATTCTTACAGTAAGTTAATCAAATACTTTTAGTTACTAAAATATCTTGTAACTAAACACTCTTTAAATTAATTAATATTCAAATACCAGTATCAGTAAAACAGCATCAATTACACTGATATTGCACTTACAATATCTGTGGGCATGACAGCTAACCAAACTAACTGGGTTAAACAACATCCACTTTCCGCTAGCTTAGCGTTAGCACCGGCTGCTAGTTTAGCTCAAAACTCTGCAGAGATGAAATTCACGCAGTCCAAAAAAAAATACACAGCTCACAGTGGCAGAAACTCACAGCATTTTCGTTCCCAAACTCCCAAATTTCTTAGCAAGACTAGTAATCTTAAAATGGGTTTTGGTTTGAGCCAGTTTGCTCTCTCACACACACACCTGTTAGCTTGCTCCATTGTTTTGTTCCCACCACCTAGCCAAGACACATGAAGTTACTTTTAGGCTATAATCGAAGGCACAAAAGCATGTTAGGGTGCGTAAATAACATAAGCTACTTTCATTTGTTAATACATGCATGTTTGAGGTTTTTGTCTTAGTTTGTGCCTTATTTTCTTCCATTTCACTCAATACTGTTAGCCACTTTTAGCTACATGTTTTAGTCAGGTATCTCTTACAAGAAATTACACACATATGAAATAGCTATAAACACTAAAAACACTACATTATGAAATAACCATAGACATATAGCTTAAAACAATGCCATAGGGAAAATAACAAAGACAACCCAGGGGATGTCTATTTGCTTTGTTGTTCCAGTTGTTGGACTTTGTTTGTGTGCTTCGTCTATGCTGTTGTTGTTTAAGTTTACAAAAATGATCAGTAAAAATGTCCAGCCATACTCTACACCATCTTCCAGATTATTAATAAAATTCGTGTTCATATGATTAATGTAATGTATAAAACATTGACCTGATAGAAGAGATGTAAAAGACCAAACAATAAAAATTCAACCTATATTTTGTTCATCCATATTATTACAAAACCCAAATTGTGTGTTTGTTCTCTTGCATCACTCATGACCATAGCAGTTCCCTTGCATATACCATAATTAGTATAAATTAATCTTAATTTATCCAAGTTAAAAATCATCATGCCCACCTATCTTCATCCAAACATATCAGTTTTGACTTGGGAACATTCAGACACTTTTGAACGTACTTGACCTGCTGCTATAAGACTGCAAAGAAAGCACACAGCACTTTTTGCTCAGATTGAAATGTTTTCACCTTTAAGCTGCTGGCGCACTGAATGTCCCAGAGTTTTTTTTAGAAAAGAGGTACACCCTGTAAAGCCAGCCAGGTCCCAGTTGGACATAAATCCGAAGGGTTTTGGATCACTTAGATTTAAAAGCTCTTCAAAACTTTTTTTCCTGCTAGAATTCCAAAACCGTAATAGGTTTTCTCCATAACAGAGGTCCTTGTAATTCAGAAAGGAACATGGTGTTATTTGTTACCTGCAGGGGAATCCTACAGCCCAATGGACAGATGTACACCCTTAGGAAACAGAATAAAAGAGGTTACTTGACTTTTGAGTGAATTTACAATGATAATGTTTATATATTATACATAAAATAACATTGACAATAGAATCCCTTCTTGTATGTTCATATACAGATAAATCTCTACATTTACCACATGACAGGCAAAAAGGGAAATCAGCTCATACTGTGTGGAGTTTGACTATTCTCCTGGAAACACAGTGAAAAAACTATTTGAAATATAGCTACACATATGACATGACCTCTTATGTTGTTCCAACACATTTATTATATACTGTTTACACAAGCCATCATACTGCACCCTTGCCCATCGCCTACTGTGGCTGAGCCATGACATATCCCAGACTGTAAGGTACAGTACCAGTCAACAGTTTGGACACACTTTCTCAGTCAAATAAATGAGGTGTCTCCGAACTTTTGACTGGTACTGTTGATTGAAGATTTTATCATTTTTTTATCTCCTCAACTTCCTGCTTGTTCTCCTTTTCTCATTCTCTCTCATACCCTTCTTCCCTCACCACTTCCCTGACTGTTTTGGTGTCAATTACAGGTGGACCATCATCTTAGCAGCCTGAATCAAACAAGACCCTTCACCCCCAGGTACAATCCAGTTCTCTGAAGTCTCTGCTGGGGGCAGGAAGGACACTGCAACATCTATGTTTTGTTACAACCCAGCCTATAGGGGAAACCTTGGTGCAGAATGAAAACTCCCTCTTCCCAGATCCCAAGAACCACCAGCAACAAGGATTATGGCCCTCAAAAGTATTTCTTTAAAACAACTATTATGGGACATTTTGGTTTCAGGGTGAATTAAAAGCAAAATAACGAACAAAATGGAGCTAAATTATTCAACCCTAAATTAGTAACTCAAACAAAAACACACAAAAATATAAATCTCTTACCTAAACTTAATAACATAGGAGAAAATAGATTAAACAAAAATGATTCTCACCACTACAGATCCTAGGGCTGCTATACATACTTACAAGATACTATTTACAATATTTTACAAAGGGGTAGTTAAAAACATGTTTGCAAGTGGAGAAAGAAGGAAGTGGGAGAAGGCAGCCTTTTAACCTGAAGCTTATAGGCTGCAAACAATTAGCTCCCTGGAACAACCTACACACACTCAATCACAATCACTCACACAGCCAATCAGAGAGGCTCACCTGCAGCCCACTACACACAGAGCCAGTTCACCAGAGAGGAGGAAAGAGAGATCTACAGGCACATGCGACCTCTGCTGGAGGTCACACATACAAAACCCAAATACAAATACATTATTCAGCAAAGCACAAATAGTGGGTTTTTGCCAAATATTTGTATCATATGAATATTTTAAAATGTCAAATACCAGCATGCATGTCGGTTACATCTATCAGCAGGTCTCAACAAGGGGAATCACATCAACCTGCTGCGTGATGCACATTTCCTAATTTGAACATCACTCCTGGAGTTGGGGGTTTTCCCCAGAGATAAAGCTGAGGTACTGACATACACAAAGTGCTCCCAAGGAACTCACCATAACCTGTTGTTCCCCTTCTCCTTTCCACAATATTAGATTGTAAAAAATAGGCAATGAATGAAAAGTGCAAAGCAAGAATCACCTCTGAAGTTCCCCCCTACACATTACACGGTGTGCTGTCTCTGTGTTATGGGTGTATAAATAGATAGAGGTCTGTCTGTGTCTATCTGTCTGAATAAAGTTTTAGTTCAGTTGTCAGTGCAGTCATCTATGATCTGAGAGACTCCAGTTCAAGACCCGGTGTGGGGACCTCCTTCATAAGGTAGTTTATTCATGAACACTTATTGTAACACTTTAATTTTCTAAAATGAAAAGCACAATAAAAACAAAAACAGGATTTTTAAGCCTCTTTCCACTTTTATTCGAATACAAATACAAATAATTTTGCTGCCTCAACAAATACAGATACGAATACAGATACTGAGCTCTCTGCACATCCCTAATAGGCACTTTAAAGTAAAAAGTGAACATCAGACAATCTGTGAGTGTGACGTCTGCACGTTTACCCTCCAATCTACCCAGGAGTAACACCTCACCCATGGTAATATCCCTTAAAACTTATTCCTATGAGGATGATAGAAAGAAATGTAGGAGACAGGGAAAAGGAAAGGGGGAAAGTGTCCCAGAATAATTTCTGTGTTTCTTGTATATTGTTGTTGTAAATCCTGCCATTGAAAGCTTGCATTCCCCTGCAGGCCTAGGATAAAATCCCCCTCAGGGTCTTTGCTATTCTACCTTCATATCTGCTTTCCAGCATTCTCAACAATAAGTAAAATAAAGAATCTGAGTTCACCTCATTCCCTCAAGCTTGGAGACATCAATTTTTATTTGTAACATAAGACAGTGTCAGATTTAGAAATATATGAAAGCTGAGGCTGTTGTTGATATCATTCAGAGGAGAGTATTGGTGGCTCAGCCTGTTATGAACCAAGGCACATTTTCTATTACTAACATAATAATAATAATAGCTCATAGTCCGGGAGCCAAATAAGGCTGCACATTTTGACAATGCAGTGTGGTGGAATGAGTTTCTTGGAATTGGCAGAAAAAGGCAATGACACTCCAAATATGGAGCAAGTATTCATTGTACTTACTGATGATGATGAATTTGATGTTTGGTAGTTATTTAAAGCTGCTAACAATGGATCAACTGACAACCTTTATATGAAAGATGTCGCTCTGAGTGATGAACCCACAGATAACTATAACCCAATTCTGCAGCTCCTCTTTAGTTCAACAGAGCATTTTAGCCTTTTTGGTTCATATCAACCAAAAACAGTATCACCATATCAACTTAAAAGGTGATAATATGTTAGTAATTGTGTTTACAGCTTGTTGTGCTTCCCTCAAGTGGCCAAAAAAAATTTTAAAAAATCAATTAACGCAGGTTTAAATTTATATTTTAGGCTAATGTGTCAGTTTTGATTCAATATAGTCTATCATTGTTGATGCATAGCTGTGGCAGTTTGCACTGTATTTTGATTTGATAGTTTATGGTAATTTTAAGACCTTAGGTGAATTTTAGAAGATTTTCTAAGTTTCTATTCACTTAGTTTCAATTGCACAGGAGTAGCACATTCACAGTAGATACAGACTCTGGTTTCTAGTTGACATTGTGGGTGTATGTGATGTGCTATTGTGTGTAGCTTTGTATTTTGTATAATGTGTCCTGTGTGTTTTTTGCTTTGTACTGTTTGTTATTGTGCTGTTATATGTTTTAATTGTAAGGGACTGAAGATGAAAATTAGCTTTAAAGCTAACTCTGGTGCAGTACATCAAATGCTAACATTTATGATTAAAAAAGTACATTGTCCCAATAAATACATTATAATTATTCAGTAGCAACAGTTTAACTAGTATCAGGCAGTTAACAAGCCAACTTTCTTTGTACATTAGCTACTCAGCTAATATGATGTTGGCTTGCTATCAGTAGAAATGTTTAGGGCAGTGGTTGAGGAATTATTCAGATCCTTTACTTAAGTAAAAGTATTCTGTGATTTATACTCTATTACAAGTAAAAGTCCTGCACGGAAATGTCACTTTAAGTATTGTGAGCAAAAGCAAAATTACTTAAATGTACTCATAATTTAGGAAAATGACCCCTAGTGAGTGTTACACAATTATATATCACATTATTGATCCACCTTATATATTATTATGCTGTTAAATCTGTAACCATGCATCATATTTTAGATGAAAGATCTTAATCTGTAAAGTAACCAGTACCCGATGCTCTAAAAAAAATTTTAAAGTTAAAAAAAAAGTTATTTCACTGTAGACAGATTTCCAAGCAACATCATCAATGAGATGCATGTGCAGACGAGGCTTAGAAAGTAAACCAGGATGGTCAAAGCTTATGAGAAGATCAGCAAGTCAAGTTGTTTTTGTACCTGCACAAATCGCATAAGTCATTGGATGTAAAACATTCATTAAAACCTGCCATTTATCTCAGAGTGCAGAATTAGCTGTTTTTAGCTTCAGAGATCTGGTCAGAGCTCTGGATTTTATGAAATGCAACGGGTTGTTAAATTAATTATTTTTCAGAGAAAACACATCCAATAGGTGTGCAGAGAGATCAGAAAAAAATACTGATTAAATCCTGTATAGCCAGTATACACAACAATCCAGTATACTGCAGTCAAACAGCAGGAATTATATGCTAACGTTACTTTATTGTTTCTATGCTAATGTTACTTTTGGGAGGGGGGGTTCTAATCAGTGCTGCTGGTTGATGGTTTGGGACACTCACAGTACATTTCTCTCTAACTTTGTGTAATCTGTGTTAGTGTGATCATTGCTTGGTCGGTACTGATGTTTGGTCCAAATTATCTGGTAATGTAGGGGGGTTTACAGATCCAATCTTAAACCTCCAGAGCTGCTCACAGATTCATCAGGGCCGCCCTCATAATTTCAAACATGTTTTGATATTTAGGAGTCAAAATCTGGATGATTATTTCCTACTTTTCAAGCGGGACCTCAATAGCCAATAAGAGAGACAAGTTTACAAAGAGACGGGGGTGAATGAGAGGACTTTTGAAATGGCAACCGTGAACAAACAACAACAAGCTGTTGTACAGGTGTGTTGGACAGCTGTTATGGAGGTGTGTTGTAGTGTGTGCATGTTTGAGATTAGAGAGAACATCTGTGAAGTTTCTCCTTATGTGTGTGATGCAACCCAATTTCAAAATCTGTTAGGATTTTAAAACTCATGTAGTCTGAGCCTGCTTTAACAAGAGCTGACTGATGTCTGTCAAATGTAGTGTGTGGTTTCAGTGTCACACATGATTTTACCATTAAAAGTGAAATGGTTTCCAGCAAGTTGCTTTATTTCTAAATACTGAAATGATGTCTGTTTATAAGCTATGAGGACATTGTGGCTATGTATTTTTCAACCCCTGCTGTGAAAATTATATTATATGTAACTAAATCTTTATGGGCAGTGGCTTTTAAGCCAAGCTAGTGGTTTGGCTCAAGGGACGACATCAGGGATCAAATCCTATTCACTCTGGTGATCTCTGACTTTTCCTCTAGCGCCACCATGAGGGAGGGGCTTTCTGAGGCTGTTTGTCCATCCAACAAGCTGTTGAGGCATACTGACCAGTTTAGTCTTGTTAAAAAGGGGACAACTCTTCTCCCTACTCCAAACTGTATTCTGCATTTTGTAATATATGATCTCTGTGAGTGGGTGCACTTTATCTCTGTACCTGGGAGAAAATTTGTTTGGAAGTTTCAATATATTCCAAATTAAAAATAACGTATTCTGCATATTTAGGCCACAGTATGTCCGATCAAGTTAATAGTTTTGTTACCATATTGCCATAGTTATTATAGGCAACCGTGTTATAGGAAGACCAAGTCAAGACTAAAACTAAACTAGGAAGTGTTTTGAATGTGTTCTTACATCTCTACTGTAGTAATGTTACTAAAGGCAATGTTTCTGCTGTGGAGTTATTATTATATTCCTAAGATATTCATCTAGGTGCTTGTCTCAATATTTGGACATCATAATAAGTATAATACTGATTTTAAATAAAGACAGGAAGCTGTTGTTTTACTTTTAAACACTAGATGGCATAAATGAGCCATCACTGCAGAACTGTTTGCTGAGTGAATACATTTTACTCAACTTTTTCTTGCATGAATAAAAGACTATGTAGAAGAGAATGTATCAAAATTCAAATGCTGACAATGACTAAGTTTGCCTTAAATATATTATTGGTGAATATGATGGTCTAAGATTTTCCTTTAAGTGACGGAAGGAGATTTGATTTGTCCGTCAGAGCATGCTAAAATGAGTTACCTCTCAGAGAGAATTTGTTTCCTAATATTATATATATATCCACTTAAGAGTAGCTAAGGGGCTTTTCAAAAGTAATTTTTTGGTTTGTTTCCTGTTATATTTGGAGTACTGTTAAAAGGGGAATAGAAAGTAAAGCAGGGACTTTTTGAGAAAACAGTTGGCTCAGAGGATTTTATCCATGGAGGCAGGAAAAGTGAATACAAAAGAGCAAATTCAAGAGCCAAATATATTAGATATACTATACTAAGTACAAAGTGTTTACTATGACTAATGTGTATGTGGTTAGGAGTTATCTAGGCAATTGGCCAGCCATTGTGGCCTAAGAGACAAACAGGAAGTAGAGAACTGAGAACAGCAACTGAAACTGAAACAGCAGTTAGCGCTCTGGTTAAACTGAACGAGTTGTGTGTGTGTGTGAAACAAGGAGCCATCTGCATTATTTCTCACTGCTCTGACGAAAAAGCTAAACCGCACACTCGACACATGTATCCCGATATTCTTGTGCAGTCATTACGTGTGCTAACTTGCAAACTTCAGCACAGCACACCAAACCTTTCATTCTTATCTCAGAGCTGAGCTCTAACCTAACGTTGTCCCCATTTGTACAGTAAGAACAGGCAACATGTCCTCAAACTGGAGGACTTTGTTTTTACTGGAAATTTTTATCTTAACGGCAACAGAGATAGAAGTTGTGCCAGTCTCTCACAGGCCATAAAAACAGACTCTGATCTTTATGAGTGCACAAGATAAACCCTTAGCAATCTTCCTCTCTTCTACATGTCACAAAGCACAGTAAACACTTAAGAATAAATACAAAAAGTCTTTATTCAGATTTACACGCTGATTCACATGTAGTTTACCATAATGTACAGAGATAAAGTGGTGACATGTTGCAGTGAAAAACGCTTTGCTTGATTGCGTGTAGCTGAGTCGTTTTTTTGTTTTTTTTTCATTGAAAGTGAATGTTGTTTTTATGAGCACACCTTGGTTTTAACTTAAAGAGTGATTCAGTGATTCTAAATCACGTGAAGCAAAAGCAGGTTGGAAAGATCAACCAACTAAATGATAGAGCACTTTTTAATAGCAGTATTACAACCTGCAGACTTCAACTTTCACTGCCTACGTTTGTAATGACATCCCTTTTATACATATAACAAGGTAGAAATGGACTAGTTCAAAGTGTACTTCACTTATTCCATGCTGGACCTCTTTATGGTAACATGGTCAGGCTTTCTGAGCCAATCTAAATTAGTGAGGGTCTTAATATTTGGTAATTAGACAAGAAGTCTTGAATATTTAGAACTTGCTGATGTCAAGTTAATACTGAAAACACAAAATTACATTTGCATTTGTTTTAAAGGCCTAATATGGACCATGTTATTTATATACCAGGCAACATCTGCTGTAATTTGGCACATTTAAGGGTCACAAACAATGAAAGGTTTCTGATTTGGTCATAACAACTACATGGCTGTACATACCCCAACTGTAATTTCTCATTATAGCATCCAGAGGGGATATGACTGCAACAAGAAAAATAGTAGGCTCACAAGGATAAATGCATTGTTACAAAAGGTATGTAATATTAAAAGACATCGCTTTAAATATTGCAGCTTTTTGAGAAGCCTGTCCATGGAGAACTATCATGAAGTGTAGCCACAGAGAAACAGAAAAAAATTCAGCAATCTTTCACTATGAGTTTCAAATAATGAAGGCACGTGAAAAAACATTTGGTAAAGCAACACCTATCCCGAGTCTGCTGTCAAGTAAGCCCAAACCCCTTTGATTCAATGAGAATCTTAAATAAATTCACCATGATAGTAATGTGCGTCCAGTGTAAATCACTTGCAGGGTTTGGTTCCAATCATGGCAGATTCCTATTTGTCCTTTTCTTTTCCTACAAGAACATTCGGAGCTGTTCCCACTGGAGCTCTGCTTACAGCAGGCTGGGAAGGAGGACTGTGCTTTAGCCTGCTAGCTGTTAACATACTTAACTTACTGATCATATACTCATCACAGTTCATGACTCTCAGAGACCTTAGATTACTATTTCGTTTTCTAGTATTTTTAAAAAGGTATATGATCTTTGGCTAAATATTGATTGATAGAAACAAATGAGCTCATTCAGATATAGGCTACTGAAATGAGAAACAAAGAAATATCTTTGTTTGCTGCCACAGTTCAGTATTCTGTGGTTTCATTAGCGCTTTAAAAACATCTGTAGAGATTTAAAGACTGTAAATAAGTGGTTAACACTGAGGTACACTGTGGAGCTACTGTACTCTACAAAGAGGAATGGAGAAGTGGATATGATGATGAAATAGCAAAGATCTGGCCTGCTCCAGCTGTGCACAGATGTTTTGAACTGGGAGATAAGGGCATAAAAACAAGTGTGACTTAAAAACAACAGCACTCAGCTTCTGCTGATGTCAGTCATCTGGGATGCATCTCAAATCCCTGTTCCTTGTTATCTTAAGGACAACAAGACTTCCTTACTTTACATGCCATCAATTAAATGCACAGAATTAACTGTAGATTGCACTCACTCAAGTTAAGATGTTCAGATGAACATATGAAACCCTGAGAATCCTCCCTTTGTCTTCTTCCTTTGACACAATGAGTTTAAATAGAAATATTACATGAGGATGACCTTTGTTACTTTTTTACCCAAGTAACCAGGTCAAGAACGGTACTCCCTGTGTACAAATATAGCCAGTGCTAACCACTTTTCAGCTGTCTCAATACGAACAGGCCTCACAGCTACCTGCATGTGTCACTAGCAGGCTAAAGCACAGTTAGAGTCCAGCCACACACTATCAAAGGCACACATCATCAATAAGGCTTTTTCCCCCCTCCATCTCTCCCTCTCTCACACAAACACACACATTCATTCACACACACACACCAGTGCTGATCGTAAGGTGCAGAAGCGGCATACATACATATGAGCTATGTACATTATTAACACCAGGAGGCAGAGGAGAGGAGAGGACATGAATATATGTTCACAGTCTGTCAGTGAGCCTGTTGGTTTTTTTTGTCAGTTGTGTGTTGGCAGGTACATTGTCCTGAGGTCTCCAGACAGACAGATACATACACATACATACACACACGCACACACGCAAACATACACGCCTGCTTTCCACCACAGGGCAAATCAGGGCTCATAAGTGATTGTCACTCTTGATCTTGATAAAACAACATGCCTTTGATTCTTTTTGTGTCTTCCTGTCAGTAGAAGTAGGTTGGCTAAACAAGCTGCAGTTTCCTAGAAATTATTGTATTCATTGATTTGTTAAGAACACTGGTTCGTTTTGCCATCCATGTGTTTCCCAGTGAAGAATTTGATGTTATGCTTAATGCTAACACTTGAGTTTACACTATTTTGAGATAATAAGTAATCTTGCATTACATGTGGCTAATCTAGAAGATTTATGCAGGAGATATGACACAATGTTTATGAAATGCAAAAAAAAAAACTTCCTATGATGAACTATTAGGGACCATTTCACATAGGAAGTCAATGTTTTAGCTGATGGGAGACTGTTAAATCATAACAGTGGATGAATATGACGATGTAGTTTCAAACCAGGCTACACCATGGCAACACTGACTCAAAGATCATTTTAAAATGACTTCATTTACAGGTTGTGCAATTAAAAAAAAACAAAACACTAAAAACTCTACACAACTAAAAGCACATGTTTCTTTCATTAGATAAAAGTGGTGTATTTCTTTCATTTGGCATAGTGTATTCTTAAGTGTTAGCACAACACAGCAGGGAAAATCATCTAGCAGTGACACATGGATGATTAAAAGAGCCAGACATAATCCAAACCAGATGTGGACAACGGACGTGTAGGGATGGGTATCGAGAACCGGTACTAAATTGATACTGGTTTCTCACTGATCAGTACTGAAATATTGATGAGCTCTTGGACGAACGGTGCTGCTATCGGTATTCATATAACGTTAAAATTCATTCTAACATAGATGGCATTTTCAAATTCCTAACCGCCCCCTAATGATGATGATGAAACCGCCGGCGTCAGGTTAAATTTTGGTGTAACTTAAGGTTGCGCTGCAGCCTCTCCTCTGCTCTCTGTGTCAGTGTTTGACCGAGGGCGGGGCTCAGCTCCACCACACACACACACGCACGCACACACGCACGCACACACACATGCACACACAGGGGGGACAGCAGAGCAGAGAGGTGGAGACAGTGAACCAGGTGAGGTGGAAGATAACCTTTGACGACAACTACGCTTGTTACTGTAAGTGCAATAAAACCTTTGCGAGTAAAAAGTATTTTATCAAACCACCTGTTGGACAAGCATGAGCATGTACAAACCAGCCCCTCCTCTCTACCAGCGGTACCTGCAGCAGTGAATCACCTCAGCAGCAGAGGGAGGAGGACACAGGACAGGAAGAAAGATTGATGTCGGTGTTCTTTATTCTTTCTAAACTTCACTCAGTATTTTCATGTCAGAACTATTATTTATCTTACTGATATTTTAGATTTCTTTCCAATGAGATATTAGTTAATATAGTGATTTTGCTGTTGTAAACATTATTGTTGCTACTCTATAACAATATTTATTTATATTTAAAATATAAATAATTTCTAATCTTGTTCTGCATTTTTTTTTTTTTAAATAATATACATTTTAAAAAGCTTTTCTTTAGTAATGAAAAAAAGAAAAGTATGTATGTGTAAAAATGTATCAATAAGGAACAGGACAGATAGGGAGTATCAATAAGAGTAGTAGTATTGATAAAATCCTAATGATACCCATCCCTATAGACGTGCGCACGATTGTATTGATTATATATGTATTTATTTATACCACGCGTCTGCACACATGAATGATCTCACGCGTTTCGTGACGTGTACGGTCATAAATTTTTAGCTGCACTCCGACGGTCTGCAGTCCCTCACAGTCATGGGAAGATCACAAATTCACATCATGCAGACCCTCATGGCCTTGCAGATGCAGACAGTATAAACTGGGCCTAAGTGCTGACCAATTAATGGGCAGGTCAAGCCATGGCCCAAACACCTTTAGGCAATTTCTCTGATTACAAGGAAAAATGAGGGGATTTCATGGCCCAGACTGAAGCTACAGTAAAATCAAAGGTTTTGAAGCTCGCCCTCTTTAGGCTCCATGTGGCCGTCACGGAGAAAAGCAACATTCTCTGTCATTCCTATGCCCTGGAAGCGGTGATGATACTCCCTCATCTGGGAACAGAGGTCAGGAGGAAGTGACATCAGAGGTTTTCATAATGACGCTGGCCCGCATCTCATGGGTGTGACTTGTCGCCGGAGATGCGAGAGAGTTCTGGTTGTAGGCCGGCACCCAGCTGTCAGCGTGGTAGCTGATGAGGGGGGCCGGGTCTCGCGTGCTGGTGACCCTGAAGTTGGGCTTGTTCGCAGTGACGAAAGTGGCCATGCCGGGAAGAGAACATGAGGGAACCCTGAGAACTGGTGTGTTGTAGTCCCGCCTCCAGACTGCACCCTGTCAGTCAAAACAATGAAAAAGGAGAAGAAAAGAATAAGAGGAAGGTAACGACTGTGCAGCCAGAGTCACAAACATTGTGGTCATTTCTGACGTATGTTGTGGTAAAGACACCACCACAACGAAATAATCATAAAGCTCTGTAACCCTGTCACAATATTTCGACATTGTATGCTTCACAGAATGCTGCAATGAAATGTCTTATATGTGGAAAAAAAAGTGTCAATGAAACTGTTCAACACGAGCTAAAAACAGCAGTTATTCACAACTTCAGATAGAGATCTAAAGGAGAGTTTCTACATAACACTTGTGTACTCTTACACACACACACACACACTGCATACCACCAGTGGTGTGTATGTGTGTGCATGTGCATGTGTGTTCACTGTGGGTACAATGTACTACAAAAGGACAAACTCAAATCAAACTGTTAATGTTTGACAGTCACAGTTCCTGATAAGGCCCTCCCTTTTCTCAGTTTCTTGCAACATTACAGGAAGACACACACACACACACACACACACACACACACACACACACACACACACACACACACCCTGTTTCAGCAGTGAGGTTGAGACAGGTAAAAACCTGTTTATCTGAAGATCATGCCAGTTAATAATTCATTCATCACTCTCTCCTGTGTGTGTGTGTGTGTATATATGTTTGTGTAATGGGATATTCACCTGTTTGGTGTCTTCTGTATCACTGTCTGTGTCGCTGCCTGTTGGAAATAAACATACAAGATTAAAGGTCAATGAAATTGTGTTCAGGAAATGATTACTGATGCCAACAAGCCAACCTCAGATCACCAACAGCAGAGAGAAAGAGAAACACAAATAGTGGGAAAGATATGGAGAGCAGAAGAAGGAGGAAGAATTTGTTTAAACCTCTATTTTAAACAGAAAACCACTTTAGGCTCATATCCAGCAGTGTGTTTCCGACTGTTTAAACAGTTAAGTTAAAACATCTGCACACAGTAGCACAAAACAAGTGCCTGCATGGATGATGGTAGCGATTGAGAGAGATGAAAAACATACAAAGAAGAAAGAGGACAGATGGAATGACTACAACTCTAAACTGATAGAGCCAGCTCTGCCTGAATGACTGGTTGGGAAAGAGAAGTGAGACGAACAGTTTTCTGGGTGGTGATGTATAATGAAAAAAAATATATATAAATATAAAAATATCACCATGTCTACTCTCCAATGAGCCTTTTTGCCCTTGAATTCCAGCTACAAATTCAACAACACAAAACCTGAACAAGTCTAATCCAAACACTGTTAGCAGTTGTTTCACATCTGTTGTTGCTTATTTTCAACAATCAGCTGGTTTGCACATACTGTTCCTCACTTCAGATAAGATGTATTGACTGCCATAAAGAAGATTCAGACACTATAAGTGAATTATGTAATCGAGGATGATGTAATGACAGGAGCCACCATCTGCTTTTGTAGGCTATTCCATATAAACACTAATTAATCCGAACCAAAAACAAAATATGATGTGAGTTTGACAGCCAGATTAAGCTGCACATCAGTCTCATTACGTATTGCTCTAGAGAGTTATTGTAAATATAGTAATCACTATGTCCTAAAATGCATTACTGTGGTCATAACTCTAGGTAACTGTGGCAGCTGCTTCCTTCTGAAGGCCTGGTACCCGGTAACCAAACCAGTTACGCTACAAAATGTGGTGAAGTTTGATATGTGTGTGGTGTGTCATCTCACCGCAGCATGAAGACACAGGAGAGATTTGGAGCGGGTACGAGTGGGAGGAGCTAACAGTCTGCTCTTCGTTCTCTGTGGTCACTTCGATTGTCTGACAGACGAATGGCAGCTGCTCGCTGGTGATCACGTGATCTTCTACTGAACTGTGAATGGCTTAAC
The DNA here is from genome assembly GCF_914725855.1 of Thunnus albacares. NCBI lineage: Eukaryota > Metazoa > Chordata > Actinopteri > Scombriformes > Scombridae > Thunnus > Thunnus albacares. The sequence goes on from NC_058115.1 coordinate 6,875,798, forward strand.
ATAGAGAGAGAGGATGTGTTATGACAGGCTGATAACATTCTGACTGGATTTACTGATAAAACATGTGAAGTGCGTGCATCTAGCCACTGCCGCGAGATAAAAAGAAAGTGATTTTTTTTATTGTTTTCTCCAACAGCTATTGCTAAACCTCAAATGTGTAGTTATCCATCATTTATCAACTAAAAAAAAAAAAAGACATCCGACACCAACTTCCTCTCAATGTAGTGCCGTCACTGAAAAACTAAACACAAATCACAGAGTACAACTACAGTAAACATATAGAGCAAATATTTGTTCATGTTGTTTTCCTGCAATGTGTAATTTTTTGTGGACAACCTTGTATTTATCTTTATACCACTGTGTTTGCACAGTAATGGTATTAGGCATGATGATGCTTATTGTTTTTTGAAAATGGTTAGACTCAATGCAGCAGAGGCGGAGATATCCTGAATTTTTCTGGTTCCCAGTATGAAATTAAGCTTCAAAATGCTGGCTCCTACAATTCCCATTATGCAACTCAATGGCGTATTTTCCCTGCCTGGGAAACACCCACGTCTTTCTAAGTCCACGCCACCAGTAACACAGAGTTTCTGTTACAAATCAAGTCGAGTCTGATGAAATCACCAGGGTTATTTTCTCAGACTTAATACAGTTCTAAGGAGAAGATTCAGCTGCTTTCACAGACACTGCTCGTGCAAACTGATCTTCATGTGTAAAATTTGTAGAGTGGCCCTTTAAATGTAAACTGCACATTAAACCAGCACCCTCAGTGTAAAGGTATAGACAAGTATAGAAAATCTTCAAGTCAAAAACAACAACTTATCAACCACACTGCCAGAAATATTAGAATTTAACTAGAAACATGCCTGTGCTTAGATTTAGCTTTTTCACAATAACACATCCAAACACAGGCCAAACCCAGAGACAGGTCACAGACAAAATAACCACATTATCATAAAACAGGAGACACCGGTGGTGTAGTACCTGAGGCATTGTCGGTCACTGTGAGCTCTACTACTTCCTGCTTGATCACTTCCTGTTTGATCGTTTCTTGTTTTGTGTAGTCGATGGGTCCAACGTGAGCTTCAGAGTGAGTCCTGTCTGGAGACGAAGAGGCTACCTGATGGTGAGAGGAGCAGAGAGGGGAAATAGAAGAAAGACTGTTGATGACTGCTTAAGATGATAAAATGGACAACTACATTAAATCCACATTGTATACACAGCAGGAAGCTCCTAATTCAAACTCCTCAAACACAAGTTCAGTTCTCAACATAATAATCTACATAGATTTTCTTTGATAAGACAGCTGGGATGTAGTGGCCCAACCGGAGACATTGGATTTGCTCGGGTATTTATTAAAAAGATACTTGTAAGTGTGGTTTGAGGGTGCTTATACTGTATAAACAGCTTATTCCAAAAAAGGACACATCCTAATATCTGGAGCATTTCAAGCATGTAAACACATTAAGTTGACCACAAATACTGAAATAGGGTTTCATATTAAACATTCCAAAACAGCTAAAAACAAGTCATGTCTTGCTGTTTATCTCTTCTCAGTATTTCAGATTGAACAGTTTAAGCTGGTGTTGTTGGGATTATAGCATCTCTGACTTGACTTTGCACTTTGAGATTCACTGTGAATCAAAAAGTGCAGCACAAATTAAATGTATTATTAAAAGAAAACACAAAATAAGTTTCCTCTTACTTTGTGCTGACTCTGGAAATAAAGCAGTCAATCCCATCATTTCATCATTAGTTAACTGGAACTAGAAGCTACTGCTTTTACTTGTGTGCATTGTTTGGAGAGACGGAACCAAATCAGGCAGGAAAGCTTGGCTGAAGCGCCTGTTTTCTAGTAAATTTCAGAGTCATGTGAGAACAGAAGCCACGGTTGATTGTTCAGGCAAGTTCATGTCAATTTGCCCGCTCACGAGTCACCCCTTTCATGGGAATCAAAGCGACAACATTTCTAGGTAAAGTAAAATATTCCTGTGAAGCCTGACACATCACTGAAACACGTTTGTCTTCTGTGGTATTGTTTCCCCCATCATGCTGCTGTTCTTCAGCTGTGTTTTATGTATGTAATGAAAAAGGTTATGTCAGGTGTGACTACACTTGCATAAGATACTTTTGTGTTATGTGCCACAAACACCACTAGTTTATCTACCTCTTTATTTCCCTTTGGCTTCCCCTCCTTGTCTGTCTTCTTCTTTCCTACATGGACACACAGACAGAGAGAAACACTTTTAAGAAACTGATTTAAAAGCCACAATAGATAATCTCAGAAAACTGAGAGTTCATCTCCAAACCAAGCAGCAGCAGCAGCAGCAGCAGCAGCAGCAGCACTCACCTTTCTTCATGTTTCTCTCCGCGGAGGAGAGCATCTTATAGACTCTGAAAGCATTGGTTCCCTTTTTGATACTTTTATCCTTCACCTCCTCAATGTCTGGCAGGCTGTTCATGGCACAACGGAAATTAGCCTTCCACGTCTTTGGGTCTGGACGGTCTATGCCTGGCTGGTATTTCCCTACACATTAATAAAAACAAATTGTCGCAGAGTCAGAAATGTTGTTATTTCTAAGTAAGGAATGTTCAACTCACAAAACTTCACTTTCCATTAGTGCTGGGTAATATATCAATATTATATTGATATCCTGATATGAGACTAGACATCATCTGAGATTTTGGATAACTTAATATCATGATATAGCATAAGTGTTGTCTTTTCCTGGTTTAAAGGCTGCATTACAGTGAAGTGATGTCATTTTCTGGACTTAACGGACGGTTCTAACTGTTCTATTTGAGAACAGCAAACTTATTTTTAAAACAGCTGATTGCTTAGAGGAAGCTGATTTTATCTGCTTTCCAAACACCTAAAGTGCAGAACTGTAAATGAGGTCATATAGTTTGCCTCTGCCAATTCTAAGTTCATTTTTAGGAAACTTTTTCTGCACTTGTGGACAGCCTCCTGGCAGTAATTTAGTAGATTCTGGAAAAAATTCTCTTCCTTTTCTTCACTACTGATGTGGCAAGAAGTTGTGGGATTTTCTACTCCTCCAAAAACACTGTATGCTTCCTTACAAGGTACCTTAAGAAGAAAATTCCTGAGGCTTAGCAGAATGAAAAAGTCCTACAACTTGATCACTTTGATTTCTTACCTACAAGTGTTACATAAATCGAAAGTCTCTTTGATTTGAGACAGAGAACTAGTATTGTGGCTTGAAGGCATGAAAATGAAAACCGCTGAAAAGGAGAACCAGTGAGTGAGAGTTAGGTCAGTGTGTTACCTGTATGTATGGCCCATCTCATGAAGAGCGGAGCATCTTTCTCCAGGTCCCAGCCGTGACGAGCAGCGTGCATCCACGGGATCTGGAAGATTCTCTTTTCCTAGACATTTTAAGGTCACTTTTAGTCAGTAATGCACTGTCACTCTGCAACCATGAGCATGTGTTTGTTCGTCTTTCCACCCACTTTTCCCCCACAAAACAAATGTTATTATTCAGCCTTTTATCAACTGTATTGCAGTGTGAGAGCATATGCAAGTGTACTCACTTTGTTTACCCATTTGAGTCCTGGTATCTGACAGGAGTCGATCTGTTCCTCCAGCCACGGCCGCATCCTCATTCTCTCTACCGGCATTGTGGCCTGTGAACACACACAAACGTCTGTATATACACAACATCTGCATGTATGGTAACTGCTGTAAGGCTTACATTATAATTAATGTTTAAAAACCGTCTTCAAAAATGTACGTTTTGATAAAAAAGGTTGTAATTTGTACAGGCAACAAGACAAATACCATAACATACTGGCACATGGTTTTCTCTGACAGGAAGCAACCACTTAAGATTGTTTTTCCATACAATCAGCTTTTGGAGACTGTTGAATCGATCATGTCTGTGGATGTAACAATAAAAGTCCTGCAGTATTTCACTGTTTGATGTGTGTTACAAAGAACAAGTTCCATAAAACGCTGTTCACATATAAAACTGTCAAATCATGTTTGTAACTGTAGCCATACAGTCCACTCCCTTCCACAACCGCTAACTGCCGTTCTTTGTCTGATGAATTCTAACTTAAACACTTAAGAGGAAAGACGAGAGGAAGGACAACAGAAAGGCATGAAAGAAGATAAAGAATACAGCTTGTTTATTAAAACAAGTAGAGCCGACTTTACACCCCCACCCCACCCCACTACATCTGATTTAAGAGCAGGGTTGTGATCCCTGTCGTCCGATGTGATCAAAGTCCGGTGGGCCAGATCAACCAGTGAGCCTGACACTCCCCGCACACAGCACAGTGTGCCAACACACTGCCTCCTGACGTGAGAGTGAGCTCCCTAACAGGTCAAACAGGCTGACATGGCACCACATCAAATACAAAATATTATCCCTTATTATAAGCCACAGGACTGAAACTTCCAGCTGCATCCGGCCTGCTGCTCAGTGACACGCTGCATACATAGAGGCTGACCGCAGCGCAGTATGTCTATAACTCTACTACTAACGCAAGTTCACAAAGGTGGTAGAGGTTGAATAAGTTAAGCCTGCATGTTAAGATGTTATCTCAGCTTAAACTAATTTTAGACCAACACTCTTTGTTATACTACTATGTGGTAGTATGTTCTTTTTTTACTGATTACACAATGAGGGACATTAATTATCCTTGCAAAAGAAAAAAAGGAGGTAAAAAAATAAAAATAAATAAATAAAAGCACAAGCAACTTAATGTAAAAGTTGAAAGAAACTTGTACAGTGTAAACTTAATAGAAATATGTAATATTCAAAATATCTGCATGATAGCTAGAATGATAATTCACAACGTCTAAAAGGTACGTTTGTAGGTTTCAGGCCAACAAATATTTGAGTTTACCTGTAAAGTACTTAGAAACTACATTTTCCCTGCTTACCAACAACCACCCAAAGATATATATTTCATTTGTGAAATAACAGCTAAACTTCTTTTAGGTTGCAAAACGAGATAAATAACCTGTAATGCAGTTTAAATAATACTCTCTACTAGGAGTCCTTTGATGTACAAACACATGTACTAAGGCCTGAATGCAACACGAAAATAACTCAAAAGCCAGTCTCATGTCACTGCTAATATCACACATTATACGTTCAGCGAAAATACTGGTAAATACTCAACTAACAAAACTGTTCCCCCTTTATACTACAAGATATAAAATACCGAATCAAATTGTAGCCATATTGCCTCTGGTGCACAATGTTAGTAGCAGGTTTGTTGGCAGCGAGGGGTCAAGTCAAAAGTTAACCGCCGTGTTGTTTGTGTACTGCCACAAAAACGACAAAGCCAAAAGTGAAAATAAATGTCATTCCTAGTCAACAAACCCGGAGAAAAACTACAGTATTACTTTCACTTACACAGCGAGCTATGGACCCGTCATGTCGTCCTGTAGGAAGTCTGTGTGTGGTGTGAGAGCAAGTCAGCAGCGTTAATATGCGGAAACAATGTTACCTGTTAGTTTGGACGGCCTGTCGCTTCACAGTCCTGCTGCCAGATTAAACACACGCGAGGCTCAAGTGGGACAACTTAATTTATTTTGTGGTCTTGAATGGAAAAAAAATGGAAAAGTGTGGCCGTCGTTTATTTCTGTTTCTGTGTCGAGACCGAAAGCAAAACAAGGCTGGTTCGGGAAGTGGGGGCTCGCGCTGGAAATCCCCCTCCTGCTCTCGTGCTCTCTCGCTCTTGTCGAGCTCGAGCGGCGTCGCGGAAGTCTCTTTGGCCGCGTGCGCGCTCCCCCAGGAAAAAAATAACACACACGAAGAGGTCTCACTCTGCTCTTTATTCGTGGTACCATATAAAATCTAAACAAGCATGTCATGTATCTCACCAAAATTAAAAAGTTCGACTCGTATTTGCTGCACCACGCTTGTGAAACAGCCTTCATAACCATCCGAGGGCAGCACAGATCCCCAGACTCTTTTTATTCAGCAAGGTTTTTTCATATCAACTCTTGTTATTTTCTTTATGTTATACGTTTTTAACACTGTAGCCCTTTGAGATTTACTGCGAATGAAAAGTGCCGTACAAATGTATCAACTAATAAACCCAGTTTTCACTGCATGTCAGTTACTTTTTTGGTAATTGACTGGTTCCAAATGTGTCTGTGAATTTGCATCATTACAGTACAGTATCAACTAATGTGTGTCCTGCATTACTTCGAAACTGTGGACATGTGGAGTAGCGCAGTGGTTCCCAACCTGGGGGTTGGAACACCCACAAGGAGTCACTGGGTTAACGTCAGGGGTCACAAAATGATAGGACCACAGAAAAAAACATATTTCTGACACCTTTTTTAAAACTTTCCTCAGAATTTTGCATTATTTATTATAGATTACTGTATTTTATCTCATCAAGCCTCTAAAAGTTATTGGAATAAATAACAAAAAAAATGGGTATAAAACACAGACATCTTGGGGTTGGAGTTCAACAGGGTCCCAGTAAGCAACAAGTTAATCCAGTCAGTGTTTAGATTGGGAAATTGCAGTTTGAGAGACATGTTAAAAAACACTTTTTAAATATATATTTTTAAAGTATTCTTTCATAATCTTAAATTACCATTTTATCCTTTCACTTGAATATAATGATAACAAATGAGAGGCATAAATTGGGGCAAGTTGTTGTGTCCAGAATTAAACTGAACCCCAAACCAGAGTGTGGATGAAGTGTCACGTACATTTTTTATTGCTATCCCTGGCTGTTACATAGTGTGTGCATGCCGTGGTTGTGTGGCTGGGGAACTTTATTGTAGCTGACATTCTGCCTCTACAAAGGATAAAACCAATGGCCAACTGTATCCATTAAAACATTTAGTCATCATAATATGAAGCATGAAGTACTGTCATGAGCCCAAATTAACATGTATGTTGTGAGTAATAAGTAAGACTAGTTAGAGTGTAAACCAGATGTTTAATTGCAGAAGGGCACATGGTGAAAATTAACGCCCACTTATGGATCGTTTTCTTCAAAAACATAGACGATCTTTGATTTCATTTTCACTTCCTCTACACATCCCCCCTCCCCCTCCCTCTCACCCTATCTACCCCTTTCTCCGCGGTTGATGCTGGAAATGAAACTTGCAGTTTGCACCAGCGTGTACGTGTGTGTGTGTGTGTGTATGATTAAACCCCACCTGCAGTTATTTGAAGAGGTCAGATTTTTTACTTTATTTGCCTACACTGAACTTATGCATAGTTAGAGTGCTGGGGTCAAAAAGTGAACACATCCTATTTATACTGAGTGTAGTCATATTAAAAACGCAGCGTTGCAGTTTATAATAAAATGTTTTTTATGCATAAGAAATGCAGTTGTTTCTTATCTACAAATTATAATATTGCCAATATACTGAAAATGTATTTACTTTTCTAAAATCGTAAGTTGTAAGTGATATTAGACTGATTTTTTAAGCTTTTGAGAATTTATATCATAGCCAATGTTGTGGATAACTTTATATCACTTTACAATAAACACACATTAATGTATCAATAGCAGCTAACTGGCTTTAGAGGTGTCATGATTATTCCCCTCTCTGTTTACATCAGGAGAGAAACAGAAAATAGGATGCACTGTTATTTACTATATGCAAACAATTGCCATTAAAGACATGTAAACGGTGACAACAGACAGTTTTGAAGTCATCCTGGGTCAGGTCATAGTCCTCTGGACCAGTAGAGCTCTGAGTAAAGTTAGGGTTATCTCTGCTGAAACACACACACACACACAGCAGCTGAGTCTGGGGAGGGGTGTGATAATCTAATAGAGAAAGTTTATAATTTAACAGCTGACAGGACAAAAAAAAAAAGCACTTCTAGACTAGAGGAATAGGGAGGTAAAAAGTCACACTACAGATACTATATGTCATCTGGTGTTTGTTTTAATTATGAGTGCTTACAGTATTTTTTCATTCTAGTGCATCTAAAAAGAAATGCAACCTCTAACCCTGGCAGAGTTGTTGTCTTGCTCTGTAATTGAGCCCCACAGACCGGTTTAACCCTTCATTCTTTGAATAACTGACATACACAGAGACAAGAGTGACAGCTGGGAACAAACCTGTCACCAGATCTACTAAACGGACACACAGAAGATGAACAGAATCCATGGAGAAAACGGCTTTTGCCAAAATGACGTGTTCTGTGTGTCTCAAGGATTAAATTCAGCAATTTCAGTTCCTGGAACAATGCGCCTTTGAAGGACTGCTGACTCATTAAAGGCCCTCAGAGCTTAACTACATGTGTCTCTAGCTTCCTCTAGTGGTTGCATGTTTGCTCTTGCAAGTCTTTAAGCCTTTTGGTTTTATTCCTGAAAAGAAAATCCTTGTTACGTTTGTCTTTATGTAGAATGGAAACTGAAATTTGTGTGCTGAAATTTTTGCCCCAGAGCAAACGATAACCAGAGGACACAGTTACTGATCTTAAAACACATTTTGGTAACAAGAGTATCAATGAAGTAATATTTTTTAAAACCTACCAAACTTCTATGATCACCTCAAAATTAAAAGAAATATTCCATATCTTCTAAAACTGTTCATATATGCGGTACACTATTATTATTATTGTGTTGCTTAGCTCAGTTTAAGTGGATTTTTACATTAGCACATTACTTAGCTTACACATTACTAAAACTACGAAAAGACAATCATCACGTCTTCTGTTTGGCCAAAACCTGTAGTTATTTATGTTTTCATGGGACAGCCTGGTTAGAAACTCAGAACTGTGATAACGTATGAGGACACAGTCACAGTGATCTTTTTGTGCTTGTAGATTTATTGTGTGGTCAACTAATCGTTCATCTTATACAGTGTACATTCATGTAGCAAACATTTTTAAAGTTCACATTTTTAAGCCCTTTTTGGGGGATTTACTATGAATTCATTCATTCATAATGATCACAGAAAGTGGTTAAGGTTTCCCTGAAAGATCAAACACTAAAAACATACTTATCATCATAAAATCCCTTTTGTCCTAATGCTGATGGTACATTTCATCACATTACAGCTGTGTCAGTTTTCCATTGCAGGTTACTCTCTTGTAGGTAAAAGAAAGAGAACAGTTAAAGTGGAGCCCTGAGTAGAAATCAGACTAGTGAGGAAAGTAAAAGTCTTTAGTCAACATGGAGACAATGCAGGGGATCTGCTTCATGCCATTAAATCCAGGTAGGTTGGAGGAGGACTCAAAGTTTAGCGCCACCTTGCGGTTGACTCGGGTCATGATCTGCATCAGCTCCAGCTCTCCGCTGTGACAAAGCAACATCTCACACAACGCCTGCATGAACCAGGAACCGTTGAGCGTGTTCCTCCATGAGTAGTAGCCTGTTGGACGGTTATAATGATCAGTACTGTTTGAGACATCTTCATCAAATTGTGATTCTGCTCATTTTACTGTGAAGATACGACAAGCCATAAACAGCATGGTGCAGGTGTTCCATATTAGTTGTTACTTGGGGAACAACCGCTCTATTTAATAATTAACTATGAAGTAATAAAGCATCCAAAAGGCAGAAAAAAGTGGACAAAAAGTCTTTTTCTTTCTTTCTGCCATTACTAGTTACCTGGAGCGGTGGAATAGGCATACAAAAAGTCTGCCTCCACAGGAATCCTCTCTATTTTTTGCTCCTCTACGCTGTCGGTCTCAACCATGGCTCCACCATCCAGCTCTGAACCACGGCACGCCTACAACAGACAATGTTTTATGGAAAAAAGCAGTAGATATTACTGTCAAGTGATTTTGGGACACATGACACATGTTGGGAGTAGATGGTGCTCTATCATATAGTTTTTAACCTTATTGTGTCCACCACCACGTGTATAAATTGACTAACCTGTATGAAGAAGAGCTTTGGTTTCCCCACCAGACTCTTGCAGGCATCTCCTTTAAAGTATTTTGTCAGGTCTTCAAACTTTTCTAAGCCATCAGTGCCATATATCACTCCCTCATCTCCGTGACTTAGCAACACACATACAAATGATGCGTTTTTACTGTGGTCCTCTTTGGACACTGGAAACACACAAGGAAACAAGACAGGGTTAGATTAACAGTCCAGATTACATGTTATCTTGAGGAAAGCACAGATATTTTAGGATTAAACCGTTTTAGTTCTCAGGGAGGAAAAAAAACCTACATGGATGTTGACTTTACAGTTCCTCAAGATATTCATTTAATTCATGAAATTCTAATGTTTTTCTGTCACTCACTCTGCCGTTGAGATATATATATATATATATATATATATATATATATGTATGTATGTATATATATGGGAGTATAATCCTTGAGAAATAAAAATCAATTACCGCTTGACATCATGTTCTTCATGTCCTTCACAGTCAGATCATTGGCCATTTTGACCTTATAGCCCAGTTTAGTGAAGGTTTTCATAGCAGAAGCAGCATCAACGTCAGTCCCGTTACGAGTACTCATCCCTGCAGAGACACACAAGTCAGAATGCAGACCCTTTTAATATCAGCATCTACAATTCAGTCCAAAGAACAGAGTCGCAAGCTGTCGAGACTCATGCAACAGAACCTGGATCTTTTGGTCTCACACTTTCACAGTTGCTGTTTCTTGTCTAATTGTGTGCGTTTGTGTAGCTGACATGGTGCAACACAGCTGTGACTCAACTGACTGTGTCTGTTTGGGGGGAAAAAAAAACACTGGCAGGATAAAAACTCAAGTTTCCCTCAGTGGACTTCAGTGAAGGAAAAAAACAGAGGAGGCAGATGTGTGTTTTTTGTGATTTTCTGGTATTTTTATACTGTTATACCACAAACAGCCTTTTGCTCCGTAGCCTCTGTTTAGTCACTGGTGAAGTTTCTGCCCGGATCAAAACCATTTAATTTATTAAATCATTATCGTTTTAATTGATACATATATATATGGGGTTCTTGAGAAATAATAAGCAATCAGCCTATTTCCAACAGGTATGTTCTGACCCGGCACTGCACTATTATTACAAACACACACTCTCTCTGGATACATGAATGCAGAGTGCAAAGCGTGTGTGACCTCAGAATAATTCATATTAAAACAGACAAAAATCATTGTTGTTATAAGAAACATTTTCACTTTTATGAATCTGGATCTGATGGTAAACATTTGAATATTATTATGCATTAGTATGCTGTGATGTGAACTGCAGGACAAAAGCCTGTTCACTTTCTGTGAGTAAAACTAAAGATCAGCGCTGTCTGTGTGGTTTCTCTGACTGTGTGATCATTCAAACTGATTGAACTCTTTTAGCTGCATGATGTCAGCCTACAGAAGAACGTCTGTCTTCCTGTTATGATGTCAGCGATTATGACATATGTCTATAAATGAGTTCCTCAGAAGTCAGAATCTCTTCACCGGCTGAACAGAAAAACAGTTATTACATGTGTCAGACACTTGATATGATCTTATGTCCATCTCACGTGTTAGATCATTTTCAAGATCATCAGCCACCATGGCGAGAATAGACGGCAGAGCCAGCAGGATGTAACACTGCACTACTGCACAAGACTATGAATGTTTTAATGGCTTCATATTGTGTCTAAAGCTCAGACAAATATACAGCACATCATCAGCACAGATGCAGATGAATGATGAGATGACATTTCATACAAATTTACAATGTCGTCTTAATTTAAACTCATCTCTCACAGTCAGATGAAAACATAGATACCTGTGAATGTCTGCCTGGTGAAATGCCTCAGATTAACATGAATACATAAACAATAAATAAAGGATTTACTGAAGGGTTCCAGTATAAAGTGTAAATGTGAGAGGAAATGTGATCTATTTCCTCTCAGTATTAACAGATGACTGTTTTCCTGTTTTTCTGTGTTTCTGTTTTCTGTTCTGCACAGGACTGTAACAGAGGGATGGAGGACATGAGGAGGCACATGGAGGCTGGAAGCTGTCTGTCACTGAAGAAGAGAACAAGGAGGTTAAAGAGTGACTTCCAAGAGGAAAAAGACACAGAGAAAAAGAGATCTGGTCTCTTCACTGCCAGCTCTCTTCTCAGGAGGAAAAGTATGAAGTGCTGGAGAAGGCAGCAGGGTCAATCAAAAAAGAGAGATGAGCAGATCATCTCTCTTCAACAGCGCCTCCACACTCAGAGAGGAGAAACGGAGTCAGCCAGCTCGAAGCTCAAAGACGAGCACGCACCACCGCTCACATTGACACGTTGGCTCCTGCTGAATGAGACGGAGTCAGCTCTGAAAGGGAGCAAGCTGACCTGTCATACTCTAGAGGAACAACTCAGGGAGCAGCTGGCTGACATACAAGAGCATCACCAGAGAGAGCTGTCAGAAAGAGAAGAGTTTCCAGAAGGAGCTTTCTGAGACAGAAAGAAAGTCCAGAAAGGAGCTCTCTACGCTGAGGGTGAGAGGGTGAGGTTTGAGAGAGGAGGTCACAGCAGTGGGAGAAAGAGAAGACAGAGCTGGAGGAGACGCTACAGGTCAAAGATGAGATCTGGATCCACGAGGAGGCAAAGAGGAAAGAGGAGAAGAAAACCTCCAGCTTCAGGTTTGCTGCCTCAGCTCATCTTTTTAACTGATTTCAGATCACGTCAGAGCTTTGGAATTGAACACAAATGATCTTTTCTTTCTCTTTTCAGGAACTCCTGATGAAAAAGGAGAAGAAGGAGAGTGAAACAATCAGAAAATAAGTTTTCTTGATCTGATTCATCGGCATTCTCGCTACCAACGCTCCCCCGCTCGACCACAGCTGCTCTCTCTCTCTCTCTCTCTCTCACACTCTCTCTCTTTCTCTCTTTCTGTCATTTTTACAGTACAGTCTACAGTGTGTCAGTTAATAAATGCTGCAGCTTGGGGGTTAGCTCTGAAGTTAGTGACAATGGGTTAGCCTAACCTAACGAGCACTCAACCTGGGGGGAAACACCGAACAGGTCGTCAGTGACCGTGACAGTTATGAAGTTCAGTTTTTTAATTCCTCAGTGTTTTAAACTCTCACACCCTGTCACACATCAAGCAAACTAAGCAGCTGTTTGGGGCCTCCAAATTAGGGCCCCAAAAGTCCCCTGTAACTGATAAATGATGATATGTGACATTATTAGATTGTTACTGATTTATCAATGTGTAAGAAGCATTTTACAGTTGAAGAGGCTCCAGCTATTTTATATATTAGTTTAGCTGTGGCTCTGAAGCTGCAGTCAGGTCAAGTCATACATGCACTGATATAGACTATGTATGTATGTACACAGACGCATACACCTATAAATACTATGCACATAAATACATCAGTGTCATGAATTAGGGAACATACACATGTGCACACATATGCAACACATGTAAATGGATTGTTATGTGATGTAAATACTGTAAAAAAAAAAAAAAAAAAGGTCCCATCCAAAAGACCACAAGATAAATCAATCACAAGAGAGAAAAGAAGACAAAACCAAGTATCCTGTATCTAAATTTGAAACTTTTCTCTGATCTTAGCTTTTTGTGAAATATTGCATCATGTGAACAGCTATCAGACATCTGAAATGTGACAAGGAGCCACAACTACACACTGACCTTTATGAGAGGTCACACGCCAAAAAGGTTCAGAGCCACTGATTTCATGTAGATATTTATTATATCAGTATAAGCCCCATGAGATGCATCATCTCCTTTTCAAGGGGTCCAAACAAATGCTCACAAAACAAATGGAAAAATATGTTCAATTTGAACTTAAAGAGTAATAAATAATAGCTGGTAGTGTCTGTAATGTACAAAAGTACCATATATTCCTCTGAAATGTAGTGGAGTAGATTCAACTTAATTTGGTCATTTCATGTAATTCTCATCAGGCGGTATTGTGTTTTAATTTGTACTGTAGAGGTGGAGTTATATCCTGTGTGAGACCACTGCTGTTAATACATGTCAGCTACACAACAACAACACTCTTTTTCAAGTGTGAAAATGATCATGAAAAAGACCGAAGGAGGGTGGAGTTTTGTGTTTCCTCCTTACAAAAACCCGTCTACAGAAATCAAAGAAAAGCCTGGACTCAAGTGCACCGTTTACCAGAATACACAGAATATAGCTGAGGGATGTGCTGTCTAGACCTGCTCTATGTGAAAACTTCTGTTGTGATTTGGTGTTATATAAATAAAAACTGAATTGAATTGAAGAACAGAAGAGTAAAATGGTAAAAGAATGGACATAGATCAATGAAAAAAGGTTGAGCTTGTCTCCAGCTATAAACACCTTGAAGCATTTATTGATGGCAAACTGTTAAGCTAACACAGATGCTGTTTACAGTGTGCCAACGCTCAACATCGATTTTATAGCATAAACAGAATGCTTTTAATGCAAGTAGAAAGGTATTAATTCTAATTTATAGATCTTTTGATTTTTTATTTTAATGTTTTCACTGACATGACCTATATTCCAGTAGAGTCCCAGAATAAAAATAGACCTGAAAATGTGAACGGTACATCCCCTTTAAGACTTTCATTCATGAGTCTGTAGTTTCTTATCGATTTCAACTGAAAAACTAATGATTGAAGTGGGAGCTGACTGATTTTACCAGTGAATTTCAGGAGCATTCTTAGTCAAACTGCTGTCGTCACAGTGCTGCTGTGACTAAAATCTGCAAGATTGTGAAACATGTGCATATGTAAATGGGAAGACGGTGCACTTCATGAGACTTAGTTAATGCTTTATTTTACAGGTTCTTTCATTTTACATTAATTTCCTGGAAAGTCTTGGGAGTAATTTGCAAAGTATTTAACAGTGAATTTTTGGGACATTTTACAGAGAGGGTGGTGCAATTTGTTACAAATGATAAGAAGCAATTTAAAGTATTCAGTTGGTTTAGTTGGTAATTTTTCTTTAACTGACAGAAAATAGTTAGTTTTTAGTGTGTAGTTTTGTGTGTCAAACTACATATTAGCATATTAGGTTGTTTCTTAAAAACTCTATGAGCACATTGATGAGCAGCCTTTCAAAGAAATGTCCTAAGAATGAACAGTTACACAGCAGCTACTTTTAGGAAATTATTGAAAAAGCACAAAACTACACACTGAAAACTAAGTTTTCCTGTCAGTTAAAAAACCTTCAAGAGTCTACTTTATTAAGAAATTTTGAAAAAGAACATCTATATATGAACCCAAATAGCCTATGATGTATGGGTACTTACAAATTAAACAAACTTAACACTTAATTAAACAAAAAAAATTAAACAAACGTAACCCTAACCCCTAACCCCTAACCCTAACCCTTTTCTTATCATTTATACCAAATGTCCTAAAAATTCCTGTTAAATACCTGCAAATTAATCAAAAAGTTTCCAGGAAATTTGTATAAAATATGGGGACCTATAGTTACTGAGACTTTTTTGAACCATGGTATGCATTGATATTTTGTAAAATGCACATGATGATGGTTCGGTTGTATTCAGGTGTCGGAGTGAGCCATGATAGTGTGACAGTGAGCCAGCATGCACAACACTAGGAGCCTGAAACTGAAGCAGCTAAATGGAATTCAGCCTACAGTGTCTTCTCCAAATTCCTTCTGTGGAAAAGGCCTCATGTACCTGTCACAAGCATTACTAAGAACTTGATTTCAGTCAGTCTCTCATCTCTTATCTGCGTAGCACCTACGCACGCAGATACGCAGAAAGCGATGTGACATGACCTGAAATAGATAAGTGCCTGCATGAGTGCATGGCAGCGTGTGCGTGTGTTTACCTGTTCTACTGTGGAAATTCTTGTTGTTGATTATCAGACAGGTTCCCATGTTGGGGTAGTCCATCTTGTAGCGGTAAGGGTCGCCACCTGCTGCTTTACTGCTGCTGCTGCTGCTGCTGCTGCTGGGGACAGTCTCCATCTCCTCAGTCTTATCACTGCCCCCCCTGAAACTTCATACACAGAGAGTCATGAACACACGTTGAAATAAGCACTTTTACACTTAAACACATTTTTTTAACATTGCACTGAACTCCCCATGCACAGCCAGTATTTGCAACCAGGTGCTGGTCAGTCACAGGAGCGCATCTTAGGTGAAGATCAAATTTAACCACCGCAAACTGAAATCACTTTACTGTGACTTTATTAGGACTGAACAACACGTTTCGACTGTAGTTTCTTCAGGTTTCGCTCAGCTTTGGGCAGTTTTGAACATGTTTTGTCAGCTCGGTGGTAAGTAAAATTGAAAGGATTTAACCTCAGAGCAACATGACTGCTGACATCACAGATGGATGCCCTCAAGACTTTTGGAATATCTCATTTAAGTTGATCTAGCAAAGCCATTGGAGTCCAACTCATGATAAATATAATGAATGTTCCAACTTTTTGAGGGAGCATTTACTCCAAAATTTGCTTGTATAAATAAAAAATAAAAGTAAATAATAAAAGTAATAAATAAATACTGTATGTATGTAGAAACGGTTTGTACCATATACACATAGACACAATGTTTGCTGGACACAGAAGTCAAACTATTATCAGATTTCCTTTGTGGACAACTGTAGGTTGGTCAAAAATCTTACTTGCCATAAAAAAAATCTTACATCTTAGATCTACAGAAACTGACATTTGACTTGGACTAATTTGACAGATTACATGTTAATTCTACATATAGAGACTTTGAAGTCCGTAGCTGCTACCAGTCTGAGAATATTTACCCTATATTCAATGGACAGAGCAAAACCGTTTCAGTTATTGTGACAGCAGATACAGATGATCAGAATGTCATCTATGTACAGTGATTACCTCTTTGAAAATATTTTGAGGGCGTCCACTTGGTCCCCCTGGCTCCCAGCATCACTGGCCTTATCCATGTTTCTATAGATGACAGATGAAGACATAAGAGACAGTCTGACAATACAAACTATATGGAAACTGGAAACCACCATAAACATAACACCTTTGCTAGTATACATTTCCTGCTCTCTGTCAAGGCATGTGCAGTGTGCATCAAATTACCTTTTAATGCATCAAATCTTTTCTCATACCAGCTAAACCAGTGTAGCAAACTTATCTTTTACATAATTTTGATTTGTAATGTTGAGCTACTGCTGATTTTTTTTTGATGTAAACTACACTTGTGCAGTATATCATAAGCCGAGGGGAATAATAATGGCAATGCTTAAACTTTTAGCCTACACAATAGAGCATAAGAGAAAGCCTCTCTGTGTCTGTGTGGGTTTTCCTCCACCTGCTGTGGTTTCCTCCCACAGTCATACATCATGCAGGTTACACACTGTACATTAACCAGAAACTCGAGCTGGTGAGTGTGAAGTCTATATAAGAGCATTAGCACTGCAATTGACTATAAATCTGTCCATGTTGTACCCTGCTTCTTGCTTGATGTGTGTTGGGATAGGCTCCATCCCATCATGACCCTGAACAGGATGCTGGATTGGTTTAGCAGTCATATTGCCACGTTGATCTGATTTAAGTATTTGCACAAACCGGATTAGAGTTAACATTTCATGTGGAAAACTATGGCTCGGTTGCCAGAGCAACATAAAGAAAAGAAAAAAACTTGCCAGACAAGGAAGTAAACAAAAGCTTGTTCCAATAAGAGAGAAAGGCTTCACAAGGTTTCCTCCAGGAAATGGTTTAGCCAAGTCTGTAAACAGCCTCATGCTCAATTTAGCTAGTAGATGATAGCTCAAACAACAAACTCAGAGAATACTTTTGTAAAATAGTGCTTCTTCTTCCTTTGAGGTTAATGTTTTATTTCATAAAAGTGTATATAATTTTATGGTAGTAGAGGTGGTCTTTATTTTAGGAAAGTCCTTAAAGCGGTCAGCGTACCCAAATTACAAAAACATGCTCTAACACGCCACCAGTAGTCTCTAGTTTTAGATCAGATCTTACTGTAAACAGGTTTTCTAAGCATGATTTATTCACTAGAAGGTAGTTCCCATTAAAGCTTTCGACAGAATTAGAATTGAGTTTTTTATGAGGGCGTATTTTCGATCTCTTTGAAATGATTTATTTTCCTCTCAAAGATAACCAGGGGTTTCGGGGGACACCAGAAGTGCTAACTCATGTCTTTTTTTGTAATTTAGGTGAACTGGCCCTTTCAATGTAAAGCTTGAGTTATATATTGATACACTGATGATGATTTGATACTGAGCAGCAAATAACAATGACACATCAGGTGTCACATGAGTCGTGAGTTAAGGGGTTTTTGTAATCACAGGCAGCTGTAAGACTGATTCAGGTAACTGAATACCGGATGCAAAAACCAGACTGGTTCACGTTATGGTTAGTCTGGTTTGTTGTGGTTAATATGGTTAAGACCATGCATGCATTAAGAGAGCTCATAATAGCCTGCATATATCTTCTGATACATGATATTAGTATCAGATCACGATATATCATATTAAATAATGTTATCTAATATATAACACGACAAATCTCATAATAGGTCCATGGTTGAGGACTTAAGAACATCCAGTACTGTTAATTTAGGGCGCAGCTAATAGTGAAACTATACTGACAGGAAATTTACAGCTTCTTATCAGTAAAGGCAGTTCAGCCAAAAAAAAAAAAAAAAAAAAACGAACTGCCAATGAACCGTTCGACATGAGTCATTGTTAAAATGTGTAATTACATATAATTCACCTGGTTCATCTTGGTCTGTTTTACTCCACATTGTATAACATTTGCTATAACGTGAAGTACTCTGAACATGTAATTGCATTTATAATTCGGGAAAGTGACAACATGTGAACTTTACCTGCTTCAGGAAGCAATATGGAAGCAAGTCCCTCCTGGCTAACAGCCGCCAAAATGAATCAACATCCACAAAACTTCTGAACATATCTTAAACTCATAAAAGACTTTCTGACCGCCTGCGTTCGTTTGACACAGCGAATGAAGTTAAAATGAAATGAAATGACAATAGCCTGATTTAGCGTTGACCTACATCTGCGGTAAGTTCAGTTACAACTGAAGTAAACTCATTCGGACACGCCCAGTCCTGTTGTTACATATTACAGAAACGACAGTCATGATACGTCAATGTATAAATCACAATAAAAGAGGAAAAAATACTTGAATCAAAATACACCAACCTTCCTTTGCGTGGGACGGCTGTACAAGTCTTAGCAGGTCTTCTTCCTTGTTAGGATGTGTCAAGTTGTTCAAAGTACAAGCAAGAAACTCTAAGCCAATCAGGGAAGCTGCTCCCTGTGTGGGCGGAAGGAATATAGGAGGAACCTCACCTTAACTTAAAGAGAGGGTTCCCAATCTGAGGGTCGTGACCCGCACATGGGGTCGCATGATGATATAACAAGATAGGATACAGAAAAAAAGCAACAACAAAAAAAAACATGTATAAACTGAATATCTTTGGGTTTTGGACTATTGGTCTGACAAAACCAGACATTTGAAGATGTAATCTTGGACTGTCGGGAAAATTAACGGATATTTTTCACTATTTTCTGACATTTTATGGACAAAACAATTAACTGATGAATCAAGACAATAATCAGTAACTTAACTGATAGACACTGCAACATGTGACAAGGTGGTAGACCTGGTAGACTTTGCTTTATTTTAAGGGGTCCAAGACCAAAAAGGGTTGGAACCACTGATCTAAAGGAGCATGTTTCCTTAAAAATCCTCAAATCCCTCAGCATGTCAGCAAAGGTTGAGGAATTTAGAAACTTAAATACATTTACAGGACACAGAAAGACACAAGGAGAATGTTCTTATTTGTATTTATTGTATTTGCAATATTCTATTTCTCTTGAAACGTTTCATCATGGTGTTCATGTGCAGGATATAAAATCTGTCCGTAAGAGAGTCACCAAGAGTTTTAAACCTTTGAGCATTGCCGTTATTTCACATTCTCCTCCAGTCTTTTTTCCAGTTGGTTATTGATCCCTCTCAGCTGATGTTCTGCTCCTTGAATATGCCTGGCCTCCAACAGCAGAGCTGGCAAGCTGGACGCCCCGTACTGGGTGGGCAGGGAAAGGAGAGAAGAGAGGACCACACAGTAAAATAAGAACAGTATGATAATATAATAATAACAACCAGACAGTATTCAGGTCAGTATTAGCACTATTTTAAAAGTTACTTTTCACATCAGTATACTGTGTGTGTGTGTGTTTGTACCGTCTCTTTCTCTCGCGGGTGTGTGTGTCGGTAATCTAAGTATTGTCTGTTGAGCTCTCTGATGTCACGGAGGAAGGAATGGCTTCGTCTCAGATCAGATAGTCTCAGCTCAAGTTCTGCTTTCTCTTTTTGCAGCAGCCACGCCTGCCTCTCTGCCCTGTTGGACCAAACACACACAGTAAGAGTCATTGTGAGAGCTTGGATGTTGGCGACTTTTAGAGGTTTTAGTTTTACTTTTAGGGATTCTAGGTTAATAATGAAACACTTTTTGTGTAACTTATTTACTTATTAAATAAACTTATTTCTTTCAGTTTATACACTAAAATCTTACAGTAATCTGAGTTTGCAGAAATGGAAATTGGTGTTTGTTCCTCTGAGCTGGTTCTCACCTCATCAGCTCATGCTTGGCATCCAACAGTCTCTGTGTCTTTGTACGGATCAAAGAGCCCACCTGACGCGCACACACACACACACGCACACACACGCACACACACGCACACACACGCACACATACAGGACAGAGAACAGAGTAAATACAGGCTGCCATCAAACCATGGTGCTTGTAAAAACTGATTGCCATAGTTACCTTAGCGTTTTCTCTCTTTAGGACCCTGAGCTCCTTGTGAGAAGAGATCTGGAAGAGCAAAAATAAACTTAAATGTGATTAAAAGTCTGACAGCATTTCTGGGTAGCAGAAGAACTATATTTTTTTTGTAAACGTTTTGGCATGAAAGAGATGGAATATCAGCCATCTGCAGCTTCAGGTATCTTCTATTGTTAAACTCTAATTGGCACCTGAGGTAAAAAAAAGAATTAAAAAAAACCTTGCTGGCATTCCTCATTAATGCACATTGGCTTCAAGGTTCTTCACAGTGTAACCATTCAGGATTAAATGAACAGTGCTTACCGTACCCCGATTTTGATTAAGTGCTTATTTTGGATTGGATTTGATTGGAAATTTGGCTGTAATTCTGTACTTTAATGACCTACGTGACAGTATATTCCACTTCTTTAAAAATGTTCTAGCTGACAAAATTATTCTGAAAGTCTAGATAAACTCTAAAACTTCATAGAGTGAAGTTGGTATTGTGCTTCAACTTCTCTGTATCACAGAATAAGCAGAATTTAAAGTCTGACCTTTTCCGTGAGTTGTTCCCTCACATTGTTGGAGAAAGAATCGATGGACTGTTTGACTGCTTTAGACTCCACCGACTCCCTACAAACAAGAATTTTATCATCTCCAAGTGAAATATTTGCGATAAAAATGATTAAAATTGTGAATGTTAGTCACTGCATGGCATCATTTGAGAGACTACAATTTACAGACATCAAGAGACCCTTAAGAGGTATTTATGAAAAGAATGAAGCAGAATGAAGAAGGATGTGATAATTTACCTGTACTGCTCACAGAAATCAAGGAAGGCATCCAGCACCTCCTCTAACTGTGTTCCTCCCTGACGTCTCTTCCTCTTTCGCTCAACTCTGTTGGTCTCTTCTGGTTCTGCAGATGCACTGCCTTCGAGGGGAAGAGGTAGATTTTCATTGTTCAAATGTCATGAATAATGGTAGAAATGTTTTTAAATCATGTTAACACACGATGTAAACAACTGTCAAACTAAATCAATTTACACCTAAAGTGTGTGGCGCTCACTAGTTTATTTAAGGCCTTACGTTTACTACATGTACTGAACTACAAGTGTTTTATACCATATAGTGAAAAAAATCACAACAACAGCTTCATATGTCCTTGTTATGCCAAGAAGCTATAAATACACCCACATACTGTATAATAAAAAGTTTTGAGTGAATCTATAAAGGAATAGTTTGGCTTTTTGGGAAATATGACTCTATTCCTCCAACTCTACTAACACTCTAATGGCCAGGGCTGTCAAAATATAACAGACGTGGCCACCATGACATCACCTATTAGTTTTGAAGCCTCGAGTTTGCATTTTGACTGTCGCCATTTTTAATTTTTGGAGTCAGAAGTGGCTAAATGTGGACGAGAGGGTGGAGCTGACCCTAACGCTAGCTGCTAGCTTGGTTAGCACGGTGCATTTACAGTCTGCGGTTAACTGTGATAATGCTAATGCTAATTTTCGTTAGCGAAAAAAGACTTACAACCATTAAAACAAAATGTACTGCCTGGAAAAACTAAATATCCAACTTCTTAGAGGGTCTTTTAGTACAACCAAACGCTGAACGAGACTTTTTTTTAGGCCACCAATGAACTCTCATGAACTGAAAACACACTGAAACAGTGACAGCTACGGCTACTGTACTCCATGGTAGTGACTTGTCAACAGACGGCATCCACTTGTCACTCAAAGCAGCCACACCCTTACTATGCATAACTTAAAACCTTAATAAAATTTAAACAGGTGAGTTCTAAAAAAATTCACCTCTCACACAGTTGTCATGAACAGGGAAATTAGCTACAGAGACCCAAACCGTTTTTTGTGGCAGGCTGTAAACATGTTTATTTCTGCTGTAAAGTTGGGCATTTTAACATGGGAGTCTATTGAGATTGACTCGCTTTTGGAGCCAGCCTCAAGTGGCCATTCGAGGAACTGCAGTTTTCAGCTTAATTTTTCTGCCCTGGAGGATGCCACTTGGGCCAGGAGCAGTGACTTCCTGAAGTTTTGGACTCACCATAAAGTTGCCTAGAAACCAGCAGAGACTCCAGAAAGTCTCTGCGCCAGGCCAAGATTAAACAAACAGATTTAACACATTAATTATTAAGCTTTAGAGGTCTGGTAAGAGGATTTTGTTACCTTTGGACAGAGCCAGGCTAGCTGTTTCCCCTGTTTCCAGTCTTTGTGCTAAACTAAGTGAACTGTCTCCTGCTTCATATTTACCATATAAATATGAGAGTGACATTGATCTTCTCAACTAACTCTCAGCAAGACAGCAAAAAAGTGTACATCCCAGTATGTACAACTATTCTTTTAAACACTTTTCACTTACCAGATGAAGACTTCCTGGATTTGGACGTGCCAGAAGAAGACTTCCTGGATTTGGGCGTGCCAGATGAAGACTTCCTGGATTTGGGCGTGCCAGATGAAGACTTTCTGGTCCTGCCCAAACTATACACTCTATGTTTCTTCGGACTCGGTTTCTGAATGAATGAGATATACAATGAGATTAACACAAACTAAACAACAAATCACAAAGTGTCAGCTTCTGGCTTTAGCCATCTGCTGAAGGAAGTCCGTACCCAGCTGGTGTCCTCCACCTCCTCCTCATCGGAGGACAAGACTCTCTTACGTCTCTGCTGGCGGGTGTCAGACTCAGATTCCTCCTAGGAGAGAATAAATGTAATAACGTAATGTAACACATGTGGCACAACATGGTTTTCATTACTCTCAATTTATCTGTCACAAGAAATTATTTTCAGAGATTTTTTTTCTAAAACTCCTTTCACTAATAGGACAACTGTGGTAAACTGTGAACACATTATCACTCACCTGTGACTGAGGGTCACTGGACTTTCCTGATTCACTCTTTCTCTTCTTGTCCTTCTTCATCTGCTGGTTCTTCACTGGCCTTGTTGGGGCACACAGAGACACAGAAATACATGATTAATCATATTTATAATCCCATTATTGTATTTTGTATTTCTACTAACTGTTACAACTTTCTGTTTTTAGTTCCTTTTCTAGTTGTCTTTGTCCAACACACAGTTCCTATTACTACACTGTCTGTGTGAGGAAGGTCATTGCCTCTCTTGGGTTTCTCTTGGGCGATTTCTGTAAGGACTGCTCCGCATCTCAGTTCTTTTCATTTAAGACTTTTCTGTTTTCCTCTGCCGTTTATTAAATTACACCTGCATTGGATAAAATAGTAGCAGGGTTTGCACTCTTGAATCCAGGCTTTTCAAAAGATAGTGTCCGGTGCTTGTGGCCTAAATCAACATCATCATTTCACAAAAAGATCGCCCACACACTGACAATACAGTAGAAGAGGCTCTTAAACCGCAAAGTGAAGATTTCAGTTGAAGGGCCGTCGTCAGTACAACTGGTAATCAGAACTTGCTTTGACCGAAATGTTCACATTTTCTCATTTTGGGACTTTTTGCTAATGCATTTGACTCATTTGCATCTCAATAGCATCTTCCTCTTTTTGTCGTCAATAGCTTTTATAGAATGGGTTCAATTAAATTTGGCTCATTATATCCCCCACTGTACTGTAACTGCCCTCTAACTTATTATTCTTCTGTTGATTCTGTTTTACTCCATTTTATCATCTATTTTACTTGATATTGGTTTGAACTCTAATTATCCATTTCTTTTAATATTGCTTTGTGGTTCTTTCATATCTTATCTTAAAGGGGAACTCCACCAATTTTACACATTTCCACATTCTGTTTACAGGTGTTGGGGAGTACTACCACGGTACATATGTGGAAGAAACAGAGGAAGCTGTTTGAAATCTGATACATTGTCTCATGATATTATCTCTGGCTTCGTTGCATTGATTTGGATCCTTTTTTTAACTGTCCGTTGTGAGTCTGACGATGTTATAGAAGTGCAATGCTGAATCAGTGAGGTTCTATTTTAATGAAACTGATTTGAGCCTTTAAATCCCATTTAAACATTGTACGATATGTGATCAGATTTACAGATGCTATTCCCTTAACTTGATTTCTCAAGACTGGTTAACACTGATTTTTTTTTTATTGTATCATATATTTATAGATCTATATATTAGTATTTTTGACACACATCATTTCTAGATGAAGTGTGCACATTTAGTTAATTTTGTATTATCAACATGTATGTTCTATCACCTGAAGTTGTACTAATATTTTGTATCTTGAGTTAACGTGGTGCTGGTCCAGGAAACGTCTGGCCTCCATCATGTTAAACATTGACTGGTGCATTAAACATTAACCTCCTGCAACAGCAAGGAAGGTTTGAGAAGAGCCTTCTGTTTATGTATTTTGCAATTAATTTACTCTGATTTAGAGTTATTGTTGTAAGATTATTCTTAGTTAATATTGAGTTAGAAGCAAACTGTCTATGTACAGTAGTGTTTATTTGTAGTTGTGTTTGTGAAGTGGTTTGATCAGCGAGTATATATGTGTCCTTCATGTGTCATTAGTTTTGTCAGTTTTGTCTCTGTTGAGGTCAGTTTAGTTGCAGTTCAGTTTGCTGTATTTTTCTCTGTTGACCTCTTTTAGGGCCTAATTTTGTCATTAATCAAGATTGCTTTGTTCCTTTTTCATTTTTGGGGGTAGATAAAAACCCACTTTTTGAACTATAAAAACCTGTGTCCTGTGCCTGTTCAGTCTCTAACAGTCTGACAGTTTGAACAGGCTTGGCATTGTCAAAATGATCAAAATATTTCTACAGACTTTGGCTGCTCTTTTGTTCAACCTTTGTGGTAACGCACATCAGCAAGTGATGTTGATTTACTGTCCATGAAAACAGTTATTTAATGTGAACTGCTAATGAAAAGTCCTGCATGTAGTCACATCTGACTAAAGAAGGAAAATCTAATTTTGGTGCTTTTTTTGCACTCACACAGCAGACAAACAGCTGAGCTCACCTGGCTTTGACCTTCCCTCCAGTACTTCTCTTCTTCTTCTGTTGCTGCTTTTCCTTCTCGCTCTCTCCATCCGTCTCTGTCTCTTTCCTCTTCTTAGCGGCTCCACGCTGTTTGGCAGGGACGTCCTTTTTCCCCGCTCTTCCTTTGTTCACCCGTCCCTCCTCTAAGGCTTCTAAATCTTCTTCTACAGCGGTACTGTGGAGAGGGTTGCCTAGGCAACACAAGAGGTCAGCACAAGATTGGTGGTTTGACATTATAGCAGACTCTGGAAACAATGTGACCTAAATAAGCTTTTTAAAAAAAAATGAAAAAAGAGAGAGAAAACGGAGGAAAGTACAGAGATAAACATGTTAATGCCCCCAAAATGCTAATTTGAAATCCACATGAATAAGAGCTGTTAATGTAAAAGTAGACTGAAGTACAACTACAGCTACAACTGGGGGACTGTTTATGAAAAGGGCTTCATTTCAAATAGGGTTCAGATGAAAAAAACCCTAAAATGAAGGTAAAATCTGCAGTTAGAGACTAAACTGTATCTCAAAATATACAAAGTAGATTGTCACGTGTTGAACAGAATCATGTGCCAGAAAAGATGAAGAAAAGGTGTCTCCTCCATTCTCTGTTGGTAGATTGTAATTGAGTGCTGTGTTTGGCGTGGTGTCATTTTTTGTACAGCATTTAATTTGAATTGTTTATTGCTTTTTCAGATCTTTCAAAAGACTCATTTATACTCTGTAAAAGACAGAGTGACACTGACATGGAAAAAAAAAAAGACTCACCATAATTTAGCTGCAGTCCCTCCATGAAACTAGCTCTCTCTATAGCAGACAGGTTGGCAGAATCCAAATGATCCAAAGATGAAGCTTTCTGGAAATCACACACAACAGAGTGCAATACAAAATCCAAACCCGTTATTTACAGTCCATCAATACTTAATAACACATCTACAGACATAGACATCAAAATGGAGCATGAAAATATTTGTCCTGATAATATGAAGTTAAATGGGAGACACATTAGATGAATGGTGCATTAGAGCAGTGGGACACAGGGAAGGGTTACATATGAAAGGGTAGGAAAATGACAAAGGTGCTGAACAACAACATATTTATTCAGATTTTATCACCCCTACACATCACTTCTGTTCTTTACACTGGCTCCCAGTATGTTATTAGAATTGATTTAAGATCTTACTGAATACTTTTAAGGCTCTTCATGGCCTCTCCCTGCTCTATCTCTGACCTCTTATTACCGTACATGCCAGTACGTACTTTGAGATCCTCAGGCAGAAGTCTTTTATCTGTTCCAGAGACCTGGCTGATAACCAGCTCTGGAACAATCTGCCCGAGGAAATCAGGTTGGCTGAGTCAGTGATTTCCTTTAAGTCTTAAAACATACTTTTAATCGGAGAGCCTTTCCTGATTTGACTTGAGTTTAAATTCTCTCTATTTGAGTTTTTTCCTACACTGAATTGGTTTTTATACACTAAATTGTTTTTGTCTGTTTTTTAAAACCTGATGATATCATGGTTTGTCTGTTTTATTTTGCTGCCTTTGTGAAACACTTTGTAACATTGATTTTGAAAAGTGCTTTATTAATAAAGATGATATTGTTATTATCATTATCATTGTCCACCAGCCAAATAGCTAGTGAATGTTCAAATATTACCAGCCACTCGGTAGATTTCCATTGTCTTTGTCTGGTGAGTGAGGCAAATCTAGCAGCCACCTGCTTATTTTACCAGCAGGCTGGTGACTGCTGCTGATTTTATGCCCTGGACATGAAGCTGTCTACCAGCAAACCAGCACTGTGACCATTGACCAACTCACTTGACTGTCATCTGCTGCAGCTGGGGGCACCTTGTCTCTTTTGCCCTTTTTGGCGCTGTGGAAACAAAAGAGGACAGAGGCGCTTCATCTTCATCATCAGTCTCATTCTCATATTATCACTACCACTGGGTGACACCTACAACTAAATTACAGCAGCCCCTAGTGGAGTCACACCAACAACCTGCCAGGCTTTATGTATGTGACCCCCCCAATTCTGAAAAGCTGTTGTGTTATGTGCGAGTATGTTTATGTGACGAACCTCAAACCAAAGTCCATTCAGCCACTGAGCATATTAATGTGTCCTTCTTTCTTGCTAAGATGAATGCTTCACAACTGCTAAAACTAAGATAAAATGCCATTAACAACTTAGTTTCTCTGTTATTTAGTATCTTTACATCACCACCAAACAACACAAGCTAGTTTGACCACTTTTCTCCACACAAATGCATTATGAGGTGCGGCTGTAAACCTGCTGTAAACTCATTAATCAACTGTAAAGCTGTCAGAAAAAAACGTCGACGGGTTGTAAAACATCTCCAACTGTAACTTATACTACGTAATAACGTTACGTTTCTGGCTGCATTTGCCATTAGTCAGATATGGTAGCGTTACACCATAGATTTAGATTCGGATGTTGGTTAAACAATTACAAATACTTCATATATCTTACCTCATTTTGGACAAATGTAGGTTAAACGACCGGTTTGTTTTGAAAAGCTCCGTAGTTCAAAATGAAACCGCTACCCGCGCAAAATGTGACGAGTTCCGGTGTTACATCGTATTTAGTGACCCATCAGATTTTGTGACCTGCAGTCAGATCTTTACTTAAGTATCAATACCACAATGTAAAAATACTTCATTACAAGCAAAAACCATGCATTTAAAATTCTACTTAAGTAAAAGTATAGAAGTATTACCAGCTAAATGTACTTAGAGTATACTGTGGTATCGATACTTGTAGCTACTTAAATAAATTATCCTACTTCCTCCAACACTGCAGATCACAGAATCTGCTGGGTCACCAAATCTGGTGTAACACCGGAAAGTACCACTGTAGACACACAGGGGTGTTCTCCTTTTGATCAGGCAGACTAGACGCTGCAGTGGCCTATTGCTGCCCTCTACTGTTTGTTATTGGTTGCTCCTTTTTATAGTGCTTTATATTGTGTTGTATAATCCAGCACTGTATAGAAATAACGACAATTTTTCCATCTTACTCCAGTCAACCAGATAGGGGAGAAGAGTAAAAACAGTTTTTCCAGCTGCTCCCAGGTCTTTGTACAGCACCCTCCTTTGATGTGAGTGATTCTTGCACTGGATGAGGACTGTCTCTGTGCCTCACATGGATGTATAATAAGACGTATAATACATCCATGGTGCCCCACACTCACATTAGGGTGTTACCAAATCAGAGCCAGCACATTCCTAAACCCGCAATGCTCAAGCCTCAATCTGGTAATTACAGCTGAGTCTTTTCTTTTGCAGGCAACATAGTTTTTTGCTCTTTTCACAGTTTTCTGGATGGTAAAGTATCACCTCCCCTTTTTTTCTTTATCCCATGTATTTTGCCACATTTTATAACTGCTTTGTTTATAATTGAATTATATTCTGACAGACCGTATTGGAGAATAATTTCTACTCTATCATCATGAGCAGCATTCTTTGCCATTCTTCATCCATCTGCAGCTTCATCATTGTCCTCTACACCCATGTGAGCTGGTACCCTAATAAACCCACCTCACATCCTGCTGTGTGAATTCTGTACATTGTCTTGGATTTGGTTTCTCTTATTGTAATTAAAGCTGCTGCGGAATCACTGCATGTTACCGAATTATCTGGTTTATTATCGTCTACCTACCAAAGTTCCCATAATATTGCCATCATCTCTGCTGTGAATACTCACATTTGATGTGAAATGATATGCCCCTTTTTAACTCTTCATTCAGGAATGGTTACTCCAAATGTCACTCTTCCACTCTCTGGATTCCTCAAGACATCTGTACACATCTGTAAATATGACCTTGATTTATTTTGCATATGGGTCTTAACTTCCTGGACTATATCCCCTGATTTCTTTCTCTTGCTGTTGTTCAGTATGCATGGATCAACTTCAGCTTCCGGGATTAGTCATGATGATATAACCGCCCAACAGATAATTTTTTAACACTTTCATAAAACTTTCTCTATGTGTACTTAACTTAAAGTTTTTAACTTTTTCAAGAGTTTTACCATATCTTTGTTTATTCTGATTTGGCAGTTTATGTTTGTATCCAAATATCATGTAAACACAGGGGTGTTATGAGGTGGTAACATTTAAAAATAACAAAAAAGCTACAGCTTAAAATGAGAGTTTATGATGTTAAAATTACAACTTACTTAAAAATTATTTACAAAGAAATCTACTTCAAGACGATTTGCAAAAATCTTGGTTCTACTGGGAGCAAAATGGTCTAATTACCACTCTGAATAGCAGGCAGTGTTGAAACCATGGTTGAAATTTTACTTTCAAAGACATAAAAGAAGACGAGAACTTGTTAGTGCAGCGAAATTAAGTAAAAATGACAAAAAAAACCTGTTTTAGTACCTAAACAAAAATAAGTGATGCTTTTCACTAATCTTGGTCCAGTGCACATAAACAATAAAATCCATACTAAATGAAATACTTTATGGATAGAATTAGTCTTGGCTTTATGATTCACAAAAACTGAACTAGATGGTACTCGGTCCAACAAGATTACAGTTTCCTGATGGAGCAAATGACATGACTAGGATCACACAGCTTTTAGATGGTTTTTAATTAAAACTTTTACAAAATAAATCTGAGAGCACAGTAAAAACAATTATAGCGAGACCACAGACAAAAGTATTTCCATGAAATTAAAACCACAAAATTCAAGAGGACTTGATTCAGGTTGTGAACAATGTTATTATGACATTTACCTTTCCACCCTAATAAAACATATAAAACCGGTTCATTCAACAAATCTCTTTCCTTCCTGTTACCATCATAAATAAATTAAGACATTAACACAGTTTCCCTTTGTCCTGATTGTGCTTTAGTACGTGAATTCCCTGTGTACAGCTTATAGCTTTGTTTGCATTAACATTAATATGGCTCACTCTGCTGGTTCCCAGGATCCTAACTGGACCCGAGCTTATTCATGAGTGAAGGACCCGACAGAAACAATCCGTCTATCCTTTGTGGGTTTCAACTTTCAACTGAACAAAATCAACAAACACATTCAAATAAAATCATGACATCTGACAAAAACAAAACAAAAACATCTCATCGAAGACACTGACGTTGTGTTGTGTGAAGGGTGTTCAACCCTCACTGAACCCGTTTTAGTGGTCCGAGTTTTCTCTCTTCATCTTTAAAAGATAAAAAGTGTGTGTGTGTGTGTAAGAGGTATTGTGTGTGGTTCATGATATTGAGGTCCTACTGATGCTACAGAGCTGCACTTTGATATTTCCCTTTAAAATGCCCTTAATGCAGATAATATCACAACATAGCTGATTAGAATCAACAAAT
This sequence comes from Thunnus albacares, assembly GCF_914725855.1. Taxonomy (NCBI): domain Eukaryota; kingdom Metazoa; phylum Chordata; class Actinopteri; order Scombriformes; family Scombridae; genus Thunnus; species Thunnus albacares. The sequence continues at coordinate 6,906,794 of NC_058115.1, forward strand.
GATCACATAATTTGTACTCTACATAGCTTAAGAAAAACGATTTGATCGATGGACACAATCATTTTACGCATAAAATCTACTCTGCACCCACAGAGACGGTTTATGCTGCGCCATATATATCATTCATTTTGTTCTAAAGGCTTTGAGTTCCATTAACAGCTACATTACCTGCTGCTCCTGTTGTTTCTAATGTTACTGGTCATGAGGTCTAAACAGGCTGATGATCCTTTTGGTCTGTGAGGAGGACTTTGCCTTGTACTCCCTCTCTCTCATCCTTTGCTCTCTATCTAAAGACCTTTGGTAGAGCTCCCCCCTCTCTCTTCTTCTACATGTTGATCCCAGTGTACAGCTCATCTATCTGGGATCTGAAGTGTTGTCGCATTTCATTCCTCTTGGCCTTCAGCGTTGGAGTGAGCAGGCCGTTCTCGACTGAGAACATCTCAGTGTGGATGCAGATATCCTTCACCTAGAGGACACACACACGTTTTGTTAGAGAGGATAATCATGTCTTATTGCTGGTAAAACAGCATCTCATGCTTGATCAATGAGTTACTAAGAACGTTGTAAAGTGCACACAGCTATCTGGTTTACAGGCAGATGACACATCTATCTGTATATGCTTTACTTCAACTGTTAGTCGTTAATGGACCTCAGCTGACTGACAGATTGACTGAGTCAATGTTCTACCTGCTCAAAGGACTTGAGGCCTTCCTTGCCCAGCCGCAACATGTCCTCCAAGATGGCTGCCTTGACTTCCTGTACAGTCAGTAAATGAAGATACTTCAGGTGAAATTATCTTTCATAAAAATACAGACACAGCTCTACTGAGCACTGTTCTAGTGCGTAAAGGACAGTGAACACTGTCTACATGCTGCATGGTTTTCATCCAGTTAATGTGATGTGGCTGTTACGCTTAACTCACAAACCACATTTCAGTCTTCGAGTCTGTCTCAATACCCACATTTGTGGTATTTGCAAGTACTCAAGTGGCTACTTGTGTGACATATTTTTGGTAACTGCCACAGTGCCCAAGTACCCATTAAGACCACAGGAGTGTGGAGGTTTACCAGAGCTCACTGTCTGGGACACTTTTGATTAATAAGGACATCCTGTCACTATTCTGTACATGGTGGAATCAGCCCAGATGAGTTGTTGAAGTAGGAGTTGGATCAGAACCAAACAGTGTTACAGTCACAGTCAGATGACAGTAAAATAAAACCACACATTCAGGAGCTGAGAAGAGAAATACAAAGCAATTATATAGGATTAGGCTGTCTAGAAGCAGCTTTACTGCACATAAAAGATAAAGGAGATATTTCATATTTATCTTGACAATGACAGTGATGTGATATTATTCTTAATCTCATGAAGAAGAACAGATAACTGTTAATATTACATGATGACCACATGTGGTTGCCATAACTTATTGTTCGGATATTAATAATAATATTCATGTTAAATCCAACATGTCATAAACATCAACTTATTGTCTGATTATTGTCAGCCTACAGGTGCACTACTGCCAACTGGACTGGTGTTATATAATATGTTACGGGATACATTTGGCCTGTGAATATTGTTTTGTTGTGGTCAAGCATCAAGTGTGGGTTAAGTGTAGTGTGTGTTGGATACACTTGCCAGTATGAACAGGACAGACTTAAAAAAAATTGTGAATCTTTCCTTTAAGTACCATAAGTGTGAGTATTGGGATGGACTCTTTCACTTGAACAGGAAAATGGTCTCAGACTTTTGGACCCCACTGGTATGTACGTAGAGAGGATGAAAAACAGGACCACCTTACAGTACAACACAATCCAGCACAACACCACAAACTACAGCTTCAAAAATTATCAGTTAAATCATCAACTTAATAAAAATGATAAACAGTATGCATGCTGCCTGTATGTCTTGTGGAGTATTACCGCTCTGCCACATAGTTCTTTGTAGCTGCCATTCAGTCCCAGGGTCCTCTTGGCCCAGCCAGACAGGAACTCAGGATCAGGAACCACCACTGCTACCAGACACGCCTGAAGACAATTCATACAAATTAAATACAGGAGGGATTTTCAGAGCGCTTTAATTTACATGTTATGAAATGTAGTTTCACCAAAGGGCATCACAGTTAATGGCAGTTTAACCGAAAATAATTTCACAGAACACATACCAGGGTTTCCAACAGTGTACTGCAAGCCCAGCGACCTGCCAGGCCTAAGCATCACGGATTTTTTAAAAAATGTATTTTATGATATTGTCTAAACTAAAATGTGTTATACAAGTAGCGTAGTTCCTTTAAGGAATAGCTCAGTGCGTAGCAAGTATGTGATTGAGAGAGAGAGAGAGTGTGTGTGTGACGGTGAGGCTGCAGTGACTGGAGAACAGAGTATGAAGTTATCAGCATAGCTGTGAACAGTGCAGTGTGTGTACAGTCTAGGCTATTTGTCAGTAAACACATGCTACAACTCCTCAAGACCCAAACCAAGTTCTCGTGTCTTGCTTGCCACCCGGCTGAAGTGAAGGGGTTTAGCTAGCAACAACTTCGGCTCAGGCTCACTTTAAGGACCAGCTATTCTCATTTTATTGACAATCTCAGCCGCTACTCCGAGTTTTTCTCAGCATCCCTCCTCATCTGGGCCTAACAACTTTTCTGGTCGAAACTTTGCACACACAGAATTTCCCCCACCTACCTGCAGACTGTCCCCGTGCACAAAGACCTGCGCCACTGCATCGCTCCTTGTGTAGATATTCTCTATCTTTTCAGGAGCGATGTACTCCCCCTGTGCCAGCTTAAAGATATGCTTCTTCCTGTCCACAATCCTCAGCGTGCCATTCTGTGCAAACACACACACACACACACTCTGAATGAACATCTGTCCACATATTTACATATCATGCTGTCAGAGATACAGAGGAAGCATTTGTTGACCCTACCGGAAGCCACTTCCCAATATCTCCTGTGTGCACCCATCCGTCTGTATCGATAGTCTCTGCGGTCTTCTCCGGGTCGTTCAGATAGCCCTGGAACACGTTAGGACCCTTCACACACACCTACAAACACACACTGACAGTTACAAGTGTGTATGTACATTATTCTATTAAATTTTTGAAAGACAGGACAGTGTTTTTCCACGATGATGTATGTTTCACCTCTCCCTCTCCATTCACAGCCAGGTAGTTCATCTCAGCCACATCCACCAGTTTAACTAAATTACAGGGAAGAGGAGCTCCAACGTGACCTGCGAACATGAGGTCAAGATAAGTTCTAGAAAAGGCCGATTAATCAGTCAATTCATCACATTAACAAGGCGACATGTTGGAGGGTAACAAAAAACCCAACACATCTAGTAAACTCTAAATCAAGTAGCTTTCCTTAAAAAGGCCAGAAATGTGTTTTACCTGCAGTCCAGTCTCCAGGCATGGTCAAAGTGCATCCTGCTGTACACTCTGTTTGTCCATAGCCTTCATAGAACTGAGACAGAGAAAAACACTCATTATTACTACACACAGATATGCAAAGTACTGATATGGAACAGAGAAGGAGTGTGAAAGAGACATTTCTACATATTACCTACTGCAGGACACTGCAGAATTATGGGAAAGATGATGGGATGGCAAATGAAAAAATGGATGGACAATGGTGTGTGTGTTACCTGACAGCCTATTGCAGCTCTGAGGAAGCTGAGGACAGTAGGAGAGACGGGAGCAGCTCCTGTTATCATGAGACGCACGCGGCCTCCGAGGCTGGCCTGTAGAGGGCAGCACACTACGTTTAATACTTGACAGCTGGATCAGTTGCATCCCTGACAAATCAATGTTAAAAAGTCGATCAAACAGATACTTTCCACCCTAAGATGCCACAAAATGTCTTTATCCTTACTGCTTCAACTTACTGAACACTTTCAGTGACAGGTGCTTCAGGATGATAACAATGTATCTTCTAAAAACAGCCACCAGAAACACACATATAACTTAAACCAAACGCTATATGACTTAAGTCAGTGTTTGTAAGGCCTACATGTGTCTTCAGCAACCGTTCAATCGTTTTTAACCGTGCCGGTTCAGTTTACCTGGACCTTCCTGAAGATGAGTCGATCCCAGATGCTGTCTCTCCTCACGATGCCTTTCAACATTTCTGCCTCCTTCCGCCTGTAGGCAAATCCCAGCAGCCAGCGCTTCACAGAGGTGTTGGCCTGCCCAAAGATCTACAGAAGCACATGCACGAAGGCTCAGCAGAATGATCAGGAGCAGCATCGTCATCGTTTGAGTTCATGCTGGATAAATGGAAGTAAGACATCTTGAACATTCACCTACCTTGTCATACATTCTGTTTAGGAGTCGGGGTACGACAGGGAACACGGTAGGTTTCAGTGTGTTCAGGTCATCTGTCAGCAGACGGATGTCTCCCTGGAAATATCCAATCCTGGCTCCCTGCACTAACATCACTCCCTGTCAGCCATATCAGAAGGAAAAAAGAAGTCATAAGTCAAGTCAAGACAAGTTTTGCAGGAATACTGATCTGTTTTTAAAGGGTGACTAGGGGAAACTATGGGAACATACCTGTACTATTCTCTCAAACATATGAGCCAATGGAAGGTATGAAATGTGGACATCACTGGGACACAATGGACAGTTATCCTAAAAGCCGTACACACGCAGATGGGAACACAAACGCACGGACAAGGACACATGGACCATACAAACACGCACACACAGACAGGGATGGACAGTGGTCAGTGTTAATGTTTGTACCTCCACCACCCTCTCAAACATGTGGGCCAGAGGCAGAAAAGACAGCATGACGTCCTCTGAGGTGGTCTGAGCGTAAGACTGGAGAGAGGAGGGAAGTGTTTATCAAAGGGAGGGAAGGTTTGAAGTGTTGATACAGTGGACTGATGATAAGAGCTCACTCTCTTCTCTTCTGTACTTGCTTTCTGTCTTCCTCTTCCTTTCCTTCTCTTTGCTCCATCATCCATTTATTCTTTTATTTTATTTTTTTAAACCAATAAAGATCAAGTCTCTCTAACCTCTCTTCCTCTTGCACTTACTCTTCTGACTATCCTGTGCTTGTCCTGCATCTCACTATGTTTCTAACAACCATCTCCTGCCATCGAACTTACATGGAACAATATTGTCTATGACAGCACAGTGAAATAAAAAACCAACAGCTCGAACAACGTTGGTGAAGAAGGTGTGAGCGGCGGCTGAAAGTACTCAACAGCTCCGTACTGCTCTGTACAGTCGCTGGGCCACACCTGTTTTTGAGCGATGCAGTCAAACCTGAAATATCTGGTTTAAATCCTTTCATTCAGAAATGTCACTATAAAAAAACTGCAACTTCAACGGCTCAAGTGTTACATCAGCGTCTCACCTCTGTTATTTTGATGAAGGCTGAGCAGTTGGACACAATATTCCCGTGTGTCAGCATAGCTCCCTTTGGATTTCCTGACAGTGCACAAACATTTACATGTGTATTTAGAGCAGCAGATATACAGTATATTTCAGATAGTGATGAAAAATGATATTGTGTGTGCATGTGTGTGTGAGTGTGTCACCTGTTGTTCCACTGGTGAAACAGATGACTGCCATGTCCTCAGGTTGGGGAGGCTGGAGGGATGTGGGTATCGACGGTCAAATAGTGCCATATAACACACAGTATCATCGTCTCTTTAAGTATTGACTGGTAAGAGGTAAATAACAAGCCGATGTTTACTTACCAGTGGTTGGTGATGGTTGGCTTTCCCAATAGCCTGCGCAACAAGAAAAGTACAAAAATGCATTATGGATGGAGTCCAGTGACCAAGAAAATGGTGAAGATGGCAAAAACTAAAAAGTAAGAAATAAAAACCTAAATATGGATGAAGACAAGAAAACTAGCAAATGACAAAGGAAGACAAGAAATAAAACCTTAAAAAGATAACAAACCAAAACAGAAAAGGAGCTAAGCATAAAAGAAGGTAAAATAGGAAAGCAAAAGATAAAACCAATAAGAATGCAAAGAAACACAGGAAAAGTTTAAGTGAAACTAAACAAGCAAGAGAGAGAGACACGCAAAAAATTGCAAGGTTATTAACCAAAAACAGGAGGGAGGAAGCGAGAGGAAGAAAGCAAAAATAACCTAAAAGCAGAAGAAATAAAAGTAACAAGCAAAGAAAGACGGAAGCGGGCGCAGAAACCTCCTGCTGACCTCCATCTCCTGCAGGCTGAGGATGTGGATTCCAGCTTGTTGCCCTCTGTCCACCAGCTCGGCACTGGGGGTCCCCATTAGAACGATGGTTTTCACGGTGTGTTTCCTGTCCTTAACGCAGTCCAGTACTAGGTTAGCTTTATCTGCCACGTCACACACTACTGTGGAGATGGAGGCTGCAGAAAAAAACATACAAACAAGCTCAGTACCTCCATAATGAAAACACTGACGTACTGTAGAAGGACATTGAAGTGTGCATATTCCTGTTGTTGTTGTTGTTGTTGTTGTGTTGTTTACCTTTGTCTATAATGTAGTGGATGGCTTCTGTTCCCAGTGTGTCGTATAGAGGGACTGATACCAGAGAGTAGGTGTAACATGCCAGCTCAGTGATGGTCCACTAAAACCACACACACACAAACAAACAAGCACTGGTTATAAATTCATACTGTATAGGCACTCACATTATTAGCAGGTAAAAGCACTTATGTCATTTTTGGGCCAAAACTCTATTGAGATTATAGACACTTTACTAATATGTTTGACTAAAGATTGAACTAAATGACTGAAAATCACTGTAAGGCTTTAAAGAATGTGTCTGCACCTCTGGTCTGTTCTGAGAGAAGATGCCGATGTAGGGATCTGTGGTCTTGGAGTGTCCTTTGTGAAGAAATGCAGAACCCAGATTCTCCGTTCGCTCCATTACCTAACATACACACACAAACACACACACACACACCGTTAAAGCTGCACTAACAATTAACATTCGTTCTACCTCATTATCAGTCAAAGATAAGGCCACTGAGGACATAAAGTGTTTTAGGTCTGAAGCAATCACATGTACTGTTACTATCACAGATGACATGTTATTGGCTACAACTTTTACTGCAATTAACTGACATAATCAGCCAACAACTCAGCACAATGTGTTCACTCATTCACTCGCTGAGGTGGTGCTTAGATGTTTCATTATGAGTAGTTCAATGAAACTGATCAAATTGAGCTGATACGCTAATGAACTAATAATCTCATTCCCATTAAAGTATTATAATGATGTAAGAAATTAAATAAAAGCTACAAAATCCAAACATAAATGACTAAATGAGCCGATTTCAAGGTGTAGAGGAGATCAAGAACATGTGATTTCTTTGGTCCAGAGCCTGTTGGATCTCAATAGTACACTGAAACATTATTCTAAGCAGCCACAAAGGTTCATGATTAAGAAGCTCACATGGCTGACACATGGACAAGGCATGCAGGTTATATGCGCCCCACCTCTTGGTCAGCTTCACTAAGAAACCACCACTGTGTGTCAACAACTTCCTGCAAACTTTTAGCTCTACTGCTGTCCAGCTGGAGGCCATAATGTTTTTATAAGGTGAGCTGCTGATGGTGAGTGTTACCTCTCTGTAGGACATCCATTCATAGGGTTGTTTGGGTTTCCTGGAGCCCAGACAGGGACCATTATCTGGAGGATGATGTACACAGCGTGACAGGATATGGGTCAACAAATGAAAATAAACTAGTTTAAGTAAAAAGAATAAGCTTCAGGTAAGGTAAATGTAATGTGAAGTGAACATTGTACTCAGCAGAGGGTGCTCTATGTTTACTGTCGTGGCAGGGTAGCAAGCGCCTAAGTTTAAAGCTGGAGTGTGGGGCTTTTGTCTCCCCTTTCTGGCAGTGAGAGTAATAATAAAAAAACATCATAGGCTCCACCGTAGCCTTCTCCGTCGCTACTGTTGCAGCTGTAAAACAGTGGATAAACTGTTTTGAGCGTCACACAACCCCCCCTCCCCCGAAATGACTCGTTTGCTTTGCCCAAAGAGCATGTGCAGTATGCATTCATCTGGCCAAAGCGGGAATGTCACACCAGACACCAGATTAAAACCTACTGTGAAATACAGAGAGATTTATCTGGACTTAATCAGCATTGTGTGAACTCGTTTGGCAAGGGCTCGAATGACGTTCATTTATATGTAAAAGTTCCACACTGCAGGTTTAAACTCCATGGATGAGGAAAAGCTTGTATACTTCCTGGTCAATAGCAAGGCTAGCAGGCTCTTGAGTAAATCTACGACTGAAAATATATACACTCATAATCATATAATATTATTTGTGACTTACCGGAGACTCGAACCCCTCTGAGGAAGAACTCATACATTGTTCTGGCATCCTCATAGAAATGTGTAATGTGACCGTCTCCATCCAGCAGAGCTGATCGACGCACCAGCTCTCCTCCCTGATAAAAGAGACAAATGTGGGTTATGAACCCTAACGTCCTGATCCTAAAGTTAATCCAACATCAGATTCAGTCTGTGTTGAATCTTGCTTTTAAATTGAATTCATATACAATACTGACATTTAATGAAAAACCTCTTTCTAATGAAAAACTCAAAATCCAGCCGGATACTTTCAGTTTCTCAACAGCTCAATTTTAGATGAAGTTCACAGCTGTGGTATGCATGAGAAACACACACACACACACACACACATATAGCAGACAGCTGTTTGCCTTAAGTAAACAGCTAACAGCAGCTCTACTTGTTCTATGAAGTGCCACTTGATTGTGCACTCCACCCTTTGTCCTTAAATTGCATACTCAAGTCAGGTCAGGGTTGTGCCTGTGTGTGCATTTATTACTCAATCACATCACAGTTTGCTTTAGCACTATTGACATCATAAACTTTACATCTGTAATGTAAACTGAAACAAATTCGTAAAATTTCAAAGTTGTTTTATGCTTGAGTACACAAAACGTGCCATATAAGTTAAGTACATAATAGTAGTAGCAGCCTTTATGGAAAACACTTTCTTGCATTAGCTCTGGTCAGTTTTCATTAGCTTAACTGTACATTCTTTGGCTTTTAATCAGAAACAGCACATGTCTGGAATCTGCAGAGTATAACTTGATAGGTGAATGCTGCTTTTGTGTAATCCCTCGACCTTTCAGATACTCGACTCCGACTTAAACTCACCGGAACCTCGACTGACTGCATGTGGAGGTTGCAGACAGGAGGGAGGGCCTTGGGCCGTGTTGCCAGGTAGTAGGTCGTCGCGGCGGCCACTGCTCCCATGCTGACTAACGTGGTGGTGGACAAACCCCTGACGTACTGACTGACATTATCCAGATCTGGCAACCCCAGCTTCTGCAAGAACTCAGGGCTCAGCATGATGAGGCAGGTGTGTGTGATGAGTGTAGCGAGTAGCTTTGTGTGTGAGTGTTTGTGTGTCAGATGAATGTAGGGCTGGAGTGGTTGCAGTACAGTGTGTTGGATAACAGTGGGCTCTCTCTGCTGGCCCTGAGGTGAGGTCAAGTGTTACTGGAAGGAGTGTGTGGAGGGATGCTGGCCAGGAGGGGACCTAGAGAGAAAGAGAGAGAGAAATCAACTGAGTGATTACATCCATTAATTTGTGTTTGTTTATATTCTGATTACAATTACAAATTAGTTATAAAGCATGTGTACTTGGAACCAGCTGTTATTTACTCATATACCTTTATATCTTGGTTAATACAGTATCTACAGATGACAGTGAAACATCTGGTTCAACATTTATTTTTTCAAAATGAAAAGTGTGAGTGAAAGTGGCTCTTGTGGCTACACTGGTGGGATTATTGCTTTATTCTGTAAAGGCAATGTTCTAATGATATTTCAGCAGTAACACACACAATAAAGCTCAGAGCAACAGCAAAGATAAGCATGACAGTATATCACGAGTCAAACTCAGATTCACAATATTTTAATTACACATTTTGCACCCTATATCCTTCATCCTGTATTTTTAGAGCCTGGGTGTCTAGAACCGCCTGCTGTATTATTAGACTGATTTATTGAATTGCATCCTGGATGAGGATGATTATTGCTATCTGGCAGTGCAGATAGTTTTGGATTTATCTTCAGTTTTTTCAGACGTCTGTCTCTGAGATTTCAGCTGCCAACTCAATATAATCAACATATTCCTTCCTTATCCTGTTCCTCCATCACTTGACATAAAATGCGTTGTCAGACTTTTTTAAAATCTTGAATCCGTTGCTGAATCCAAACTCGGCTGAATAATAAATACAGAGACCTCAGCTGCTTTCTACTGCTCCTACTGTAGAATAATAACAGCCTGCATTGTTCAGCTGTGGCTCATGGCAGTATAATTAGATCATATATCATATATTTAGCAGATTTTCTTTTGAAAAGTTCAGCAGGTGTCAGGTGTCAGTTTCCCATGGTGTGTTTGTGTGTGTTTCACAGGTGGGGAAGACGATTCTTAGCGTTGTAACAAACACACACACGCACACACACACAAAGCCAGATGAGGTTACAGAGCAGGCAAGCTGAGGTGAGGTAATGTGTGTTTAAGAATAAACAGATTAATCTTTGAGCGCAACACAGCGTCAAGTCAACCTGCAGGTCAACCTTGAGGATGAACACCATGACTTTTGGCCCAGACTCCGAGTTAACAAGCTAAACTGACAGACATCACCGCTTACACCAACACACACACGCTGTGGAGACACAGACAGAGCTCTTACCACATCAGGTAGAGTGTTATTTACTCTTCCGCCCTCTCTAGTCATGTCAGCCATTTGTCCACGACACACACACACACACACAGACAGCTTCAGGCCTGGGAAAGCCGCTTTTTACTATTTCCTACTGGCTGTACTGACAGTCTGTTTTAACATATCGGTTAGAAAACAAGTCCTGCAGCCACAAAGGAATACTAGTCTGTTACTATTCCACACTTCATAGAAATGAACATTCACTAATGATGGATGGATGATATGGAAGGTATGGACAGTTATAGGAACCACCAGAAATGGAAACGACCAGTCTTAGCCACATTCATTCATTTTGTACACTAATCAAGCCACAGTGGCCTCAAGTGACTATTATGGGATGATGGCAAATGCTTACATGTAGTGTAGAGAGTCATATCATTAGTTATCTGACTCAGTAAACTATATCTAGTTTGCAAGTCTTGTGTCAAACCCACAAAAAAACACTACGATACAGCTCAGGTGTTACAGCACAGGAGCGTTCTCAAAGCCATTTTTGTTTTGGGAAATGAAGAAGAATCATCAGTCTGAAGGGTATTCTTTAGACTGTATGTAATTGCCATAAATCCACTCATCCTCAGTCACTAAGTACATCAAAGTTACCATGAATATGCTTCAAAAGCTACTGATAAATTACAGCACCAACTCTAAGCTAGAAAAATCAGTACAAGACTGTCTCCACTTTCTATAAGCACAATGCAGATGTATCTCTATATGTCAGTGTACATGTCTTCATACAGTACTACTGAATTTATCCTCCACTCACCTGTAACAGAAAGCTTTCCTTGTTCAGCTGATGGAAACGCTGCTGTTACTGCTGCTACAGAAACCGACACACGCTCTACTCTCAGGAGGAGGATGCTCTGATATACTACTTGCAAAACACCCACACTGACTCTGTTACAAAGTGATGTGTAACCTCAACTAATCCACCAATCAAAGGTCAGACCGGCTCCAGGCGGGGCTTCCGATTGGCTGGCTGCGAGCAAGACGATCGGTCTGATTGACTCAAAGACTTGATGTAAACAATCAATGAACTTATCGTTGACAAGATTAATTAGATAATAAAGTTTACTTCTCTTTTATCCAGAGAGCTTTCATTGTGCATCAACACATCCTGTTTATCTTATTAAACAAATGTATTATGTGTCTTAGATTGTGTTACGAATGAATGGAAGCACCACTTCCCCTGACCAAGTGCCTTGCAGAAAATAGGTTCCAGCAGTTGCACCGGCCCCCCTGACCTTTCCCCCAGTGACCTATGACTCATGTGTGGTCAGCTGAGATCATTAGACTGGATGAGATAAAAGCTGATCACTGCAGGAAAAACTGCAGAAGATAGATAGGCGGCCGTCCTGTTGACACTGTGTCGTAACAGACTGTTGTTTTCTTCATGTTGGGTCTGTGTTTAAGAGTCTATTAATGTGTGTCTATGAGCCACGCAGAAACTGACTCTCAGCTTCTTAGCAGTGCTGCAACTGCACCGTCAGTTACATGGAATAACATAATTAGGACTGAAACTAACATATTTTGGCTGATGGTTATTCTAATTGTTTCTATCTATGACTCAATCAGCTGAGACAAAGGGGAAAAAAATATTTCATTTTCTGTTGCACTTATCTTGTACAAGACTGGATTGCCAAGCAGGCAAAATATGTAACTGCCTCAGGGCCCCGAACCCTCAGGAGCACTGAAGATCCCAGCCTGAAGCACAATAAAAAGTCAAACCTGGCCCTGTCTTGCAGAGAGGCTGTGTCTAGTTTTGAAGGGAACATGTTATAAGTGTCAGACGTACAAGTTAAACCTTGTCAAGGTCACAAAAGCTGAGGTGAATGCCTGGGGAAATTTAAAAAAAAATTGAATTTTGCTCTTTACTTCTGCAACAAGATGACATCAGCTCATTTTGGATGTCCATAAACGTGCCTCCACTCCAGCCTACAGTGGATAATATAAAATGTACTTTTGGACTTCATACAACAGTACAACTCCCACATTCATCTGTCTTTGCATTTCACCATGTGCTGCTTTGCTGTGTGCTGTTATGCTGAGAAACTATTAGAACATTTTAATGATTTGTAAAGCAGTTACTGTTCAACCACTAGATACAATCTTCACTGGCAGGTTCACTCATCATCAGTGATGATAGATGATCTATAGTCTATTTATGGTCTATTTATGAATGTGAGGACAAAAACAAATAATGTTTACTTGATTAGTCTGAAATCTCCAATATTTCTTTAATAATCATGCAGTATTTTTTCAGGCTGACTCTTTTTTTGTAGCCTAAATGTCACAAGCACCAAATTCATAGGATCAAGCCAAAGTACCCTAAATTAGAGTTGCAATGATTAATCGATTAATTGCCAACTATTAAATCAATCACCAACTATTTTCATAATCAATTAATATTTTTAAGAAGTAAATTTCCAAAGTCTCTGATTCCAGCTTCTCAAACGTGAATATTTTCTGGTTTCTTTAGTCGTCTGTGACAGTAAAGTGAATATCTTTGAGTAGTGGACTGTTGGTCGGGACAACTCATGACACCTTGGGCTGTGGGAAACATTTTTCACCATTTTCTGGAGTAAACAACAAATGAATCGATTCATCGAGAAAGTAATCATCAGATTAAACGATGATTAAAATAATCATTAGCTGCAGGCAACCCTACCCTAAATAAATATGTGCTATGTTGAGAAACCTAAAAGCAGGATGCATTCAGCAGAGATGATTTTGCAGCTGCCAAGATCTGCATCCTCTGTTATTTCACCCAAGAGGACTAAGACATGCTGTATGAAATTCTCATTTTTATACTAGTACAACTTAATGACACAAGTACCATATACAATGAATAGAGAGAGAGACACAGAGAGACAGAGAGAAAGAGAGAGAGAGTCCACTTTAACTTCCAACCAACACATGCCAAGACAGCGCGGGTAGGAGGGTCAGCAGGTTCATACACTGATCTGCTCCGATATGTCTGTCAACAAAGCTTAGCAAACAGTTTTATAGGAACATCGCATACACAGCTCATATGTGGATGTTTTTATGACTGGACGCGCGTTATTCTGCATGCCTGTGGTAGTAATGAAGCTCAGTAGTAATGGGGGGAGGGGGGCTTACTATAGGAACCAATGAAAGTAGGGTGGGTTCATGACTGTCAGCCAATCAGAGACGAGTCACCTTTCACCTCAAAACCTGCAGTGAGCCACTTATATCCCCCCAACAGTTATCAATACACAGTGAAATATCACCGTGCATTGATAACTGCCTGCCTGGAGACTTTACATAACGACACAGTTATTTTAGGTTATTTATCTAAGTTACTGTTGCATTCATGCATACGACCATACACACACACACACACACACACACACAATGCATTAGAGCGAAACAGGGTCGTTAATGTTAATGTGCAACATGTCAGTTAAGTTATAGTTCAATCTATCTCGCTGCTTCGTTTCACTTATGATTTAATGGCACAACCACCAACAATCACTTTCAGCGTTTAGTCAGCAGTGACTGGACTACAGTTCATTTATTAAACTGTAGCACCAAAGCACCAAACCGCGGATAAAGTAGCATTAATGGCAAAAAAAAAAAATCAAGGTCAAGTTTATCGAAAAGGGAAAGACGTTGTACATAAAGTTATACATCTGCCTGGAGACATACTACCGTGTAATTATCCACAGTGAGCTGTGCTGACAGAAACAGCTCTGCTCGGTGGGACCAGCACACACAACCCATTCATTAATGTTTATAAAAGTGCGCGTGACAAAGCAATAAGGAAAATGCTGTTTTTCTGTCACGGGTCTGGAATGCATATATTACCATAAAACTGCCAGATCTGTGAATGAGTCTGCCTGAGCTTTCTCTCAACACTGCCCTGCTTTCATTTCTCGTGCTGAGTTTGTACAAAGTAACGAGCACGCGCTACAATCAGTATCATTTAGTTCAATAATTGTAAATTAGCTAACAATAATCATCTTGTGTGAAGTTCTCCCCACCTGTTAGCGGCAGCTCTCCCCGGCTTCTTGCTCCTGAACACGCGCGGAGCGCACAATAGTAGTACGCGAGTGTTAAAAACTACAACTTCCTGCTACACGTTTCAAAATAAAATCCGTACTATTTACATATGTTCTTCGTAGATAGATAGATAGATAGATAGATAGATAGATAGATAGATAGATAGATAGATAGATAGATAGATAGATAGGGTCTACAGATGCGATGAAAGTTCCACTTCTGACACATCCTAGAGGACCCCACGTGGCTGCACAAAAATTTCCAGATCATTTCACTGTTGAATTTCACAATCGCTCGCTTGAAAAATGAGTGTTATTTTGTAATTTTCAGGAGAATGTACTAATTTTTGCAACATGGCCTTTTACAATTTTGACAAGAAAATCATCTTTTCCTGTTTAGTATTGACATTTATCATTGGTAGATAGATAGATAGATAGATAGATAGATAGATAGATAGATAGATCTGATATTATGAAGGGCTTTGCTGCTTACAGGACCTTAATGTGCATTGTGGAGTGACATTAATGGAAATATAATCAATCTTCATCAGAGACAAAAAAATCACATAATTACTATCAACAAAGACATAATGTAGAAATGATTAAGGGATAATGATTCATGAGCAAAATCCCACAAAATCCATCAACTTGTAGGAATGTTTTCAGTTTAATTTCCATCATATGTACATTCAATTTATAACAAGATCCAGTGCAACAACTTAAGACTGATAAGACGTGGTAGAAAAGTAAACAGCATCACAACAATAACGTCTCTTTAAGCCTCCGTGACGTTCTTAAACACATAATGTGATTAATACAGACAGGTGCATTTATCTCTTTCTGTTGGTCACATAGACAAACAAACTTTTCCATTTAAAACAAGACTATTTCCTCAGAGAACAGTAAGAAATTCACATTTGAACCGAGTATATGACTGGTATTAATCTTTATATTGGCTGTGCTTTTCCATTAGCTTGATGTCAGTTGTGTTGGCTATTAAATAATTTAATAAAAACATAAGAATTGACTGTATTCATGGAAATGGATGAAATTTAAAGCTTCAGAACATGAAAAAAAAGAGGAAAAGAACATGAACATTTCCAAAGTAACCACACACAAGTGTGTTCAGGGGAAATGTTATTAACTACATAACAAACAATGAAAATTATACAAATGATTAAAAAAAAAAAACCTGCACAATTTGTAAATAACGTTTTTCATTGGTGTAGCTTTCACGGACCAGCCCAGACTAACATAAACAAGTTTTAAACATATGTTTTTCTTTTTTTTTAAATCATGACATATCTTTTAAAACATAAAAATAAAACTGCAAAGGCATCTTGGACTTTTTTTAAAAACGTTAAATACAAATCCTTTTGTTCCAGTGTTAAAATAAATAAATAATATAATTCAAAATGCATTGAAACATTCAACACATACTGATCAAAGGCTCTGTCGTTCAGTTTGTAAGTGGACAAAATGTCTTTACAACCAGTGATACCAAAGAGACTATTGTATTACCAATTGAAGCAGTCCTAAATTTAGAGGTGGGTGAGCTATCTATGTTGTAATTGACACAAGCTGCTGTTTGGAGTCCAGATTGAAGTTTGAAATACCTGCAACACAACGACTATCTGGAGTAAAACATGTCTGCAATGCTAATATGGATTAGAATCATTCAAAATTATAATTCTACACTTTCCACATGAAAACTTGGTTTTCCATGTTAGTAAAGGAACTTAAACGGCATTTGATTGGTTGGTTTCAAAGTCTATAGGTCAGATGGATATAACTGCTGTTACAACAGGAAAACTGAAATACTGAAAGACTACGATGGTTACTTTCTGTTTTTGTGTCCTGCAAGAAGCACTTTGTGTCAAGTATTAAATATATTAGATTTTTTTCTCAGTCTTTGCATCAAGTTTCTCTCTCAGCTGTCTTTCATCTCACATGTCGCAAGTCCTTTGCTCACAAAAAGCACGTTTCGCATACCGTCAGTCTTGCCATTGCTTCAGTACTTACGTACTTGCTTCAGTGTTTTGTCCTCAGACAGCAATGTACAACAAAAAAAATGAAACACTTTATGGTAAAATATGTGGAGGTCAGCTGGGGCAGAAGGAGCAGTGAATCCCCCCCGTCAGGTCAGTGATGGCTCCCTCTTTGACAAGGCTTTGTAGGAGCTTGGTCTCTTTGTCCACGTTGTGCATCTTCTGCTGCAGCATGGCACTCATGGGCAGGTGGTCATAGTAGTGCAGTGGTGCCCCATGCTGGGATAGGTTGTACCCAAAGCCTGCCAGGCTGACCTCGTCACACAGCAGACTGGCTAAATTCAGTGCAGAGACACCCAGGGTGGGCACATTCTGCAGAAAAAGACAAGCAACAAGACTAAGCATTAATAGTTTTCTTATCATTATGATAGATATTCATTTTCTTTCTTTACCTCAGTGGGCTCACATCAGTGTAATTAATCAGTTTATCCTCCTTGTTGTCATGTGCCCTTGACAGATCTACTTATTTAGCATTTAGACTGTTGAGTGATAGTAGGTGACTATCAATTTTTAAAAATGAGAAAATAGCTCACAGCAGGTCTATTACTTGATGTAGATGTTAAATAAATTTAAATGGTATTTTGCTGGAGGTTTAGATTACCAGGAGAAGCTGGTAAAATTTACAGTTATGATACAACAAAAAGCACAAATGTGCCGTTGCTCAGTAAAAATATACAAGTGGTTCTCACTCAGCATGGTTTATGTTAAAGGTCCAGAATCAAATATGAGGGACACGAGAATGATCTTGGTGTCAATGTTATCATTTGTTAACAGCTCTCCTGAGCTCAATCTTCACACCTTCAATACAGATAATATGAAGTAGGGAAGTGACAGTAACTGATACAATCTAACTATCTAATCTAACTGTAAAGCAAGGAATCTCTGTCTGTCTGTATGAATGTCCTTCGCTTATCTCAAGAACCGTTCATCTGATCAACTTCAAACTTGGCGAGTATGTTACTGGGGACCTAAGGAAGTGCAGTGTTGAATTTGGTACAATTTGGGACATATGACATGATTAATATTATTTAACTTTGAATAAATAAGTGAACAGCGAGCTGCTCAGCTCTGTGTCAGAGTGCTGCGTGGACTGTTTGATATAAACACTGTCACATCAGAGCGGGACGGGGTTTCTGGGCTCTGACTTGCTGAGCGAGACAAAGGCACGCGCCCTGTTCAGTTAAACTGCCCGAGAGGAAAGAACGAGTGCACTAGGGTTGGGTGATGTCTACAGAATTGGCCTATGACGATGTCCACAGTGAAGCATCGCCATGGACGATGTTATCAGAGAGGGGGGGATGCTAAATTACTCTTATTGGCTTTTTACTTGCAAAGTTTTTATTGCACTTACAGTAACGTTACAAGTGTCGTCGTCAACTGGAGTACTTCATGTGGCTCACTGTCTCTCCTCTGCTCCGCTCAGAGGACACACACTCACGCACACACACACAGACACAGAGTGCTCAACCCCACCCACAGTGAAACAGGAGAGGAGAGAAACTTAGCGTGACCATAAATGACAGCAAAACACAGTAGACACTATTTATTTATGTTATTTACCTAATTTATGTGCACTCGTTTCATTTCAGCTCAGTGTTTGCGTCTACTGCATTTTGCTGTCATTTATGGTCGCACTAAGTTTCTCTCCTGTCCTCTGTTTCACCGTGGGCGGGGCTGAGCACTCCGTGTGTGTGCGAGTGTGTGTCCTCTGAGCGGAGCAGCGGAGAGACAGTAAACCAGGTCCACTTGACGACAAATAACTACACTCCTTGCATTACTGTAAGTGCAATAAAAGCTTTGAGAGTAAAAAGCCATTAAGAGTAATGTAATCCACACAAAAGATGGACAGACCCATCAGTTGCCCATCAGCCCAACCCTAGAGTGCACCAGGAGAAAAAAAGACAGAGGCGAAGGCAGTAAAACTAGCCAATAGGAGTGCAGACAGATTGCAGATCGATCAATGGAAGGCTGTAAACTGCTTCTTTGGTTCAACCTCAGTTTATTCTCACTGTTGACGTTTCTGTCTGGATTAAAACCATTTAATTTATTAATTCCTTCTCGTTTAAATTACTACATTAGTCAGTTGATATATATATATATGCAAGCAATTAGCCCGTTCCGAATAGGCACGTTTTGAACAGGCACCGCACTAGTATCATTACAACGTGAATGGTTGTGGTGGTTACTTTAGTCAGTGCTGCAGTAACCAAAACCAAACACAAGGTGGAGCCACTTCCACACAGCAAAGTGTGGACATCTGCACTTGATGGGAAACACAATAGTGACACACTGTCACTTTTCTCACAGAGGAAGCAAGTGTTATGTCTGCAGAAAGACAACTGGCTCCCTGTCAAAGAGGATTTGGTCTAAAGTATGTTTAAATGTTCAAAAACGACTACCAGCCACAGAGATAATGATTTCTCTCTGTACAATATACAGTTAAAGTTGTAGTATGTCTTATTTTAATTACAATTTTCTTATATTTCAGCGATTATGTAATGAGCACCGTATGATCAGATTAGTTTGGCTGAGCACATGCCTACAGAAAAGTATGAACTAAGATTGTTTGCGAGTACCTGAGTTGATGAGAATATACTGTATGTGGTACAGTCCAATAGGAAATCCAATTAACTACATATATCTTTATTTTTCTTATCAAAGTTCATATAGTTTATTTGATTTGCACATGCGCAAATGTGTTTGCTTGTCTGACTAATAGTTCTACTGGGCAAAGTACAGTAGAGGGAACACACAACTACTGCACATGTATGTAGTTAATGCAATGAATATAAAGTAACAAAGTAAAATAAGATAAGAATACAAGTAAAATAGAAATAAAAGTGTCCTACAGTAAATACAGGCAAATTTTTTATTACATTTTATAACCTTATCAAATATAATAAACTACGTTTTACAAATCTGTCTTTGTGTTTTTTTTTATTGCTTATGTGGGTGTTATCCTGGTTATGAGAACAAACAGACAAACAGATGGACTCCCTGCTTTGGGAGGTGTCTATTACCTGGTCCCAGCCCCAGAGGCGCTGTGTGGGTGGGAGGTATTTCAGCAGGTCCAGTGCGGTCTCTCTGATGACACGCGGGTTGAGAAGTCTGAACATGTTGCGCTCCAGAGGGATTTGATCTGGAACCTTCTGCCAGAAGAAGAGCCAGTCCCACAGAGGCTGCCACACAAAGCACACATCTGTCATAGATCAGTACAGTACAGACGAGTTTTATCTATACAAATGATTCTTTATCGGAGCTGCAGGCCGCTTTTGAGTCTTGGTTAAACAAAGACTGTTATGTGATGGCATCCAGATTAGAAACAGTAGGAGGAGCAGGCCAGTGTGATGTAGAAACGTTTGCTGGTTCGTTTCACTACTCAACACGGAAATCTGTTCCGAGTAGGGTCGAGTAAAACTGACTTCCTGTGAGAAGAATGAAGTCCTCTCCCCTCTCTTTCTCTCTCTCCCTTTCCACAAATTGTCTAGTGTATTTTATCCATCCCATCATGTCACTCTGTCTCCTTCTTATTCACCATGAAGCTGGTTTAATGACTCCTGTTTCATTAATAATATGTAACAATTAATTATGTTAATATAATAATAACTGTCATACTTTGAAAACCCCTGCTCAAGCGCTTAGGGAAAACTGAATGGTTGATGTGCATGGTCTGGTCTAATGCTTGTTAACCACATTCACCCGCAGTTGCAGGCAGGTTTCGAGAGTTAATGTGTGAACTCTGTATGTGTTCGGAAATAAGCAAAGTGCAGCTGCAAGACGTGAGAATACGCCCATTCCTTGTGTTTCATGATGTTTCACACTTTTACAAATTCAGATTAGTTCCTCACACGCCATTATTTTTCTTGAGATTGTGTTCCTCTTATTGCAGATGATTTGACTGCTTTCTACTGTAAATGTATGAGCATATCAGCTGTTTCTGTGGATTAAAGAAAACAAAAAAAAAAAAATCCCACCCACTCATTGACAAAATCAAAGGTTTTGCCTGATCAAGTCAAACCTGATTTGCACCTATTTCACAAACATTACAGTAAGTTTCTGCCTTTGTCTTTTAATGCAAAAAAAAAAAAACTATGTTAACTTATGCAGGAATTCAACCAACTGTAAGTTTCTGATGGTCAAAATCATAGCCAGAATTTCCAGAACAAAGCTGCCCATTGTTGAATTTATGCTGACATTTGATATCTTTAAATATGATCATTTTCATATCAAAAAACAGCACTGTATGTGTGGAAAGACAGAAAACTCTCTAAAAAAAAAAAAAGCCAAAAGTCTAATACTGTAAATATAACAATTTAGACATATGTACTGGATGTGAGCACTACTCACCACAGTGAGCTTGTTGATCATAGCGGATGTCCAGCTGATGTCTCCGCCTTTATACACCACAGCTACGAACAAAGTTTGTGCGTCTGTGTCGACCCAGTGGAGCGGTGTGCCCTCTGGGTAACTCATCCTGATGCTGGTTCGATTCCCGACATCGACGCTGAACTCTCCCAGAGGACCGCTGTTTAACCTGGGTGAGGGAGACACACACACAGAGTCACTGATTAACAGATTTTCAGTGCAATTCGTTGACTTATACGGCTCTCTTGGTTATGCACAGTGGGAACTGTCAGTAATAAGACTTTGGTATAAGTTGAGGATCATTATAGCGTTAAATCAGATTGATACAGTCATATCACCACATGTATAATGTATGTATAGATGAGAATAAATGGCTTTAATCCAACATCTTCCACTGTCTTTTTTTTTTTTTATTACCTGATGATGATGTCAAAGCGGTCAATCAGTGGGCCCAGGTCAAGGCCTCTGAGAATGCCTCCGTTTCCCATGACCACACAGCGTCGACATTTCTTTGATTTTTCCTGCTGGGACGCAGAGTCTGGCAGCTTTAAAGGAAAATTCACAGATGATAAGGTTTGTGTCTTGAAAAATACAGTACAGTAAAAAACATAAAAATGCACTTTGTCATATTCATATTCATTCATATGCATATGTCATGTATGGGGGCTGAAATGTTGTTATTCTTGGGAAAAATACTCCCCACGGCCAGACATCCAGTGTTTGTGTGCTGTTTTTGCTTATATTTGTTTGGCTTTTTTATACCACAATGAAGATAATCTAATCAAAAAAAATGGAAAAGCATTTTGTTTCTTATGTATCGAGTTCTAAATCATATTTGTGGATTCTTCTTTGGATTCTTCATTTTTTCATCTTTTTCCAGCTCAGATATCATCACATCACTAATCATTTTATTAATAGATTGAAAAATACTAGCAGGGATGTTTACGGGCAACTTTCACAGAGGTTGAAATGTTTCCATTTGTTGCACTTCTGGCCAGATTATATCAGTGCAGCTACTTTGCCCTCACTCTAAACTCAGTTATCAGTTCCCGCTCAGCCAGCAATGTTATCAGTTAAGCAAAACCTTTCATGCAGATTATATTATTTATCAAAAAGCCTCTTTGACCTTCACCTCTTAGAGCTTCACTTTATTGTCTAGATATTATTCCGACAAGAGGTGCAGCAGTGATTTACTGCGTTTACTGTTTGGAATAAGTTGGTCAAAGTCAGCTCCTACTAGAGCTGGAAACCAAAGTCACTTCTAGGTGACTTTATTATGACCATTAATAACTACAGATACAGATATCATAAAAGTATTACTAAACTATATTGAACTGAGAAAAACTGAAGATATCATTCATTGAAATATAAATACTAGTCAAAACTGAATGTAGATATCTTGAATTTAATGTTAACATTCAGCCTGTAAAGTAAATTCCTACTTATTAGTAAGATTAGTCATCAGAATTATCATACGTTCTTGTGTTGATTAGACATAAATGTAATATATCTGTAATGTGAGTCTCTTATTATAATCTATTATATCTGAAAAACAGATTTTAATCTCAATGAGACGTTTATCTGGTTAAATAAAATAAAGAGTATAGAAATTTGGAGGTGGATGTGGAAATATACTGAATTATCATTGGTGCTAGTCAGATTGTAAATGCAGATATTTTCATCATCATTCTGATTGCCCACAAAATAATTATTCCTCATCAAACTGCATGTGCACATGTTTCAAATATAATTACTGTTAGTCAAGTAAAACTTTTAAATGTTTAAAAAAAAAAAAAGAAGAAGCAGCTGGCCATTGTCGTTGTGTCACGCTGTTCTACTTCCCTTGCCACATTGTATTTAGAGTTACTCTATTAAAACCACAAGCCACATCCTGCTGTTTTGTGTGCACTGTTATGGGCCAGAACAAAGCTGACACAAATCTGAGAGTGATATGTGGTAGAAGCAGCTGTCAAAGCTTTCCCCGATAGCATATGGAAGTGGGCCACATCAGGCAATGATTCGGCACTGCTGGCCTTCTTCTGACCCAGAAAAAAAAAAAGGACGTGAGCCTGAAATGGCCCGCATGTAAAAAAGCAAATATGGCCCAAATATCCAAAATCAAATGATGTGGTGGTGCTCTCAGGTGTTCTGGATGTGGGTCAGTTCTGGTTTATCTGGTTTGTTCTTGGTTGACATACGGCTTGCTCGTGGCCCAGATCTGGGAAACAGGAGCGGATCGCCCGAGTGTCATCATTCCACGCGGTATGTGGGCCGGATGAAACCGCCCCCAAGTGTCGGGTTTGGCCCGGATCTGAGCCTCAGCAATTTTGCTTTCTGGGTTGAGCGTTTACAAGATTAGGTGTTCTGGTATCTCCTCTTGTCACATGGCCAGGAACACACCAAGTGCCATTCAATTAATTTTATTACCCTGTAATAATTATCAAATACTGTATGGATGAAATAGAAACGATAGAGCGACAGAGCTAAAGAAGTTGTATTCACCTGCTTGAGCAGGTCCTCCACTTTGCCCCGGAGGCCTCTGAACCCAAATGGGGGCGGATACAGAAAGAGGTCATCAGGAAGCGGCGTGTCCTTCCAGAGGAAAGGCTGAGTCGCAGGACTGGAAGCAGAGAGTTGAGCTAAAAAACTCTGCCTGGTTCTGCCGCGATGACACTGACCCTCCAGAACACTGTGTACATAATCCTGCACTAGCTGCAAGTAAAGAAGAGGTCATGTGAACAAGATATGCTGGAAACTCTAATGACATTCACAAGGTCATTACAATCTGACTCCAGAACCTGTTTTACTGCAGTCCAGACATGTAGGCGTAGCCATAAATGGTATGTGTACATGCTGGTATTTAGGATTATATGTTATGAATCAGAGGCACAAAGGCTCAGTCTGTGGCCATGCATAACTACTGGCAACCACTTTAAAAATAAAAAAAATAAAAACATTGTGAAAACAGTAAAAGTGAACAGTGTTAAAGCAGTTACAACTATTTGTGTAACATGCATAAGTCA
The DNA here is from genome assembly GCF_914725855.1 of Thunnus albacares. Classification (NCBI taxonomy): domain Eukaryota; kingdom Metazoa; phylum Chordata; class Actinopteri; order Scombriformes; family Scombridae; genus Thunnus; species Thunnus albacares. Next base: position 6,930,979 of record NC_058115.1, read on the forward strand.
GACAAACTCTCTTTATGATTGTTGTCCCTTTCAACATGGAGGGAAACTATGTGGCCTTTCCAGAACATCTTTGAAAAACTACATGCACGACTGGCTTCAACAACAAAACATCTTTTTTTCAATACCTCACTTCACTCAGTATGAAGGAACATGTTTTTTTTAAAAAAAGGCTTTTCCCCTATTCGACCACATAAACCAAATTACTTCTGCTATTATTATTATTATTATTATTAGTATTATTATTATTATTATTATTATTATTATTATTATTATACATACGTTTTTATTTAAATTTGGCAACGTCTGATCCAAGAATGAGTACAGTTATCTGACAAGTTAAAAACTTACCCTAAAGAGTCTGATAGTGGAGCATAATTAATTCCCTTTAATAAATTAAATCTTCTTACTTAATTGTAATTCATATAGTCACATGATCTAATCATGTGTACCATGAAAATCCATGCATTAAGTCTATTGTGTTATATGGGATGGTGCCACTACAGGGAATCAATCTGAAATGCTTTTTTTTAACACTACATTAGACACTGTAACATGTGTGGATCTGCTGTTAAAACTCTCAGCGCTCTTACCCACAATTCTGAATACTGACCTTTTTATGTGCAGGGTTGACGTGCAAGTCCACAGGTTTGCTTTTCTCTGTCCCAAACTGCGCTAAAGAGACCATCGCCCAACACAGAATACCTAAAAGAGCAACCGGCACTACCACACGCCTGGACACACACACACACACACAGGGCAAGATGTAGAAAGTGGGGGGAAGGAGGCATGCCCACATAGAAGAGAGAATTGTTAATTTAATTGTTAAGTTACAAAAACTAGTATAAGTTTCTGCTCACATTATGCAAGAGACAAGTTGATAAACCAACCAGAAGTAGAGGGTTAATGTCACCCTACTCTGTGTCTTACTGACTTTCAAGGAGGAAGGAAGTCTTTTATCCCTATTTTAGTGTGTTTTCAGTTCATTAAAGTTAATTTTAACATTTAAGGTCACCTAAAAAAGTCTTGTTCAGCATTTGGTTTTACAACTCCTAAAGATACCAACACTTGAATCAGTTATGAAAGGTAGGGTAGTTGAACACATGCTAAACCTCATCTTTAGACTTTGTTATTATCTAATCAGACCACTGCCAGTATCTGAGCTTTTACAATGTCATATTTCAAAACTGTGTTTTTTTGTGACTTTTTGTCTCTCTCCTGTATTTCATCACCTCAACCATCAGATTTCAACTCATGTGCCAAAGAGGGCTCATTAAAATGTTGCTCCACCTTGCAGTAATTGTTTTGCACTTATCAAGATTGAAGTTTTGAACAATTTTGGTGTCTTTTATTGGTAACAAATGCATGTCTTTATTAAGTACCAAACAGGCACGCTGATGGTTTAGCAGAAGCACAATTCAAATGTCCTCATGGGTGTTCACAGGTGCGGAATAAGCACTGAACTTTGTGCCGTGTATCCCTGTAAGAGCCGCTGTAGACTTAACAGGACAAAATCTATCTACATAGAAGGTAGACAGGAATAAGCAAAGCTTTAAGTACAGTAAATAGCTGCACTTTTATGAGAGTGGACTATGGTTAGTGTGCATAGAGTTCTGGTGCAACTCACAGCCTGAACTAATGACAGATGCGCTCTCACCACATGATAAAACACTTAATAGCCTTACACAATTATGCAGCACTATGCCAAAACCTGCTTACCCTGGAAAAACGTTGGGTAATATGTCTGGTGCACGATGCAAACCACAGACCAACGCAACAAACATGATTCATTTGCAGGAGGGTTTAAGCACACATGACCGAGTCACATTCGGGAAAACACGGGAAAATTTTAAGAACGCGCAAGCCAAACATCTTGCAAGATATTTATTGAGTAATTCTTAGTAACTGCAGAAAAGAAATTTTAAAATATAGTTTCCTAATGCAAGAACGCTCACTGTGACTGTTGAACTGTAAGGTGAGGCGAGTCTATTTGTATAAAGAAATTGAAAGTGATAAAAGCAGTCGGTCAGACTAACAGATGGGATGCGAGTATGCATCCTATGAAAGGTTGTTCTACAACTTCTGCGCTAGAGCCTAATAAACAAAGCGTGCATTCATAAAGTAAGACACTATATGCAGGAAGAACCCGGGTCTGATGAGCAGCTGAAGCTCAGGAAGGCAAATAGCTAAACCACAGGTTTTGGTTGCACAGAGATACGACTTTGAATGTGGAAATGAAAATCATTCTTGCTCTGCTTGTAGTAAAAACTCTGGTTAGCGTTTGGGTGCCAATCAACCACGCTAGTTAAACCAGGAGATACTTAAGAGGATCAAGCTGGTTGTTCAACTATTTGATATCCCTGTTATTTATTCATGTGTGTTCCTCTTCCTACTACAATTACACCCTGAAAATTTCTAACAACTGTCCACATGATCACCGAAACAGTTAGATGCTTTCACACAGTGGCTAAGAAATGGATTCATTAATAATTCATTAGGATTGAATTATTAATTACTACTCATTCAATTAAGAAGACAGCAGAACGGAGCTTGTGTGTCTTTTCAAACAGATTGACATGTTGATGCTTTTTAGTTTGAGTTAATGGTCAGGTTGCTTGTTCTCATTCGTCCTGCTAATGGGCAACCACAGTCGGAGATATCGAGATAAGCCTTTCAGACTCAGCCGTCAGCTGATAAACACTTTGGAAAAAGAGATGTGAAACAGAGAGTCGCCTAAATGTCACATCGGCTTTCATACTAGAGATAGTCTGAGCTCCCTTCAATTGGTTTTTAAATGTTAAAATCACTTTAGCTGTGGCTTTAAATACTGCTGTTCTCCTTTAAATTCCTTAGAAGAATGGAAAGCAGGTCAGGTCTGGTGGCTTTCAGAGAACAGTGGGAGTCTTTGTGGTGTTTTTATGTAGACATTACCTGAGTGCTCCCCAGCACCTCATGTTGTCCTCACTCGCACTGGATAATGGGAACTCTTCTGGTTTCTCTGCTGAAGACTGAATCCCTCTAACTCTTAGGGGTCTTGCGCTGGACACACACGGGTAGTTAATCGTTAGACACATTAGAGGACAATATGCAGTGTTACTCAAGACTCCACTACATTTTTGAGGAAGTATACAGACATGTGACATATTAGAGGAAAAACAGCTCTCTGAACTCTACTGGAGGGATGAACGCCATTCTACCAGAAGATATTGCCTTATTTGGTGTTTTGATGATGGTGGTGGAGAGAGATCTGGTGACTGTGAAGGTCATAGCATATCATTCATATCATTTTCATCAAAGCATTCAGTGACCCCTCGTGTTCTGTGAATTGGGGCATTGTCATCCTGGAAGAGACCACTCCCATCAGGATAGAAATGTTTCATCATAGCATAAAGGTGATCACTCAGAATAACTTTGTATTGATTTGCAGTGAGTCTTCCCTCTAAGAGGACAAGTGGATCCAAACCATGCCAGCAAAATGCCTCCCAAAGCATAAGAGAGCCACCAGATCCCCTCACTGTAGGGATCAAGCATTCAGACCTGGACCGGTTTTTCTTTTAATTTGTCATCTGTCTGTATATTTTTTTTACTCATTTTACTCTTTTTAATTCATTCAGATTTTAAATGCAAAATATATATTTAGTTTATATAATCTGATGCATTGTTAATATGTGTTCCTAGTCGGAATTATTATTATTTTCCACCAAGCCTGTGCTATGGTTTATAAGCAAGGCAACATTTTTTTCATAATATTGACTGTAGTTAAATATAAAACACTGTCATGCCGTGCCAGGCTTTTAGGACAGTCGTTGCTGTTTAACTGGTGTTTCCGATCAACTGGTGAGACTGGTGTACGTGATTAGGAGGAAAATACTCAGAGGCAAGGACCACACTTTTCTCCAAGGCACATTCTCTACTATACCAAATGTTCCCACATGGGATTATGTAAGGGATTGTAACAATATCTTTTTGGAATAAAGACCTAATTGTTCTATTATTAATCTGATGCTCTGCTGAAAAGCACAAACCACCCACAACAGCATCAGATAAAGTGACAGTCTTAAGAAAGAAATGCATCAAAAACGATATTTCTTATCTGTTTGGGAATCTGATGCTGTAACGTAGAAGAAATACGTCCTTCTTCTCCTCTGGCGTCTATGGCGAACCGTTTTTAACATTTAACAGCTAGACTGTATATCTGAAATGTTCGTTTTGACTAGGAAGAATTGAATTACAGATATCTGCGATACATATTTTTAGATATCTTACATTTATTTTTGACTAGTGCGTCACAATCACAGTCGCAGATATCTTGAAATACTATTTCTACTAAGCAAGAGGGTTATTATGGATATCTTTAATTACCATTCTGACCAGTGAGAATACAATTTCGAGCAGGAGAAATGCTATTATCGATATCTAAAATGTAATTGCAGATAGGAGTTCGGTTCGGATGATATAAGCAGCCCCGAGATCGACATCACCACAGACGCGAATATCATCTTTTTTCATATCCAGCAGGTAATTCAGACAACAGTTTAACTGTAACACCAGACCGACTTAAAGCAGAGTAAACCTGTGTCGTAACACGGCAACGACGCAACAACAATGAACGATAAAATGCAGTTGGTGCTTAGTTTGTTTAACGGACCACGACCATTAGCCGTTAGCTTATATTTGTTTAGCTGACCATTACAATTACCATGTAAACACTGTTTTATACTCGATGCTATCCATTCAGCTATTCATTATCATCCGTCATTTATTGACTTAGTTACTTACCCTTCCATGGATACCAATACTTCGCCATAATGAATGCTTGGACAGAATAAATGATAAGCTTCTTCTTTTTTTAAATCCCTCAGCTATTCATCCTAGCTTGGTTCTTTCCAGCCCCCCTCACCATCGTTTCCGCTCTGTCGTAGTAGAGGGGCAATGCAAGATGGGATGAGGAGGAGGAGATGAATTCTCGCGGTTAGACTCAAGTTAAAGTAAAGTTAAAATCTGACAAAAATGGCTCCTCCGGTTGCTCCGATCTAGCCAAGTATATGCAGCTGCAGCCGCTGCACGAACGTGTGGCATCCACATTAAACATCTACTTGGACAGGTTTAGGCAGAAGTAAGTGGGTAGGGTGCGCCGTTAGAGTGACATCAGGAGGAGGGTGTCATGTAGGGTTGGCTACACCCTTCTCGTACGTACGGCCCTCAAAAGTCTCCTGACACCTAAACGGCGAGTTTAAATAAAGAGGCAAAAAAACACAAAGTACCCAGTGTGGAAAAAAAGAAAAACAACTACATACAATTTTTTATTTTCATTATTAAATACAAAGACAAAAATATTATGAAGGTTGTTTGTCCACCAGATCAAGGACATGGCTGGTGATTTTCTATATTTTTCCTTATTGTCAACAAATCTCATGTGCCAAACCAACAATGAACTCATCCTACTTAAGTATTAAGTATTGTGCTTGATAAATCATATTCATCTGAGCCATAGACCTCTGTTGTTGACATCACAAAGGAATATGATATATGATGCTTTGGATACAAGCACAATGGATGAATGGATGAATTCACTGTTGGTTTGGCTCTGCACATGAGAAATGTTGACAATAAGAAAACTAGAAAATTGCCATTCATCTGGTCTGGCTTACATTCTCTTTCAAATCAATTAATTCAGGAGCTATTTTCTTCAAAAACACAAATTTTAAAGAACGTGGCATTTGAATATAGTCACATCCACAGTAAATAGGGACTGAGATATCACAAGTTATTTTTATTTGTTCATTAAATAACTAGTGTGTAAATGTCTTTTGAATCGGCAGAACTGAAGTTTCGTAAGTCATCACACCCGACCAGGCCGTTGTATCTCATTTACTGCAACGGTTGTTTGAGTTCAAACAGTCCTGTTCCACCTTTGACTACCTTCCCAACGACCAGACAGGCTGACGGCGAAACCAGCTCATCGTGTGAGCCTGAAACAGAAAGAAAAACAGGCATGAACAGACGCACAAAGACGGCAGTTGACCTTAAGTAGATTAGGAAAGGACTTGTGACAAGAATCCGAAAAGGCTCTAAACGGTCAATAAAGCTTCACCGAATAAATAAAAGTGAAAGAAAGTGTAGTTACTATTGCCTTGAATTCTGAAAATTTAGATTTTGTAACTTTCATTTTGTTTATTTCAACTTCCTCTTAATCTCAAAACGTGGAAAGCTTATTTTAGTAGTTGTGAAAACCTTTAATACTGTGCACAATGCAGTTGACTGTACGCTCTCAGTCAGTACCTTGAACTTCCTGTGTGGGGCCTGCAATGGAAATGCGGCTTCACATTGCAAATGCATTTATTCTTATAAGCATGAATTAATCATCAAACCTGAATAAAAAAAAATCCACTGAGGCACTAAGCGACTCTAGAAAACATCTGCTAATGCTCTAAAAGCTTTGCTCACCAACCTTGATCAATAACTACAGTTTCTATATACTGCTCAGTGCGATTTCTTATCTGCTGAGTAGTCATATGTCTCCTCTCACCTTCAGTCATGGCACAAAAAAACCCGACACAATCAATGGGTGTGTGTGTACAGACAGCTATGCTTGTTTGTTTTACTAGCATCATCTGTTCCTCACCCAGCATGGTAGCCTGTTTGAGGAATTTGTAGCTGGTCTCAAAGGTCATCTGCTGCAGTGGAGAGGAGTTGGACCGGATGGCGTGTCGGTTTAATGGCTTATATACACCTTCGAAACACATATAGTCCGCTACCAGCGACAGATGTCTGGGATCCACCTCAATACCTAGAGACAGACAGAGTAATATCAGATATGATCAGATTCTGAGGATGTTGTCGTTTGTGTTTTGACTGTACGTGTGTGAATGTACCATAGACTGCAAAGACGTCTTTGATCTCCTTCTCTATGACTTTTAAAGCCACTTCGATCCCGTAGGTGTTAGCCATGGCGTGGACCTCGTTGGAGTACAGCCTGTTGATGTCCAAGATCTGGAGAAAAATAATAAAAGACCCGATGTTGAGATGATGATGTATAATAAAATATCTTAGCACTCTGCGGAACAAAGATCTCATTAAAGATAAGGTCCTTGATTGTGAGGTCGAGGCATTTTTTTTCAGTATTTAAATGGTTCAATCCAAATTTATAATATCCTTTGCTTTAGAAGACTAGACTCCACTGGAATGATCTGCATCAGTCACATCATGATTTTAAATAGTCAAAACTGAATTTGATATCTGAATGACAAACCGGAACGGTCCCCCAGGGCCGGCTCTACTTTTTGAGAAGGCTGAGATCTTTTCATGAGTGTCATAAGATGCTCCACATGTTCTATCAGTTTATTGTGGCGAGCGCAATCTTCTTTGCTATGTTGTGCTGGGCAAAGGACGCCAACAGTCTGAACATAAAAAAAAAAAAGTCAATGGGAATGTCATTGACTTGAAGCTGACCACACTGGAGGAAGCGGTAGAGGAAAGACTGCTGGTGATAATGGCCCACCCCCTCTATGACATGACAGCCACGCTAAGGAGCAGCCTTGGTGCCGCTCCCTGAGGCACCGGGGTTGAGTCATTCCTGCCAAGTGTCATCAGACTTTACAATTCCTCTGACTTTGCCAGACCCGGTGACATCACACCGTCTGTGCATTAACTTTAACCTGACTCTTAACTTGACGGGTCACTGTGTTTTCATGTATTTTTGTCGTCTGTCACGGTTGCTATGACAATGCAATATCCCTTCGGGGATTAATAAAGTTTTCTATCATCAATCTATCTGACGTAATTTTAGATATCATTAAAAGGAAACTTCTAAAACTATATCTTGAATCACCTCTGAACGGTGATTGCAGTGCAGTGCTTGAGAGAAAGAAAATGAAAATCAGCTTTGACTACGGCAAAGTGCCTGAAAAGAGGCAAAATTATTCAAGTGTTTAGTTAAATTTTTTATATAATGGACAATCTGTCCTCAACCGTCAACACAATGTAGTCTCGTGCACAAAATAAGTGTGAAACCAAAAAGTCTAAGTAGCCCACGTACATCACTGTGTTTGAACATTTCATGCATGTTGATTCCCTCGGTGTTGAGGACCGTCTCTTTTTCTCCGGTCTTTGTTGTGTTTTCGCTCAGCAGGCAGCGAGTCAGGCCCTTGGTTTCCATGATGACGGCGTTCTGAGCCAGCGTCGACAGGACTGACGTCAGGTCAAAATGCACCTTGCTCACCGGTAAGACCAGCTCCACCTATCAACGGGGAGAACAAAAGATTCAACAAAAGATCTCATTAGGGAAGTGTAGCGGGACTTCAAACATGTCCTCTGTTTGTAAGGTTTAAAAACATCTTCTGACAAAACTGGTTCTGTATGAGATCATATGTGCACTGTAACAGATAATATAACATCTGGAACAAGTTGTTTTGTGCCTTTATGACCTAAATCATCAACATTTATGCTTTCCTCACAGCGAGGGTCTCTATCGTGTTGGCCATCACGTGTCATCATGTGTCGGATTTTTCCTTTTCCTGAGGCTGACTGGTGTCATTTGAGTGACCAATGAAAATAAAAATACACAGAGGAAGTCTTACGTGATCTCTGCTGGTCTTATCATGTGGTGAGATCAAGTCGTATATTCTCTATTCTTGTCATTTGACTGTTCACAATTAAAGTGGAATGTCACAAGGGTTGATTACATAACATTCACGCCTTGCATTGCTATCATGCCTTACATTAGAACCATAGAGTGTACATTACACATATGTATATGTATATATATATATATATATATATATATATATATATATATATATATATATATATATATATATATATATATATATATATATATATATATATATATATATATATATATATATATATATATATATATATATATATATATATATATACATACAGCAGTGACTCTGTAAAACCATGCTAGTTAGTAAAAAACAGTAAAAAAAAAAAAGTAATATCACACCGGCCTTCCCTTTAACACTTCTCTATAATCTCAGTATGGAAGTTCAAGCAAAGTCATTTTCATCCGCTTGTATGATAAGTACAAGCTTACCTCACACCAGAGTTCGTGCTGGTAATCGTAACAGTATCTCTCTATCGCCGGGTTGGACTCTAGAACGGAGTTGACTCTCATCTGATTCAGGGATTCTTCTCCTCCTCCCGTTCTCCTCGCTCGCTTCTTTCTCCTCTCCGCTCTCACTCCCGCCGACTCCGACTGGGACTCCTCCAGACTGCCGTTTTCCACGTTCTCCTGCGCCTCCTCTTCCTCTTCTCCCAGATCTTCTTTATCTTCACCGTCATCGCCTCCTCCTTCCTCCTCCTCGCTCTCATAGTCCACCTGCAGAGGAAAGCGGAGAAAGGTGCGGGTCGTGTGTCAGCGTTGGAGCGGTAACGCTTGCTTCTGCTTTTGTCTTTTTATTTTGTCTCATTTTGTCCCCATTTTATTTGCATTGTGCATACATACATACATACATACATACAAGGACACACATGCACGCACATGCACGCACATGCACTCACATGCACGCAATACAGCCCTACCAATCGTTTCACACTACGCCGCTGAGCTACAGGTGGCTGTAATGTGTAACATATACTTCTTGAGGAAGGAAATGGATTCAACACATTTGTTAGACTTCAAGGATATACATAAGTTTAGTTTGTTTACGAGAAAATTCCACAGGGTACCTTTAAGATGAGTTGTTTCATTGTGGTCTGTTTTTTTTTTGTTTTGTTAGTTTCAATAACTCTTTCATACCCAAATTTCCATAGACAACGTTAACGTTTCATATAAAACCGTTAAATGATTGCAAAACTGTTATCACTTTAAATGATCGCTGTTGTTTTATATAAATGAGAGGCAAAAAACAGCCACAACATTTCTATGAAACGTCACGGTTGTTTTGCTTTGAACGGTATGCAAACCAGATGAAAATGTTTATACGGTATGAAAGCTATGTCAACTAACTGAAGACAGGTGAGATAAATGTCTGACGCATCACTTTCTAGGAACATCCAGCTTTACCCAAATCATCACAGCATGTAACAGAGCGTGTTTCTATTAGTCTTCGTACCTCCTCTTCCTGTTTGTCTTTTCGCTTGGCGTCTGATGCGTCGGCGTCTCCTTCGTTCCCCTGGTCATCCACGATCTCTCTCTCCTCCTCTCCCTCTCCGTCGTCTGCCTGATGATTGTCGACATGACAAAGATCACTTCAGAGTCTTTTTTTTTTTATTTTCAAGGCGGCAAAACATTCAAAACTGAGTGATGACACTGATTCTATAATTCCTAAAAGGGAAGGCCCAATTAAAAACAGACCCCCGCTGTGTCAGCCGTTCCCTCGCCGTCGTGGTCCTTATCTCTGGGGGTGGCCTTCCTCGTCTCCACGGCGATGGAGGCCAGCTTGGCGCTGCGCTTCTTAATGGCTTCCAGGAGAAGACGGAAAAACCTGGGAGACAAACGAGAGGGAGAGAGGATGAGAGATTGATGTCAGGTTATCCTGCTAGGAGGGTCCAAAACACACACACACACACACACACACACACACACACACACACATACACATACACATACACGCACCTAGTTTCCATGTAGTGGAGGATCTGTTGGGGCGATAGCAGCTTATCGTCACAGTAACGGTCAGGAGGCAGGAAGTGGAAGGCGACTTTGAACGTCCGCAACTTTTGGTGAGAGCCGCTCTCGATCCGCAAAGTCTCTATCACATCAACTTTCTGCAGAACCTGCTCTCACACACACACACACACACACACAAACATTTAGATGTTTTCTACAGATATATGCAAAAACATGCTGAGCAGCGATTGAGGAAATCAAAAGATGACACAAAAAAGAGAAAACAGGAAGTAGTACTAGCATGAGAAGGCCGCAAAAAAAGCTATACAAAAAAAAGGACAGTTGAGGAAACACAAATTAAGCAAAAGATGACAAAAGATGAAATGTTGGACAACAAAAAAGAAGTCAAGAAAATACAGGAAGTGCTCTTACCTCAGCCAGACAGACCCTGGTGAGTTTCTTGCGGAGCGTCTTGGCTCTCTTCAAGGCCTTCTTGTTGTTCAGCACTGGAACGCTCATCATGGGAGTCTTGATGTTGGAGCTGGCCACCATCAGGATCTCCCTCAGTCTGTGAGACAAGTCAAACATGAAAGATGCTCTGCCTCCACTGTCAAGCTCAAAAACCTGGCACTACAAAAAGCCACGTTTTCTCTCAGCAAAAAGGGAAAAGTAAAGGGTGTTTGAAGTAAGTTTAAAGTAAAGAAAGAGATCAAATAAAAGCTTTTTTGAGTTACGACATGCATTTACGAGCCTGTAGAATTATGGTTTTATGCAGCATTGTTTTTAGATGGTGCTGCGAGACAGTTAAATGTTGATAGCAGCAAAGAGATGGTGTGGATTAGCATTAGCATTCACTCCTCTCATGGGGCAGAATTGACATGGATGTGCCTGTAAATGCTTCGTGTCTGTGGTTAGTCTGATAATAGGTTGGGCGGGAAACCACTGGTGCGTGAGTATTTCTTCTCTTTTACAGTGTAATATTCTGTACTACTGTATCAACTGCATCAAAATAAACCCTGTGTGTTAGCTTATACACAATATGTCTATTTAGGGATACGTTTGTGTTATAAAAAAACAGCCAACACTACATATTGCTTTGTAGCGGTTTGTTCCGCTGTGGTGGATAATCCCACACCTCAAAGAGGAATGAAGCCTGTTGAAAGTAAGTCAGTCTTTACATTGAACACACACATGCTGTGAAATGCTGTAACCATGTTGACACTACACTGTATATGTGGTTTATGGTATATATGGTTTTGCTAGCTAAAAAGGTTGACGCTAACCGCTAACAAGTTACACGCTCTGTGTTTGTATGTTACTTTCTTTTCTCTCTTTGTAAATGAAATTTTGAAATTTCCACAGTTTTTTGTGTGTGTGTCCTCTATAACGTGTTCACTAGCATAACAGATAAGTAACGAGTTTCAACGCAGAAGAGAAGTTACCGAGGTATTCCCAGAGTGACGTTCATCTCTCCTCTGCCGGCGAAGTGGAAGGTGTTGAGGGTCATCTGGGTGGAGGGCTCACCGATGGACTGTGCTGCCAGCAGACCCACCGCTTCCCCGGGATCACATAGCGAACGCTGCCACTTATAGTGCAACAGCTGGCGAAGGCTGAAGACACAGAGAGAAGAATGTTTGTTGTACCTCGCAAAAAGACAGAACGAGTTACAGTCAAACTAAATATGGTCAAAAAGCCAAAGAAAAGAAAAGAAAGAACTACAATGAATCAAATGTGGTTTTGGATTTATTTATTTTCTAGCAAATAGTGTTTTTGTGTTAAAGACTTTTTTTTTTTTAAATTACTACTAAATTACATGTTTAATTTGCTTCTGAGGACACATCATTTTTGTTTTTTTCACATTTCAATGATATTCCTTCAGCTTAGGGAGCAAGTTTTTATATTGTACGTAATATTCTGCTTTCATTGTCGGCTCATTTAAAGTGTTGCTAAACCATTTTTTTATTAGGGAATTTTTTCATTTATTACTGCAATATGACTGCGACGTCCTTCTTTTGACTGTGAGGGCTGTTTGATTTCACATTCAGCTGGAACCTTTCCAAAAAACCCTTTAGTTCAAGTGGAGTGGAGGCACAACCAGTGAGTCAACACTGATCTCAGAGGAATTTTTTTTTTGTATTACATTTTATAATAGAGATACATTTGAAAACTCTACCTGTGGGTGTCCAGGCTGTCTGTACCCGTCCTGTTCTCCAGGTATTTCTCTGTGATGCTGTGAAAGTTTTCAGATACTGATCCGAAGCAGACGTCGGGCCTAAACACGCCCAGGGAGGGCTCGGGGCAGCGGGAGGACTTTCTGCTGTATTTTGACCTGCTGGCTTCATCCAGAGAATGCCACTGCTGTACCAGCTGTGGAGGGAGGACAGTGAACATTATGGTTAAATTACTGATCTCTTTCTTATATATATACACTGATGCTGGAGGAGAAGACTGTGACACCGAAACTTCCTGAGACGGTGAATGTTTACGCAACAGTTGTAGCAGCTGTAGAGCGATAGTAGTTCAGCTGAATCACTAGATGTTTGTGTGTAGTACATATTTATCCCCAGCGGCCATGTTGGAGCACCGTGGGGCCCATGAACTACACCTTCACTGTTGCAACCGTTTTGGCCAGTGGCATCCACTGAGGAGGAAGCACTGAATTTGACAAGGCTGCAATTTCTCTGGATATTGATTTACTCTATGGATGTGGATTAGTCCTCATATGTCCCTTGCTTTATTTATTTATCAACACAAAATGTGCTGCAGTTGTCATGGTGCTTTAAAGATGAGTCTCCAGGACACAAAAAAAAACATCACAATCAATTCAATACGTCATTTCCCCCCCCCAAATTTCACATTCATTCACTGTTGTGCATAAATACCTGCAGTATAGCAGCATCTCTGCCATAGGCATCTGGCTCTGCTGTTAGTTCAGTCTGTTTTAGTTTAGCCAACTTCTTCTGGGAAAACAACAGGAATGCTCCTAACACAGATTAACACACACACACACACACACACACACACATATTACATGACAGATATTCACACAGGCGGTGTACACAAATGTTTTATACAATGTCTCCTCTATGGATCTAGAGTGGGTCCAAGTGAGATTTCACACCTATTTTAATGACTTTTAGAAATGCCTGAATTACAGGCAATTACAGGCATTACCAAACATACTGCATAACTCTAAATGCATTATAATGACCAGCAGTTGTTAAAATGACTTCCATAATCTCCCCACTTAAATAATTACAGCAGAGCATTTCAACTGCTTTTCTATTTAAAAATGTATTTGGCTACTTCCTACAAGAAAAGAAACCACATTCACTTCTGCTTACTGCTGAGCTTTCACAAGAAGTTTAATAATATCTCATCTTGGGTGAAATCAATGAAAAAGTTAACTGTTGAGTGCAGATGATGATTAATCTGATGATAAGGTTTGAACACTGCAGATTTGTCTGGTTTTCTGTTGTTGTGTACCTCTGCGTGGAGATGCCACCTCTCTCTTTGTTTTCCAGCGCTGGATGGCCGCAAAATGTTTACTGGCAGTCTGAGGGTCCAAACGTGCCAAAACATCATCCAGGCCCTGAGACCTCTTGATGACCTGACAGGAGATGGAAACTCATGGTTGGTTGTTTTTGACTCTGCAAGGTTAGCAGGTTATTATTCACAGGAAGTGAAGACATTATTTATCATTTCAAAACTAGAACCGTTGTTAGTTAACTTTTTTAGTGAAGTAAACATCTTGCACTTGTATTCTTGACACTTTGATCATTCGAATCAACTACATTTAAAAACTTGCATGTACTTAAAACACAATATAAGACGTTTGTGTTTTAAAGGTTGAAAAGCCGACGCTGCTGGAGTGTGTTAGCCAATGTGGGGCAGGATGTGTGGTGATCCCGGTTTCACTCATGTGGCAACATGGTTTCATGTAGAATTTGCTGCTGGCTGAAAGACCTGATTGTGTGTGAATATGAGGTGAGCACTTTCACCAATAGTCATGAAAAGCAAACAGTGTTGGTCAGAAAGGAATTTTGGATGGATAACACCATGAAACTAACGTACCAACTTAGAGAAATAGATGCTAACTTGAAAAAATATTCTAATCTACATAATACAAATATATGTGTCATTATGCTATAGGCGGTGTGCTTTTCTGAGTAAAAAGATACTATTATTACTTCCTCTTACTTTCAGAGAAAGTAAGAGGAAGTAATAATACATTATCAAAATGTACAGTATGAACTTAGTTTCAATAGATTGGGACAGAGTGTGACTGTGTGTTAAACACAGAGCTCAAGCCGGGAGGGGAATAGCCTAGCTAGAATAGCCTAGCTAGAATAGCCTAGCTTAGCTTAAAGACCGCTATCAGCCCCTCCAAAGTTCAAAAATCCATCTACCAACACCTCTAAACCTTACTACTTCACATGTTGCATCTTGTTTTTGAACCTTGGAGAGAAGTAAGCTAGCCGTTTCTCCCTGCTTTCAGCCGCCTGGCTAAAGCTCCGTATTTGAGACACAAACATGACAGTTGTATCAACCGAACACTTAAGTGTATTAGCATATTTTCCAAAAACTATTTGCTAAAAGAACATGTATTTGAGGGGTTAAAATACTGTGATGATTCAACCTCAAATCTAAATAAAGACAGCACTAGACCTGCTGTAGCTAACAGAAGTTAACAATAGAGACAATGAATGTTTACGCAACAGTTGTAGTAGTTGTAGAGTGATAGCACTTTTCAGTAGTTTAGCCAAATCACTAAATGTTTGTGTGTAGTACATATTTATCCCCAGTGGCCATGATGGAGCACCGTGGGGCCCATGAACTACACCTTCACTGTAGCAGCCATTTTGGCCAGTGGCATCCACTGAGGAGGAAGCACTGAATTTGACAAGGCTGCAACCTTTCTGAATACTGATTTCTGAATATCACATTCACAGTCTAATGTCAGTATTTATGGACTATGACATATTTACAACAGCGTGTGTGTTTTACCTCATAGTTGTCTTCTATGAAGGGGAACTGTCTTGGCTGCAGGAACTGAGTCTTGGGGATATCCAGCCCGTCTTCACCGTACAGGAACTGAACCACAGATCCATCACTATCCCTCACCGTAAGATCGTATTGTACTACCAAACCCTCCAGATGCTTAATAACACATCTGCAGAGGACAGGTGAGAAGAAAGAAAACATCAGGGAAGACGAGAAAGAGGTAAAACAACTTTTAAACAATAATTCACGTCAAACTAGGGAGAGAACGATGCATCTTAGTTTGAGTTTCTTTGTATTGGGGTGGTTTTTCGGGGAGAATTTTACGCTATAATGTTCTAAATAAACCATTGCTCATTTGCAAAAGCCCTGTAGCACCAGCATCTCCCTCCCATACTATCAGACATTTAGTGCAAAATATGTTTTTTGTTAAACCCATCCTTAAATTGTTGGTGTTTGAGCCAAATCTAGTTGTAATTCCTAGAGTTGAGTGGGATCACGGCTGGATTATGCTATCACTTCAATCATCATCCAATATTTCAGTCAGTTTAAACTACCTGCTGAAACAAGCTAGCTGTTAGTGTGCCATGGAAATGTCATGGTGACTCAAATTTGCATTTGTGTTCCTTGTATTTCCATTTCCCCTCTTGATTTTACTAACCTCAGATGATAAACCTGATAGGATCAAGTTCAATTGGAACATCGTGTTGATATGTACAACGTGTATGACAGCAAACTACTGTACAGACACGTGAAGTAAAGTCACGGCTGTTTCTACGATATGTTTCTGTTACCTCTGCAGATATCCTGATCTAGATGTTTTCACAGCTGTGTCCACAAGTCCTTCTCTGCCAGCCATACAATGGAAGAAAAACTCCTGAACACAAGATGACACACAAAGAAATGTATCATAAACTAGCAACAATATTCATAAACGTCTGTAAAGTCACTGCAGCATGTATGCTTTCATGCATGCTGTTTGGCCAATGCTCAGCAGAGCTACAGCACCCACTTTTAAAACCAGTCTTCTACACACAACACACACACACACACGCATATTTTGTCATGTACCTGTGGTTTGATGCCTGTGAGGAACCTTCCAGAAACGAAGCCCCCGGCACCGGGCGCCGGGTCATATGGCTGGAAACACGGCAATGATTTCCCAGAAGGCATCAGTGGAGGCCTACGACCCTCCAACTCGATCTGGCCTAGTAGACATGAGATCTGAAACACACATAAATGATCATATATGTAGGGTCTACAGCCTGATGTTCATCAGATTTTATGAAGCATATATGGACACTGGATGCCACATCAGTTCAGAGAAACAGTGGATGTGAGGAAAATGTTACAGCGAGGGTGCGGGGAAAGATACCTGCATGGTGTTAACTGTAGAACCCTTGGCTCCTGATTGGACCATCAGTTGGAGGTTGTTGTCTGGGAAAGAGGTGTGGAGGCCGACTGGCATACACACCTACAAACACACATGACAGTATATCATCAACAAGAATTGTAGAGACCAGCAACACACACTTGGCCTTACAGTTCAATTCAGCACCCGACTGTTTACTCAGGAGAAAAATCCCTACCATCGCTACCATTACATTCAGACACATGGATTTGTGTCTTAATTCTGATCATTTGGTGGAGCATTTCTAGCACAGAAAAAGGGTTTTTTTTGCAAGTGCTTCCCTGCTTCCAAAGTAACCAATAATTTGTTTAAGTTGTGGCACAACGTAACGCTGTCAAGTTGAGCGAGTGTGCAAGCAAAGGTGAGAGAACATAGAGCAGACATTATGAGCAAGTGCCAGAGGGTTTGTGAGCACACAGAAGGAATTTGAGAGAGGACGAATGAATAATACATGGTTATTGTTGTGTTCTTGTGTGGATGATAGCAAACACAGAAATTAATGTTGGGTACAAAAGAGACTTTTGTTTGCTCAAATTAAATGGTTCTTTGCGTGATAATAATTTCTCTTCTAAATGTGACTTCTGTGCTCACAATGTGCCATCCAAACCTGAGAACTGAATTGCTATACAGGCCTGCTGTTCTGTGGCTGTTCATAACTTAAGAAAACATGTCAGTACGAAAGTCAACAGGGTGTTTAAGTATGTCGAAGTAACTGACAGCGAGTGTTTCTCTTCTGTTTCACCGTACATATCATGGTTGACGATAACAGCAATGAGAGAGAGAATATTAGCACTACCACTATTTGTAGTAGTGACAGGTTACCTTGTTAATTTCATTGTTCACTTGGTTGGCCACTTCTTTGAACTTGTGGTCAGCCATGCTGAAGTCTCTCTGGTCTGGGTTGAGGTGAGCATCCTGCCAGCGGCTCTGAGCGTCCGCCTGATCCACGTTGGAGGGCAAGTTAAATGCTGCTTGGAGAGCCTGAGAAACAAGACAAGACAGGACAATTTCATTTTTACTGGAAAAAAAACAAAACACAAAAAAAGTATTTAATTTACAGTTGTATTTAAAGCCACTGTGCGTAGAAAAAAAGATTAGACTCTGGCGCCCCTCAGTGGTGGTATGAATAAAGACATCAATGCATCCTGTCACTTGTTCCTTACAAATCTGACCAAGAGGTACTGACATAAAGAGCTGATACATAGACTGCACCAGCTGACAGGTGAACACACAGTTTACTGAACTTTAATTTTCAAAGACTCAATGATGAAATGACTGGACAGTTTAAAAACTCAACATCAGTTGTGGTAGAGTAATAATGCTCTTTATTAGCTCAGTGTGTGACATTTGTGTGTAGTACATATTTATCCCCAGTGGCTACGTTGGAGCACCGTGGGGCCCATGAACTACACCTTCACTGTGGCAGCCATTTTGGCCAGTGGCATCCACTGAGGAGGAAGCACTGAATTTGACAAGGCTGCAACCTTTCTGAATACTTATTTACTATGTCTAGTCCTCATAACATTTTCTACAGGCACTGGCTTTGATATCCTCATTCTTCTTATAACAATGCCTGTATTGCATTGTTGTAAACCTTACTGTCTGTCATGTTTGTAGTCATCATAATGATGATGCTGACCTCCTGAAGGGGACATTTTATTTCAGCAGAATGAGCCAAAACTCACTTTGGTGCCGATCTTCAGTGATTCTTGAATAATCTTTTTCCTCTGCCGGTTGGCACCCTGTTTCACCAGGATGTCCTCCACACCTACATGCCAACACAAAAAAGATTTAAGTGTGATACTCATCTTCTATTTTCAGTGAAATATACACAAAAACTGACAGACATAATAATAGTGTTCCTAATCTTTCTGTGGCAGGAGAGGAACAAATCGCATTGTGTGCTTTAATTGATTTTATCTGGGTTCTTACCCAGAGTGAAGCCTCTGTATAACTGCAGGTAGGCAGTGAAGAGTCGGGCCAGACAGCTGAGCAGTTTGCCGCTGGTCTCCCCTCCATACAGCTCATAGCAGCAGTGGACCAGACCGTAGACTGAGGAGCCATAGTGAGCTTTGTCCAGAACCCCCACTAACAGCTCTCCCTGACGAATCACCACCTGGGAGGCAAACAGCAAGGGAAGAAATAGGGGTTAAATAAAGTAAAATGTGAAATAAAACTTAGGCAACTTATTGCACCAAAAGTGTTGTTAATGCTTGTTTTTAACGTCATGTGAGTCATCTTGAGAGTCTCCTGGAGACAAGTTTCAGTATGCCGAACCAAGAAAAAAAAAAAAGCAAAACAAAAATGCAGGGAAATAACATTGTGAGATTGTGATCTTGCCACCTTGTGTGTGTGTGTGTGTGTGTGTGTGTGTGTGTGTGTGTGTGTACCTGTGAGTCACACATGCTGTCAGGTCTGTATCCTGGAGCGGCTCGTGGTGGTTCTTGGATCCATGCTTTGCTGGGGATTTTTGATTTGCCAACCAGGTTGAGAGGTACTGCTTTCTGTGGGATTACATTCAGCAGGAGGGTGGACACCACCTACAAGAGACAACACATTCATGAGACATTAAATACACAGCACAATCAACTTTTTACCTCAAAGTCTGGGCTAAACTGAATGATAATGACTTTCTTTCATCTTTCACGGTCATAAAGCGCCCCCAAAAGCCGAAGTTCAAGTACTGAAACAGACTAAAATGTCTGAGAACAGCAGGTGTAACACGTTACCTGCTTTCCTGTCCATAGTGGCTGTGGTTTAAATATGGCAGGTGGCAGCAGTTTAACTCTGCCTGGTTTGTCAGTCAGTCCTCTGTACACCAGCTCGGTGTACTGGTCTCTGGTGAAGAAACAGCCTCGTATCGTCATCCTCGTACCCGAAACCATGTGGTCCTGGATCAGACCTGCTAAAGGTTTACCATCCTAGTGAGAGAGAGAGAGAGAAAAAAATGAGCTTTATGTGTGTGTGTAAGCTGCTAAATTAAATTATTCAGCAAAGTTATCCAGACAAGTTCATGTTTGCGGATAGAAATGCTGACGTTTCTCTGGTTTGCTTGGTTAATGGACGAGCTTTGATGGTATGTATATACCAACCTTGGGGACGAGGTACTGCTGGTCGGTGCTGACTAACATGTAGGCCTCTGCTCTGCCAAGCTCACTCTGAGGGAAATGAGCGTTCATCTCATCTCCGTCAAAGTCGGCATTGTACGCCTTGCAGTTGGCATAGTGGAGCCTTAATACCTGTTACAACAAATGAAGATGAGGTACAGTTTGTTAGGTATTAGACTGTGTGTCCAAGCAAAACTCAGCCATGGAAAAACCTCCTGCTGCTGATAATGATTCCATCTGTTTTTCAAGTACTGCCTTCAAAATTCATCACAACAGATTAGATCTTACCTTCTCTCCAGGTAAGATGCGAGCAGAGTGGGCTTGTATTGAGGGTCTGTGCAGAGTTGGTTGTCTGTTCAATAACAAAACGTCTCCGTTCTTAATATGTCGATTTACCTGGAGAGACGAAGGGAGACGACAAAAGTGGAGGGTTATGTCGGTGGCAGTGAGAGGTGTGACTGAGGTTTATGTCTGTGAACGACTACATTAACAATCATGGAGAAACTCAAACTACTGTGCCAACGCTGATTAAAAGGTTCAGCCTGTTCACAAGAACCTTTGAAAAACTGCCTCAAAAAGTAAACTGTCTTGTCTTTGAACATTTACAGTATGTGGATGCAAATGTTGTCAGATTTTTTATGAGTGCAATTTTGCAATAACAGAGACGCTAAAGTTAGCACGAAAATGATTTCTGGAGGTCTGAGATCGGCAATATTGTGCTGTTTTCACTTCCATAATGTGTTTCATAAGCTGTTGTATGACGTAACCGCTTTCACTTGTAGTCTGAATAGGGTCCAAAAAGAATGAATTATGTTTTTTATGTATAACTTGGTGTTACAGGCAATTACACATTTTAATTTTGGCTTAATATACTAAACTTTTACCATGTGACACAGCCAACAATCTGCCAGTGACTTACTATCTTCATGGGCATCTTCTGTACACCAGGACACGGCGTCAGCAGTTGCTTGGCAACTGCTTCTCTCTGTGCAAGATTGGTAGGTGATAGGATGGTTCTCCTGCCATCCTCATTTATCACCATGGAAGCACCGGGGTGGACGTTAGGCCCGTTAAGGACGGCCTGACGAAGCTCCTTCACGTTCCATGGAGTGACAGGCTGCGGGTAGGTCAGTTTGGTGGCAAACACCTGTACAAGCATAGAAAACGGATCAAGATGCAGATGGTTTGTTAAATTTTGGATCAAACTTTGAGCTCTTTGAACATATTAAAAGAGTTGTTGAGTCATGTTTCTTTCAGTTAAGAATGACCCATCCCCCTTCCACAAGAGAGAAGACTATTCTCTCTTTAGGTGGAAAAAGAATCAGACACAGAGTCACATGTACCATAGGTATTCCTATCTCGTTGGTCCCTATGTACATGTCTGGACAGATGACAGATCGTGCAGCGTAGTCCACTCGTTTGCCCATCATGTGTTTCCGGAACAATCCGTCCTTCTTCTCCAGGATCTGGCAAGGAAGAGTAGATAATAAAAGAGAAAATTCACTGCTGTGAATGTGATAATTTCTTAAAACTAGGTCACCCATGTAGTAGAAATGTGCAATTATTTTTGAAATTATTTTGCTCTATGACAAGAGAAAACTTGCTGAAGCACTAGATAGGCTGTCACACTATGTTGTTATACACATACCTGTCTGATTCCAGGGTATTTCTCTGTCATCATTTTGTCCATGTCGCTGTCAAAAACGATGTTAACGTGAGTTTGGAGGCGGATCCAGATGTTGTAGAGTTTATCTGTTAATGTCACTCCTGGAATCCCAGACAGAAAGGACTGGTCTGTCTGTTCAGGAGCCTGAGATCCATGAAAAAGGACAGGTTGAAATGAGACGTTCGAACTGGATCTGTGTAGCTCTTATAAATCAACAGCATAACTTTGGAGACAGATGACTAGAAGACTTTTTTTTTTTTTAAAATCTCAAACATATCTTACCTCTGCCTCTTCCTCCTGAGTTGTTTTCTCGCCCGCTATGAGAGCCAGAAGTTTCCTTATGATTCCACAGTCCTTCATAACAGCCTGCATGTTGACTGTCTGTCCATTAGTAAACATCTGGTCACCCAGTCGATTGATTGGACGATACCTGACGTGGACAGGATGAGGGGTGTATTCAGTGAGGCTACGTAATCACACAGTCTCATGGAAGATCACCAGTAGGTTGCGCAGTATGTGTAGTCTGTGTGTGTGTGTGTGTGTGTGTGTTGTACCTGCAAGGTGGGACCACCAGCAGCTCCAGGAAGAAGAGGTCAGGATAGAAAACTTTTTCTCCCTCCATCAACCCTGAGCCCTCCTCCAGCCCGGAGAACAGACACTTGAGGAAGAAACCTGGAAAGAAAACAAGAGAGATGGATTTATTTATCTCACATCTCAAAACGGATGCACGTTTTGATTTGTTTTCTCTGCTTTCCAATTTTTCCAACGGCACTAAAACAATTTTCACTTCTTAAATAAGGACAAAGTGATGAACATCATTTATTTAGCTCTTATCAAAACTGTCTGAAGGACTTCAAACGGTTAAAACTGCAAGAATATGAAAACAATGCAAGAGACATAAAAATAAGCTATAACAGGCAGAGCAAAGCAACAACTGACATGCCATCCATTATAGTAAATGATTCAGTATAAACTCTTAATTATTGCATCTTAAGACATTTAAAACTGACAACTATTTAATAGATTTTCAGAATGTTACTGTTCTTTTCAGATTAGATGTTTCTCAAGTCATACGGACCTCCGATAAGACCAGACTTTCATTATATATGATGTAATCTGGCAGAGAGACCTGTGTTATATGCATGTAGACATGTGGTAGCAGGACAAAAGGTGAACAGTGAGTTTACCTTCTTTCACCCACAGTTTGTTGGTGTGTTCTCTGGCTGTGCTGGCAGTCAGGTAGACTCTCTTTCCAGCCACCAGGTCCTCTACAAAGAGACAAAAACAAGAACTGGGTAAGATCTATTTACTGTGTGTGTGCATGTGTACATCGACAGCTCCTCTCCAACAAATCACTCCATCCCTCTGAGGTTAAACACGTGCTATTAAGCATCTGTATTATCTAAATGAGAGATTTAAAAAGAATATTACTCACCGTTAGTACTGTCAGTCTGTGCTCCTGACGGCATCGTGACAATCAGTTTACTGTTGTGTTCACGACGTACTGTAAAGCGCCCGCTCCTACACACACACACACACACACACAAAGAGTATGACACGAGTATTAACAAACCGCTTATTTTTATCATTACTTACATGATGAGTCAGTATGTCGGCATACCATACACAATGTAACAAAATTTCCTCTTGTGTACTTAGTTGTTGTATAATGGAAACGACATGTTCAAAACATTTTCCCGTTCAGGACATATGAGAACTGTCCTGGATGGGACTATTTACACAAGGCTGAAGTAGACATTTCACTTGTGTTTACTGTCTTTCCATATTTAAGCCAAAACCAGACTGACATTAAATGAAAATAAAATGAACAGCATCACTGTGTCTGCCATGTTACCTGCAGTAAGGACACTTCCTAGTTTTCATGTGGATTCTCCAGAAGTCGTTTATTAGACTGCTCTTCTTTTCAACCAGGTGTTTAATCTGGAAACACACACAGTTGAATGACATTTATCACAATATGGTTTACATATTTAAAATAATGTTAAATATGTGTACATGTATGTGTGTGTGTGTGTGTGTGTGTGTGTGTGTGTGTGTGTACTGACCGGTTTGCTGTTCTCTGAAGCTTCGACGTTCACTCCAACTATTGAATCTGTGAACTCTTTCAGCGCCTGCTCAATCTCATCTCCGGTGGCTTTGGCATTCTCCTCCAGGAGCTAACACACACACATAGTACACACGAATGAACTAATTCTACATACACAGAACATAGATATTTACACAAGCTGGATCCATGATCATAATCTATTTCCTGCTTAAATCAGGCTTTAAAATGAAAGGAAATATCTGATAAGAGATAAGTGCACTGCCCTTAGTCATGTCAATGGATAAATGGATTGTTGATGTATATTTGGCTGAAGGGTGCTTTTGTCAGTACTATTCCTGCCGAAATGAGTTTCCACAGCGAGTTTAAACCCCACCTGGTTGAGAACTCGCTCTGCTTGGTAGACCTCCTGCATGGCTCCATGGTCCACTAACTTAAGCTGGTTCAACAGCAGATGGATGGCAGCTCTGGGACACGTTAACATGTGACACGCCAGACATGACCCACGAATCAACAGATAGAGTTTCTGATGGAGGAGAGCAGAACAGAGACAAAGAAGAGGAGAGTAAAAGGTTAAGTTCCTCAGGTTGATCCTGAGAGATTTAGGTTGAGGGATTTAGGGGTGTGTGTGTGTGTGATGCTTACATCAAAAAACAGTGGGTTGTACACAGGCAGAGGTAGCTCTACGTGTCCCAGGTGTCCTGGACAGTTGTTGAAGTCCTGACAGCAGGTTGAACACACCTGATTGAACAAAAACAGAGAGTAACAGGAAAATATGAATAAATGCAAATG
This sequence comes from Thunnus albacares, assembly GCF_914725855.1. Taxonomy (NCBI): domain Eukaryota; kingdom Metazoa; phylum Chordata; class Actinopteri; order Scombriformes; family Scombridae; genus Thunnus; species Thunnus albacares. The sequence continues at coordinate 6,955,597 of NC_058115.1, forward strand.
CTTTCTGAAATATGATGCTCACCATCGTCAACTTTACATACATTTGTCTATTCTAAAGACTGACACTGCATGTTACTGCTGTGTCAGTACTGTTATGTACAACACAGAGTGTATATAATACAGTTTCGGTAGAGATGTACCTCTTTGTTGTCTGCTGGCCCCAGGGCCAGATCATACAGGCTGTTAGGGGCCACATTCCCAACACCATCGAGGAACCTGAAGTTAGTGATCGTCTTCACACTCAACTTTCTGGACAGGAGATCAGAAAAATACATTATTACTCTACAATAACACCGGATTCTTAGCAGTTCTTTGTTCAATGTACCATTGAACAAATTGGTAGCATTTTCACATCTTTGTTTCCAGCATTCAGTCTGTAAAGTGTAATCTTAATGGGCCCCAGAGTTTCTGACAATGAGAGTTCACATTAATTCCCATACAAGTCAGCCTGATCTAAATCATGCTCTTATCGGATAAAGAAAAATAAATCTGGTGCAAACGGTTAGAATGATTTCTACCACTTCGTGAAGGACATTTGTCATATTGAGGCATTTGGCGTAACTGGACAGTGAAGTATGATGCGAAAAAAAACGCTGGAAAAACACAGGATTATTTTACTTGACTGACATTCACAGTTGCTGCAAGAGAATCAGGTTTGGTGTAAAGTATATAAGTATATATATATAGTGTGTAGTTTGAGAGAAGACATGTTTAGCTGCCATGAGGAGCAGGCATGTTGTTTTGAACTCTGAAAGTGTAGCATGAAGCTAACAAAACTTCCTCTCACCTTATCTCTTCGGCAGAATACAAGCCGAACGACATGCCCTCCAAACGCCGCCATGGCACGTCTTTTCCAAACAACATTTTTGGAGAATTATCCGGACTTTATGGTGTTTATTTGTACAAATTCATGACGTCCGATTAGAGCACATGCTACACACAGCTCCTCTAGTTCCCCACGTGGGTCCGTCAGACCAAACCTCGTATTATTTAGAGGGGAGACACGAATACAGATAACTAGGCTTTTTTACAAAATAATTGAATATTTCCATTATTTTCTTTATACTCAATGAAACATGTTAGACTTACCAGAGTTTAAAGTGTGTAAAAGCGTAGTATTTCTTCATAAGATAAATTATTATTATTACTTTATCCCCCCCGTGTTTTAGTCCAAATGGTTTCTTCCTCCCAGAAGCCTTCAGTTTGTAGCAACATGGCGGCTGCAGGGAGGCACGGAGGGCATTACATCCAGAAAAACAGCCGGTTTCTGCTCAATAACATCCAGCAGTTGTGGGGTCACAGGTAAGAAGAGCTTTAAATGTGTTTGTTTGACCAGAATATTATTCAGTCTGCTGTATTATTGTTTCGTTTGTTTTCTGTACGAGTCCTCTGACAGGAGGTCATGTCTGAATGAAGCTCACTGACATAACTGCAGAAAATGTTTACAGCATGTTTCAAGTTCAATTAGGCGTGTAAAATGCACCTCAGAGATTTCATACCGTATGTCATTTCTGTACTTTTAAAGTTGTGTTAGTAAGTTCTCCAATATATAAAACATAATGAAACACAAGGCCACTTATTACAGTAAATTAATGAACCATAAGTAACAGAACAAACAGAGGAAAACAAAACCAAATAAATCTGGGCAAACAAAATTAGCTACTAGTACAGTAAGAAAAAACAGTAAACTGTGGAGACAAATGAAGAATAAAAAAATGACATTAAGGGGGTACCATGTATCAATAAAATGGGGTGGCACATTTCCTTTAAAAAAACAACAAGAAAACAAATTGTAGGAGTATTTACTTCCTGTTAGGTTCCTTCCATTTATATACATCAGAAATTTGGACCAAACTTTATTAAACCTTCCCTGGTAATTAGGTTATTAGTCCTTGCGATTAGAGATTTAAAACAGACAATGTCTGTCATTAATTTTAACTATTCAGCAAAATCTGGTTTTGTCTGACTTCCAGTGGTGGAGAACAACCTTTGAAGTGCCACTAAAGCCTGTCAGTGCAAGTCCAAAATTTTAGTTGGACATACCTGGTGTTAGAGATCAGTCTCCTGTAAGCACAGATGGGGATATTCTGGCAGTGGCCTATGCAAACACTCCTGTTTCAATTTTACACTTGCAATAATTGTCATCCATGAGTCTGATTTTTTTTTTTAAGTGTAACTGGTGTATATGAATGATTGTGTAGTGTGTAAGTTTTCCCACTGCGCCTCTAACTGACCACCTGACATCTGCCACCATATTTTTCCCATTCATCTGCTTATATGCTTGAGTTCAGATCATACAGTTTGTCTTTACCAGTGAGTTGAACATGGGCATTTTTGAAATGTTGTCTACTGTGTGTGCAACAAGGGGCTCTATGAATTAATACAGCCTAACAGACGGCTGTCAATCAAGAGGTCATCTTTTATAAAATGTACTTCTGTTTAGTTCATCGTTGATTCTTTTTTTCCAGGAGTTTTGGTTGGACTCCAGCTCTGCGACAACAAGCTGAAGAAGCTATTAAAGGTAAGGAAGGACGGTTGTGATCATGATTAAAACACTTGTCAGTAGAGACAGTACTGGTGTGAGAAACTCTAAACTTCTTGCAAATATAAAGAAAGTCCATATTTACTCATCCTTTTGTCAAGAGTCATAATATATGCAATTAATGTAGGATACCAAATCTTAAAAACACATCAAAGAGCCAAGCTGTTGCACGGGCTGAGCTATTCCGAATAATGTGTATTAAACTATGGCTAAAAATAATCCCCAACAAAAGCACTACTAATTATATTTGTGTGTGCCCAGCTGTTTTAATTGAGCTGTCTTAGCATGTTCTAAATGAAACTATATACTCTGTGACCCTTTGTTAAAGATTTACATTTTCAGTAGGAATGAATGGGCTGAGAGCCACAGACAGTTTAGGGAAGTATTGAAGAGGTCGACTACTGTGGAGCTGCAACGATTAGTAGATTAGTCAGTTGACAGAAAAGTTTTGTCTACAAAAATTTTTTCAATATTTTGTAGACAAAACAAAAAATCGATTAGTCATGAAAATAATCGGCAGATTAATCAATGATGAAAATAATCAGTTGCAGCTATTGCAGTGTTGGTTTTAGTCCTTTCATGGGATCTCTTGACAATTTGAAAAATAGCAGCCATGTCCTTTAAATCATTGGATTCTTCTGAGGACATCCATTACATCAGATGTTATTTATGACTGTAATATATCAGTGACATTTAAATCACACTTTTTTCTCAATGGTGTTGCAGAATCTACAGAGACTATTGTCATCCCCAGGAAGAAAACATGGTATGGATCCACATTACTATTACTGTACATCAGGTTTTGAAGTGTCATAGAGTGCAGACAGTCAGGTGGTCTGGTAGTCAGATAAACCTCTTTGAACCAGACCTCCCAAATCAAGTCTGCAAGTATTTTCTTTGCATAAATATCTTGAAACAAGACCCTGAATGAATGTCATTTCTTACTGAACAGGAGCAAGGAGGCGGTGCTGGAGGCTCTGGCTTCCACTGTCAGCAGGGTGAGAGCTCCCTCACATCATTCTGATCACTCTGTCAGTGTTAATATGAAGCAGCTCAGTGGTTTATCTGTTTTCTTTTACCCTCCAGGATCCTACAGCTTATCCCTACCAGTTCCAGGATGATCCTTACCTCTCTCCCAGGACCTCTGCTGAGTTTGTACGTCAAAAACATACGAACATTTACACTGATATTACATATTACAGTTTGAAAGTTTTTTTATTTCATTCAAGTTTTTTGATATGGCCGTTTTATTTGAAAGTACTGTATACAGACATATAAGATATATTCTGTGTGCATTAGAGATATTCTATATAAAATACATTGTAATTATTTTTTCAAAACTTTGCCTACATTTTTCATACTTTCCCAACTCGCTTAAAGTTGGAGCCACTTTTCTTTTTACCACGTGATCAAAAACAGGAAAGTTGAAACAGGCGTTTTTAATAGTAGCCATTTGGATGTAGCACAAGTGTAATTAATAACATTAATTATGGCTGCATTCTATGTGTATCTGCCTGTTTCTGGGCCTTGTTATTGTGTTTGTTGTCTCACTGATGTGACTTATATGGAACAGATCCGCATTCAGTGTGATTTGTTCTTCTATGAAGTTAAAATGTCTGCTGTAAGAAAGCTCTACACTTTGACATTCATTTCTAGTTAATTTTATTGACTTCTACTATTATTGTTGTGATGCCTGCTTTCCTTTATGATGATAATCATGTTGAGAACATATCAAAAAGTGGCCAAAAACAACATGAACAACAATTGAAACATGAAGTACAAATAAGAATGTATAATTACAACAGCACAGATCACTGTTGTGCTCATAATGACTGTAAAGAGATTCCTTTCTAGTGTAGTTACTGTAATATAGATATCTTTTACATGATCTCTCTCTCTCTCTCTCTCTCTGCAGAAGCTGTACTCTCTCTCTCAGGAGTCTGGCAGATCTGCAGCCAAATACTTTGTCAACAACAACCCCAGGTTCTTCACTAAAGACTTTGCTGAACCACATATACCAGTAAGAAACACACACATGCACACATGTACATGTACCGTATGAATGTAGATGGGAACTTTAGTGAGGAGAAACAGGCTGGAAAATCTCAATCTTGATTGGTTGTTGTGTGTGTGTGTGTGTGTGTGTGTAGTGTCTGATGCCAGAGACTGTGTCGCTGCTTCTTGAGGAGGTGAGCGAGGAGGCGCTGAAGGAACGAATCAGCTTGAGGAAAGTTACAGCTGCAGTTGACATGTACGATCAGCTGCTGCAAGCTGGTGAGCACGCGCGCGCACACACACACACACACACACACGTATTATCTCTCTTATTGCTGTCACTGTAATTCTACTACATCACCTGTGTCTCTACAATTCAATTCCTCCAGGCACAGCAGTCTCCATGGAAACATCCCATGACCTCCTGGACCTGATCTGTCTCTATTGTGACAGAGACCCTGTCCAGGAAGGGGAACCACAGACGGAGGACACGGTGGGTCATCTCAGATTCATCTCAGATCATGGCCTCAAGTACAAGAGACTTGAGAAATCATTTTTAAGGTTACGGATTTGTATGTTTGCTTTTGTGTGTTCAGGAGGAGTCGGGAGAGGAGGTGAAGAGGAGGAGAGGGAGGGTTCGTCGGGCAACAGACTTTCTTAAGTCCACCTGGAAAGAAAACAACAACGCAGAGAGAATCTTCAGCCTGCTGCCGGAGAGAGATACACGATGTTACTCTGCTCTGATCAGAGGCATGGTGAAGGTATGACCAGCTTCATTACTGCTTGCTGTTAGTGTGCTTGTCAGGAAGGTGCAGTGTGCAGTAAAATGATTTTGATCAATTCTTGATTGATTTTCCAGCATGGAGCCTATGCGAAGGCCTTCAGCACGTATACAGACATGCTTAACAACAGACTGACAGGTGAGTTGTAAGAGAGACAGAAGGTAGATGAATTAAGTCATTTGGTGCCTTTAAACAACAATTTAAAGGCAAATTTGCAGTAGAAATTTAGCTTCAAGTCATGAGATAACGTACAGTTTTTTTGTTCAGTGCTTTAAATACAGTTAAAACAACATACAGCGTGCAGGTCATTTGAAACTAAAAACCTAAAATTATTGGTTCAAACCACTTTCAGTCCATATTGAAGTCTGTGTATTACAAGCTGATATCTACTAACCTGACCTTCTGTCTGCAGCCGACGTCCACATCTTCAACGCTCTGATCTCAGCAGCTCCAGAAGTCCGAGATACATACAACGAGAAATGGGACCTCATCACCGTAAGACCCTTTGACACCACAATGCTTCTTGTCACAGAGCTACAGATAGCACATTTATATTAGGAGCAGATCTTTGGGTCCAGAAGTGATAACTCAGACCAGTCAGCTGTCGTGAAATCATTTGACACATTGTGTTTGTGTCCGTCTGTAGGAGTTGTTGACCCAGATGAGTCAACAGAAAGTTCAGCCCAACCTGCTGACCTTTAACAGTGTTCTGAAAGCCCTGAGACGCTGTGGCTCTTTGGCCAAAACACAAACTCTACACACTCTGAGTGAGATGAAGGCTCTGGGGATAGGTAACTATACACACACACACACACACACACACACACACACACACACACACACACACACACACACACACACACTGTGGTACACGGTACGGTACAAAGCTGTCCACCCAGACTGTTTCTAGTAGGAATCACGCCAGCATTCATGTGTTTCATCACCATTATGGGGTTTTGTTTACAAGTTGTATTGTCCTATGTCCAGCAGGTGTTTTTTTTCTCCATGTGTATCTCTGCGATAACAGTTGTTAATGTGTGTGTGTGTTTTCAGCTCCCAGCCTGGCCTCCTATAACCACATCCTGGCGGTCTTTTACAAAGCAGGTACACACAGCAGCGGAGGTTGATGTTACACTTCACAGACTCTGGTGCTGTTGTTTTTGTGCCGAGTCATATTAAACAGTTTTTGTCTCCTCTTCAGCCTCGTCTGGTCAGAGCAACGCTGACGTTTTACAGGAAGTGATGGCGGAGCTGGCAGGAACCAGCTTCACCTGCCAGGACCCCGATGACGGTATGTGGGGGAGGATGTGTGTAAAAACTTGATAGTACAGACTTGGGATGTATGTCTCCCTTATTTAGATAAAATATATGAAAACACATGAATTATACATTGAGATTTGTTTTTAAATATTTCCCTTGTATTTTCTCTCCATCTCTTTTTCATCAGTTCTGTTCTTCTGTAGCGCCATGAGAATAGTAAGTCATTTTGTTATTGCTTGTGTTACATAAATATTCATCACATATGTTTCTGCAGAGTGAGTTCTCTATTTAGAAGTAGAAAGGAGTCTTTAATAGTTTATTTATTGAATCCACGTGTTTGTGTTAAAATATGAATCACATCTTGTACTTAACATCCACTTCAATCAGTCAGTTTCCTGTTATTCTGTTCATTAGTTATATTCAGTCAGATATGAGCTGTTTTTGACAGCTTTGTTCAATTAGTTCATATTCCCACTAGCCAATAAATTGTTTAAAAAGTCCGTCTGTTCACCCACCTGACCTGCGTTTCTCTCCGCCAACGTTTGTCATCACAGTGTCTGGACAGTAAGGATTTAGAGCTGGGTTATAAAGTTCAGAGTCTAGTGGAAGTAGGGGACAACTGGAGGATGCTGGGAGATTCCTACCAACAGAGTATATACTAGTGAGTAAAAACAACACCTGTGCCTCTACTTCCAGGGCTGAGGGTGCCTGGTTCTAGTACAAAGCTTTCATTACAAATAAATTGTATGAATTTCTGTATTTTTGTCTTATGTAACTGCACATTTCTCCTCTGCAGTGGTCGCTTCTTCAACCTTTTGTGTATGATGGAGCACATTGACATGGTGTTAAAGTGGTACAGGAAGCTCATTCCCTCGGTCAGTACACACATCCAGTCTTTTCTGCAGCATTTTCTTCTTCTACAATGCATAAATCATCTAGTTTCCATGAACATTTCACAGGTTACCTCTCTCTGCCTTTTAAAGCTGCGTTTCAGTTTTTCTCCAATGTGTTGATGCATTATTAGAAACAATGTTCTGTGAGACAAACACACTCAAAACAGTGTTGGAAAAAAAAATTGCAAAACTCTTCATTCACTGCATCACTGCATTTGCACTCTCAGAACACATTTGGCAGATGTGCATCAAATCAATAGAGAAAACTGAAATGGATTTTTTTTTGGCCAGTTGGAGGCAGCAGAACAAGCCAAAAACACAACATTGGAAATTAGACAGGTGTTAATGGGAACATTACAAGACATTACAAAACAGAACAGTTATCTATTAATTTTCTATTAATCTCTCCAGGAGAAAGTAAAATAATTGAGTGTGTATCATTGCTTTTTGGAAATTGACAGTTCTTTTCATTGTGTGCTGTGTCTCTAGTTGTACTACCCAAACTCTCAGGGAGTGAGAGACCTGCTGCGGGCTCTGGACACAGACAGTCGTCTGGACCTGCTGCCCAGTGTGTGGAAAGGTGTGTTAAAAGATAACTGGCATCTAATTTGATTGAGTGTGACCTCCAGTTAAAGACATGTTGATTCGAGAGAGACCTTTAGTTAGGGATTAAAAAACTGGTGTAAACTGTATGAAACATGCAAAAACTGGATCTCAAATCAGTAGTGTCTGACTCTTAATTCTCCATTTTCTAAATCTGTCGCGCTCTACCTCTATTCCAGATATTCGGTCCCTGGGTCATGATAATAAGCCAGATCTGATCGAGGAGCTGCTCACCCTGATGGCCAGAGACAAACACAGTCCTGAGGTCAGCGAGGCTAACACGCAGCGTGCACATGAGCACCTAAACTCATTTTCAGTTCTCCACCATTTAAGAAAGCATATGTGATGAATATTTCAACCTGACCGTGTTTATGAATGTGCACCTGCAGGTTCAGGAGTCTTTCGCAGTGTGCGCTCTGGATGTAAAGAGTGCGTATGAAGTCAACAGAATGAGGCCCGGTCTGGAGTGGAGCGCCTCCTCCCTCTCACACATCACCTCCCTGCTGCTGCGAGCCAACAAGATCCAACAGGCCTGGTGAGAGAAACAGCTGTATATCTGTCTGTCTGTCTGTCTGTCAATTTACAGGAGAGATTTTACTCTCTGCCAAATGCTGTTAAAGTGAGAAGTATCTGACTTCCTCTCTCTCTCTTCTCTTTTTCTTTTATCCACACAGGGAGATGCTGCAGCTCTTCAAAACAAATAACAGAGTTCCTTTGTAAGTTTATACCTGAACTGCAGTTACACAGAAAGATCATAGTCAATTCAGTTCTCTAACGTAGGAGCATGTTCATCATTTTACATATGAAAATCCATCTGGGGTAGGAAAGAAGGAATTGTTTTTGTTGGCTCCAACGTCTCCAACTTGTAATGACAGGAGATGTCGACACAAACGCTAAACATGTCAGTAACATGAGGTAATAAACATCTAATCAGTCATATTCATACAAATATTTAGGCCTTCAATCCATTAATGCAGTTGACTATATATGTGGATGTTCCAGCAGGTTAAACATCACTTTTAGCACCTCAGATATAACACAAATGTAGCATCATGTTGGCTGAGCCGTCTCTCTGTTCGCCACTGTGTGATTCTCCAGTGACGAGCTGTTGGAGGACTTCCTGTCAGCGTGTCGCAGCGATGGCTCTCCCCAGAGAGCCGTGGAGCTCGTTCAGCTGTCCGCCTCCTTCTGTCTGCGGGCAACACCAAGACTGGCAACACGAGCGCTGGCTGAGTTCGATCTGACTGAGGAGCAAAGGTGAGGAGGAGAGAATTATGAACAAATTAACAAAAGAGAAATGAACACAGACCAATCCATCGTTTTTGAGCCCTCGGAGATAATATGAAGACAATTGTTGATCCACTGCACACTGTAATATTCTTTTCATGTAGACACTATAGACACAGTATCTTTTCCTCTCTGTGCCATCCAGAACCATCTTATCTGAGCTGGAGTCTGCAGGAGAGCCCGCTGAATGAACCAGACACCGGGAACCACAGCAAGATCTCTCTTAGCTAAAAATAAAATCCATTAATACAAAAACGTGACAAATCTGTGGAGAGAGTGTACCTGTTTCTATATCTGTGTAATAAAGTATATGTGACAAACACAATATAAACCTCTTGTCCGTCTGTTGTCTGTCTGTGCCAGCCAGAGGCCGCTGTTGTTCAGGAAATTAAGTATCTCACTTTACAGGATTAGATAAGAATGTGTCATATTTTACTCTTTTTAGGCATTTGATCATTTGTTTTCAGATTGTTTATCACTATAAAGAAGAACCATGAACAAACCATGAGAAGAATATTTTAAGCCCACAAAAACATGTTTCTGAAATTCACTACCAGAGCCACAGATTGGTGAATAGAACTTGCCGCAGAATCCATGACCATAAAATGTGTGTGGCCTAGAGGAAAAGACGCAGACGCAAATTTCCTTCTGTGATAACTGACCGACTTCCTCAAATGACTGATAAACCACTTCCTTGAAAATTCTGCATGTGTTACATTTAAGAGGTCTGGGATGCCCATGCGGACTGTCAGTGTCCCAGTTTTTCCTGGTAAACCTCCTGCAGGTTTATAGGGAACATACAGATTGAAAGATAGTAGTGTGTCAGATGCAGGTATGCAGTGTGTGTGTCTGTGTGTTTTTGCAGACGATTTTTATGGAGTGCATGTCTAGACAAGACAGGTGCCTGAGGTGTGTCCTTTTTTATGTCATTTCAAGCTGAATTTGAACACAACTCCAGCCTCATTTCAAGCTAAAACACTGCATGCATGAGCACGAAATAAAGATAAATATTTAATTATATACTTAAAGTAGCGTGATTCAGTTTCATTAACAACAGTGGGCATTCTCTTTAGTGACAGTAGACAATCACACTCTATCAATAAATAAAGAGGATGTGTCATTGTGTAACAGGGTATCTGTGTGTGAACACGGGAGATGGTGAGAACAAGATTGGGGGGTGTGTGTATGTGTGTGTGTGTGCAAGCCTGCACAGGTGTGCGTCTCAATCACAATGTTTTTTTCTTCCTCGACCAATCATCTGCTGAGCTGGCAGCACGACCAAATAAGGACAAGTGGGTTAAAATGAGAGGGGTGGAGGGGTGCTTTAAGATGGGTGTGGTCTAGGGACAGAGTGTATTGTTCTCCAGAGGACCTGTGTAAAACCACACACACACGCACACTCTCACACATGTACACACTGATAGTCACGGCAGAGTTGCATTTCATATTTACACATCATCAATCTACCACTCCAATCTTTTGCCTTTTGACCTACGTAAGACCACATTAAAACACACGCACACACTCTTTCCTGCTCTCTTTTATTTTTATAAACTTATCTTACATGCGCTCACACACACACACACATCTAGTTTGAAAATTTTCATCAAAAGCAAACTAAAGGGAGTTTTCCCCTGCCTTCATCTGAGAGGAAATACCCTAAACCTGTTTTTAAAAGTCTGATTGGTTCCTCCTATGAGACGCCGTAGGTGTAGTTAAGAATCAGAATGGACAGCCTGAAAGACCTGAAAGAATGGGAGAAGTGTTAAGTTACCAACAACAGTGGGAGTTTCATTCGCTTGGATGAAAGGCCAGCGCGTCACTAAATAGTTTGTGTTCAGCAAGTTGGCAAAAATCAACTCTAGAAGTGGCCGGTCACCAGCATTCCTTTCCCCTCCCACTCTTTTATGCAGCATGACTGCGCTGTACTGTAGTGAAAATCAGAGGTCAAACCTGCTCACAAACACCGGATGTGCTGGCACATCCTCCAATGCTTTTAATACCTCGCCGGTGTGTTGATGTAAGAGTAGAATAAACTCCGGTTTGCTGGGGTTTTAGGGTGAATGGGGAATGAGTTCTTCTCTTAAAAGGTGCTAGGATGAGGGGGAGGGAGTGATGAGGGGAGAGGATATGGAAGGTGGAGGAAGGAGCAAAAAAAGATGGCAATGAAAGAGGAGGAAAAGGGCATTAATCCAACTCACGAAAGTTGTGATTTTCCTAACTTTACAACAGAGGAAAGTCAAGGACAGCCACTCACCTCTCTCTGGTGATTGTGAATAGTTAGTGAGCTGCTGTAAAAGCTTTTTACTCACATCCTTTTTTCTCCACATCCAAACATCTAGCAGTCTTTAGCGTAACTGTAAAGGCTGAACTTTTCAGATGAAAAGGGGGCAGAAAAAACAAGAAGATGACAAATCATGTCAAACTGCAGGTGGCGTCACTATCTACCCACGCCAAGATTTCACGTTGATTGACAGGTACTAACAGGCCGCAGTCAATGTTGCAGATCCAAATGTTGGTGCTGAAATCCCACACTGTGGAAACAGCATAAGATGAACATTCCTTAACCCTTTCACAATCCTTTTATACCAACCGACATCCACATCCATTAATCACATCAGATTCTGGTCAAGGGGATGACTTCACTAACCACCAGCCCATCTTGCTGTCATTTCATGAGTTTGGCTACATCAGCTGAGAAACATTTCTAAATATAAGCTCAATCAGCAAGCATGGGGTGAGATTTTATTCAATAATTCACTCGTGTTAGCTTCCTAACTCATAGCTTGGGGCTGAGGTGGAGACAGATGTCTCATTTTCCAGAACTGAGATGAGCAAAGCTGGAGTCACCAGCACTGGCTCAGCACAAAAACTAAACCAAAAACAAATCAAGTCAAATTCATGGTTTACACCTACCAGAAAAGATCATATGAACACCTTTCTGGATGATTAAATATGGGAAATTGAAAATCAACATGTTGGTTCAGTCGACTCCTGCCAACAACTTCAAAGAGAGCACACTTCTCAAAGAGTCTTGTGGATATTTTAAGACTTTTTGAAGATAGGAAGCACATGTAAATACAGGGAGCGCACCGGTAGCCCCAGTACCCATCTCTCTCTCCCCTTGTTTCCTGTCTGCTTCTTAGCTGCTCACTGTCCAATAAAGGCAAATAAACATGTGAATACAGTGTTATTGCACAGCTATACAGAAATAGTGACTGAGACAAAGCAGCGCACATAATGATATTCATTTCCAGTCCACAAATGTACGACAACCTTTTCAAGTGTAATTTCCAGAAAACTGTGTACTTCAGCCAATATAGTGAATTTCACACAAATCTGTGAACCACAAGTACAAGTTTAAAACACTTGTTTGATAAGATAACATTCAATTTGCTGCTGTACTAAAATAGCCAAAAACCACACGTTAGCTATCTTGCTAGCCTGGAGGACCTTGTTACTAGCCAAAATAACTGCCTTCTTCTAACTTTTAATTTTGATAAAGCATGTCGGTTATAAAAACAAGTGAGTTGGCCAAGTTGCAACATATTGCAGACCTATAGAAAAATGATTTGACATCACTTGAAAGCACATTAAAGGTATATTATGCAGGATTTGTTAACTGACTTGCAGCTAGTCACTGACTAGCGGCTAAGCATTCAAAGTTGGCCCCGCTACACACCCACTGCCCAAAGCTTACCGCCCAGAAGCATCCTTAACACAGCAAAATAATAAGAAAAGAATAATGTTAAAAAATAATAAAAATACAAACAGAGGGCAGATAAATACACAGCCACACACTTCTAGAGGGTGATGATTGAGAGGGATTATTTTTGTATGAGTCTATACATTGTTTTTTTTTTTTTTTTAGGAGAATCCTGCACATTATATCATTATGGAGGAAAAATATTTACTGACATCAACTTACAGGATTTCTGGGTATAAAAAATTGCAAAGTTGCTAGTAGCTTTAATGTCGTGCACTGAGCTATAGAATGTTAGCTTCATGTCAGCCTTAAAGGATAGGTTCACAATTGGACACCACACCATAAACAAGCATATATGTACATTTACATTTCTAAAGATTATTTACATGAATGGCAGTTATACTTTGCACACAATGTTGGCTGTGTGTTTCTATGTGTGTGTGTGTGTGTGTGTGTGTGTGTGTGTGTGTGTGTGTGTGTGTTTGTCTTATGAGTCATAGAAGCATGTGTTTAAAGCATTTATTGCATCCTGCCAAAACAGCACAATGGTCAGTCTTTCAATTTTTCTGTCTTACTCTCTCTGTCTGACCGTCTCGTTCCTTAATAAGCGCCTGTCTGCGGCTCTGTCTCTGCCTCAATTTCATGCTATCAATGTCTGTTTCACACACGTTACTGAGGGGCAGAGAAACAGCCAACAATAGTGAATTGGCCAGCAGCTTATTTGGCTTGTTGACATACTATCAGCCTTATCACATGAGCCAGTTGTCAGCTTGCAGCTCCGGTTAGGCACCAACAAAATCCAAGGTCCTTCTGTCACTGTATTCACTCAGGAAGACAAATTATCAACCGTGTTGCTTAGTTTCAATTTAACATGTGGCCACATTTTATTAATCATTTAATTATCAGTTGTTTTTAAAACTGTACTTAAGGCAAAATAATCTAAGTCGTTATTCTATAACAGTAATGTTACAAGATTAGTATATTAGCAACAACAAACAAGACAGACACAGCTGAGAAACTGATTCGCTTACCTCTACATTTATTAGAGAAAGAAAACTTGGAGCGATGACTCTTATTTTTTGTGTTCTAATGATTTTTTATTTGGTTTTCCATTTGCTGAGAATTTCCTTAGAGAGCTTGATCTGTTCAGGAAGTGATGGTGCTGTGGGCCTGTGAATCCCAATGAGACACTGTAATATTAGGTTAATACAGGTGACTTGACATAGGTGATTAAAGACCCTGCACACCCGCAGCCCACCCACACAGGTGTTTTCACTTGTTGCCTGATTAGACCTTGTGTTAGGACATGTACAGTCTGTGTTTGTTTGACATTCTCTCTGACTCTCGTTAATTTTGTCGTCTCTGTTCGTGCCCAGTCAGACCAGAAAGTGACTCACGGGAATGCTATAACATGTGGATGATACAGTGTACTCCTACTAACTCATGAGTATGGAGAGAGTTTGGTTGGAAGAATCTAACTAGGTTCTCCTTAAAAGCAGACATCTAACCGTCGAGCTAACTAGCTGAGTCACAAACCAGATAAGAGTGCATGATGTGACACAGCTAACACAGCTTTCTCCATTTTAGACTGTCCAGCTCTGTTTCCCTTAAAGGTCAGCTCTGTCGGAGAGCTTGCTGTATGCCTTTTTCACTTGCACAGTAGGAAAAGCACAGGTGTTGCTAATAACATTAATAATGGCTCTGTTCTATTCAAGTATCCCAGTAAGACATGACAGTGTGACAATGAGCCAGCATTTGCATTACCAGGACCCTGAAACTGAAGCAGCTAAATGGAATACAGCAACACCTGTGTTTTTCTTACTGTGACATATCAAAGTTTATTCTGTAAAAAAAAAGCCTATTGTCAAAGTTCACCACAGTTGTGAAAGCTTTGCACCACAGCAAATTGAACGTCTTCTTGACCGTGGGGCAGACGAAACATTTGAAGACGTCACCCTGCGCTCTCAGAACTTGTGATGTTTGTTTGTTTTTTAACCAATTAACAAAAACATTATTCAATCAATACATTATCTAATAATTAAAATAATAGTTTCGGCAAAAAACATATCACTGTTACCTAAGTAATGATATAGAAATCTTGAAAAGGCTGTCAAAATATGGCAACTGCAAAATATACACTATTATAGAAATCTATTATGGGATGTGGCCTTTACTTGGGGAATATTAATCAGTTAAAGAATAACTTAACATCCCTTGAGAATTGTTTTTTATGCTGACCTCTAGTCTTGCAGTGATGTACAAGTGCACTTCAGGACTCCGTGATGTCACTGTTGGGGGTGTTTACAGGTGCAACAAAGCACACCTATGACCACACCCATCTGTGGTGCTGGGAGTGGCACTGCTGCTTTTCAGTGGAGTGTTACAGTAAGTAACTCCTTAATGAGGACTTCCCTTTTTTTTATTCAGTGTCTGTTTCTTGATTTAAAACAGTTGTAAAAATGATTTCTGCTCCACCGCTTGTCTGTCAGATCTCGCTCTCTGCCATTCAATGACATCATTGTCTAGTCCTTCTTTTAACACTTAAATGCAAATCCACAACTTGGCCTACGCGGGATTTTCATTTGTTTAAAGGAAAACTTTATATGCTCAAGGGAAGTTAAGAGAGCTTAGTCACATTTACAATCAGGCTCAACCAAATCCACAGCATTTTACTGTTTGAATAATGTCTCTAATGGAGCACAGAGTTTATCCTGAATGTTAAACCTGTATGGATATTTAAATAGGCATTAAAATTAAGGGAACTGGCTTATGTCAAGCATGAAATGCCAGTCTCTGTGCCAACTTTAACTGGTATTTTATGCCACACCCCTTTTTTGGGTGAACTTTACATCAGGGTGATGTAAATTATGACAGAGTCTATAAAAGACATGAATTAATTCATGCTTAAAGTCATTTTTAAAAATAGTATTAGTGGTCGTTACTGTGTGAAGACAATACTTTGTCTTTATCCACCTTTAATTTACTATTGTAGGTGACTAACGTGACAATATTCATAATCAAGCAGTGAGAAAAGTTAGTTCGGGACACTAACTACAGAGCTCTGAAGCATAAACCCACCACTGTGCTTCCCAGAAATGGAAAACAGAAAAGTCAAGGCCTTCTGGAAAGTTCTTCCTGGGTTTCTGCCACAGACGAGGAATTTACTCTGACAAGATTCAGCACATCAGTCTGAAGTGAGACAGAGAGAGCTATGGGAGGAGAGGGAAGAGACAGAAGGGGAGGGAAAGGAAGGAAAGGTATGAGAAGAATAGGAATGAGAGGAGGAGGAGGAGGAGGAGGAGGAGGAGGAGGAGGAGGAGGAGGTGGGAGGGAGGAAGGAGGAATTCATGCGTGTATAGACTGGTAGCGGCAGCAGAGCTCTGACAGTTCACACACAAAGTTACGCTCACTGATAAAGCATGTTTGAAGAATGAATAATCAGTAATCTGCTGCAGATTACAATTTGAACACAATCTAACTAAGCCTGCCTGATGGTGACACGTTTTATGTTAGGGTGAAGTGATGTGTTCAGTGTCTTTTGGTAAAGACGTGATTTTGTGTATAATGTATTTCTAATATTATTTAGTGTATAAAAAGGTCATATTTAGTCACTTAAGAGGCATGTATGCCTACACAGAATATGACTTGGGTTGAACTTCCTCCAGTTTAGTCCCACAGGCTACAGTTAGTGCTCTTCATACTCATGTAAACATGGTTTCTGACTGGAAAAAGTAAAAAATTACAATAAAAATAATTAGGATAATAAATACTTTGTACAGTAGGTTTTCCTGTTGTTGCTTTTTACCTAAGTGTTATCTTTATTCTTCATTGTATCAAAATGCATCAAAAGAATCACCATATTTTTATTTTCCTGAAACATTTTTATGCATTAATAGCAAATATTTTATCTGTAAACTCTTTAATTACAGTGATTAATACTACTGGAAATATATTTATAGCTAAAACAATGCAACACACTTATTAACAGCCAATAGAGACGAACAAAGGCTTAAAACTGGTCAACACTAGTATTACAAATAACCACAAAGGGAGCAATTTTAGAAACTGTTTGCATTTTTTCTCTTTGCATTTAATTTGAGTATACTACGGGAGCTTCGTTTCTCATACCGACACAGAATGCTTTCAAATGCCTTTAGAGGTTTTCCTAATGCTGCTGATGGGAGGAAAGCGGAGGAGGTTTGATTAGGGGAGGGGTGGCGCGGAGGGGCGGGGCGGTTCCTCATACCGGGCGGTGTCAGCTGCAGAAAACGGGACAGAGGAGCAGTGAGAGGCCGACACAGGGCTTCATTTCCCCGGGTGATTTTACTGAATTGCACACGCGGACTTCAGGTAAGAGGAAGGAGCTTTTAGGGCGTTTCCTCATCACTCATTATTCAGTCTTGTGTTAGATTTACTAAGGAGCGGAATATAGGATTTAATAAGTAACTGCGGCACATCTAGTGCTCTCTCATTCAGTAAAATATACATTTCATAGCGGATATGTTGAAAGATGTGAGTGAAAATATGTAACAATAACAGTAGCTAAAAAATGCACCGTGTTTATAGATCCTATGTGGCTTGTGACACATTCAGAGGGTATTGTGAACCCCGCAAATTATACCATTTTCTTACCACAAAAATATTTAACGTTATATGTACAGAAGCAGTTTTAATTTAATTCAATTGTATGTACGTATTTCTATATGTGAAGGATATTATTGGACGTTTTTAAATTTGCAGTATAGCTTAAAAAATGCAATATAGTGCTTTATTTTGTGGGATTCTCCCATGTAGCTTAATAAAGCACTAAAAGTGAAAAATCATATTTATTGTGCAGGTCTATACAAGATCATGCTTTACCTGCTTACCGCCTCTAATATGAAATATTACATATTTGTAGCACGTTAAGGTTGTTTTCAAATGAATAGATAGATAAATAGATAGATAAATAGATGTACTTTGTTAATCCCAAATTGGGAAATTCTTGTGTTACAGCAGCAGGGTATCCAGGCATTGCACAAGACAGTAAATACACAATAAATATACATATCAACACGACAAGAGAGAATTATATATCTGTAGAAAAATAAACACACACAAAAAATAATCTATAGAGAAATAAACACAAAAAGTGTGATTGGCAGACAGTGAAGCAGCAGCAGCAGAAGCAGCCCGGTGTCAGGATGAATGATGACCTGAAATGCGTCGTCATTCTGAACCCAGACGTGTGTGTGTGTGTGTGTGTGTGTGTGTGTGTGTGTGTGTGTGCGTGTGCGTGTGCGTGTGGGTCCATCAGGACTACCCACACTCCTTCAGTCATGTGCATCACAAGTGTGACTGCATGAATGGATCCTCAGAATCCTCAGAAAGGACAAACACAATCCTGACAATGCAGAGTCATTGAGTCAATGTTAGGACAAATTGAAGTGATTGGATTTGAGTTATTGACATTGCATCAGTGTCAGATGTCAGAGTTGATTAATTGTAGTGCTGTGTTGATTTCTTGCCAAGTTACTTTGAGCAAAAGATAAATCAGTGTGTAAATGTTGTTTTTAATCGGTATTTTCCACACTTGTTTCATTCATTTATGTAATGTCAACAACACATTTCTGTGACTTTATGATTCATATTAACATAACTGACCTTTAATCTATCTCTAATTTATAAAGAACATAAAAACATAGTAAGGACAAACCTTAAAAGCCTTCTCTTCCTGAAGCACTGACATCTGGTGGCAGTAAAGATGAGATATTTCTTCTGTAATCCATTAACGCTGCATGAACAGCGTTGCTTCACACTAAAGAGGGTTATGTATATGACAGTATATACAGTACTGTGCAAAAGTTTTAGGTACTAGAAGTAAAGTGAGAATGCTTACAAAAATATTGCTATAAATTGTTTTAATTTATCAATTCACTTCTTACAGAGTTGAATAAACAACAGAAACCTAAATGAAATCAATATTTGCTGTGAGCAGCTTTGCCTTTAAAACAGCAGCAGTTCTCCTCGGTTCACTTTAACACAGTTTTTCATGGTAACTTGCAGGCAGGTTGTTGTAACCATCCTGGAGAAAGAATGTTCTTGTGTGGATTTATTATTTAGGCCATCTCAGGTGCTTCTTCATGTAATCCCAGATTGACTCCATGATGTTGAGATCAGTGCTCTGTGGGGGCCAAACTATATCATCTGCTGCAGGACTCATCATTCTTCTTGTTGCTGAAAATAGTTCTTTATGACTCTAGCTGTATGCTTGGGGTCATTGTCATGTCATAAATAAATTTTGGATTGATCAGACACCTCCCTGATGGTATTACATAATGGATACGAATCTAAACATCTAGGGTGCCTAAAACTTTTGAAACAGTACTGTATATATCATGATATTTTCAAAAGCACAGTTGTGCCTGTTAAGAAAATCCAGCTTGACAGTAATATGTTTAGACAGACAAGTGTACACAAAAATAGCCTATAGAACAGCTCATCTGACACTATCTGCATTGTGTATACAGACCTGTTTTGCATTGAGAGGGATGCTTGTCCATCCATTATTCAAATAATCCAGGGAAAAGATAACAGGCAACGTGTTATTTCGTGTCATCTTCTTTGCAGAGTCTCAGATGAAGCAAGTAATTTTGGAGACATTACTGGCCCTGTGATTGCCTTATGCCTGCTTTAGGCTGCCTGTATGCATGTGTTTGACTGTGCAAACACTGCATTTGCATGATGTAGCTAGAGCAGAACATATTTGTTTTTTTGCCACGCTGTAACATGATCATGGCGAAAGATTTGTCAAGGTATCCAGAGAGGATTACTGATTGAAATAGAGTCAATTTAAAGCTTATCTCTTCAAAAAAATGAGTGATGAGAGACTGAAAAGAGGGAAGAACAACATTATTTAGCTCTTTAAATCAGATCTGGATTCCTCAATAAAATTGGATCTTTTAAGGCATGTCTAAATAAGGACAAATAAGATTCTGTTTGATTTTCAGATCTCTTTTTCTATGTAGAGTTTGGACTTAGTTGTTTCCTCAGACTAATAATTCCTGGATGAATTTGTCTGGATGGCTCTGGCTTCTTAGGCTTCTATTTATTGTCTGTGGATGTAATACATCAAGTTGCCATGTCTTCTAGTCCCATCTAGCAGGGCTCTGCTCTCTGCAGCAGAAAGCTCTCTCAGGCTAAAGGATATTACTGGGACTGTATAGTATTTTCTATATCGTTATCTGACTTAATGCATGATACATCATGATGGCAAGCTGCTCTAGATTTTTCTGCCTTGGTGCTGCTTCCTACTACTGAAAGCCTCCTCCTGGCCTAAGATATAATCATATTTATCTGTTATGGAAGGGATCTGTATGATACAACTGATGCATTCAGATGCCACATTTAATTCACCTATTTGGTGGTGGAAAAGGAACAGTTCACCCTAATCACAAAAAACTGTTCTCATACATTTTGTCTGTAATAACTTTTACTAAATACCACTGCCATAAATACCACATTTGGTTTAATTTGTAGATGTTTTGAGATTTCTGCCTAACCCCCACCCATCACCACCACCACCACCACTACAAAGGAGATAAACCAAAGTACAGATGTGTCCACATTTAGGTGTGTGGTTTACCTGAGTACCAAGGAAAGACACATTGCTTCTGATGTTTTTTTAGATGCTTTTAGTGGCTAAATGCCATTCACTTCCATTGTATTTGCATAGTAGAAGGGATCTAAACAGAAGAGGTCTCAAAACGTAACCAAAGAAACTGTCTTCATAGCTAGATACTACTGTGGGTGTATCCATAATTGCTATGAATAAAAGCTTTGAGATTGACATTTGCAAGTATAATTCAAAATACCGATCATAGAGCTATTAAATATAAATTACTGTCATATAAATAGCTATGTACGTAAGCAATAATACAAACCCTCTATACCCTCCATTACAGCACAAACAGTGCACACAAATCTATTAGATGTTTTAAGAGTCTCTGGGCTAATGTGACTGTATCGCTGAACGACTCTTTGTGTAATAGATGACGCTACAATCTTCTTGCTGGCTGAGTTAACAGAGATGTGCTGTTTGAGAGCTGCAGTATGGCTCCAGGCTGACCCCACCATTTAACAGTAAATAGAGAAATAATGAACACGCTGAGCTATTGTATCTCCAAGACCAAGCTATTAGAGCCCAGAGCCATCCTGTTTAACAAATCTGTGTCTGTCTGTGGCACACTAAGATGATTAATACCAAAGGAAAGAATCAATACACCCAGCTCCAATGTTTAGCTTAGTGCTCAAAAATAGATCACTGAAAAAGCTATCTTAGATGAAATAATTTAACAAAGCGAGAAAGAAATAAAACAGGTTTCCTCTTACAAATGAAACATTAAATTCATAACCAATAAAACACTCTTGCTCAACTAAAAACACTCAGGGGTTTTGCTGCTACTTAGCTTACTGTTACTAAGGCTTAGCTTACTCAGTCTGGTATGACCAGAAGCTTACAGTTGCTAATGTTGGCTAATGTTAGCAATCTTTAAATGTGTATTAGACCCATTTAATCCATTCCCTGACTTTACGACTCTTTTCTACATGTGTTACTATTGTACTAACACTACATTTTAGCACGTGTGGCTACAATGGTGGCTGTTCTGCAAAAGTTAAGGTCAATGACAGTTCAGGCAAATTGTTGTTCTTCAGCATGCAAAATGCAAACAATATTATAAAAATATGAAAAGCACCATTATAGTTAAGGAGAGAACAAAGAGGATTCATGACAAATGTTGACTTGTCTTTGTAAGAAACAGTAACTTTGTTATATAGTAGTTTATATGCCTCAATTAGATTTAGGGTTCTGCAGATAATATGATGATAATATGAGTATTTAAAATGAAAATTGGTATCTGTTGCAGCTTTAAACACTGACAACCTCATTTTTGTATTTTCCACTGCTAAAGAGACCTTGATTCTCATTATTTCAAAGGTATTACAGTATCTTAATGGGGCATTTGTCTGTTTTCTGTTGTACTATTTGTTAGGTGTCAGTATGTCAGCAAATATCAGCGCTGAGGAGATGGAGGAGATCAGGGAGGGCTTCCAGAAAGTGGGTGAGTAAAAATGTGTGTGTGTGCGGATATTGCAGGGAGTTGATTGAATGTGAGTGACAAATTAGTCAATTACATTTGAAGTGGGATACAGCAGCTGACCAACACATGTTCTTATACTTATATGTATATGCTTTCGTATGTGTGCATGACATCTGCCAGACAGATGTTCTTCCTGGTGTTCATGAAGAGAAATGAAACCTTTGATACACCCACGTTTCACTTATCACTTAAAGGAATAGATTGATATTGTGGGAGATACTCTTATTTGTTTTCTTGCCGAGAGTTAGTCTTTATGCTAAGCTAAGCTAATCATTTCCAGGCTGTAGCTTCATATTTATCGTACAGAAATAAGAGTTAAAATCTTACTGGACAACATTATCTGTTTTTTTTTCTTGTTACAACAAAATGAGCTTCTTCCTGTCAAATGCTGTGAGTTAGAAGTTCACTTCTAGAGTTAGTGGTTCTTGTCAGATTTCCTCAAAGGTGCTTAAGACCTTCATCTAACCGGCTTCATCTTAAGGGACAGGTTTGCATTAATTTTCAAGTTTGTCTTAAAGCAATATTACTATGCCCATATGCAAGTAAATAGGGATGTTGGTCGCTGCAAATGTTTCCTGTGTAAGTGATGGATGACAAAATCAACAATGTGAGTTCTGTGGAAAAACACAGTCCAATGTTCAGCCATCACTTACACTGGAAACACATTGAGAGAAAAAGATCCAAAAAAAGGTAAAAAGTGAAGCAACAGAGGCTGAGCTTTTTAGTCCCCTGTGTTGGTCAAGCTCCAAAAATGCTGCATCCTACACTTCCCATAATGCAACTCAATAATCAAACCCTCCTGGTTACAGTAATACCCATGTCTTTCAAACTCCATGCCTCCAATTTGTAACGTGGGTGATGTTGTTTTCTTTAGAAAGCTCCCTTAGAGCCACAGAGGGCATTACACAATTGTTTTCACAGGCTGAATAGCACTTCTGGTAACAAGTAAACTGATCTTTCTTTGTGAAATTGGTGGAGAGACCCTTTAATTACAATTATTCCTCTACTCTAAACAATTATGAACATAATAAATGCTAATTGCAGAGAGGCAAGTGTTCTACCAGACACATGGTTTTTAGAACAGCAAATGTAAAAGCTGTGATGAAGATAATGACTCAGACTCCTGACAGGGTCGCATCAGTCAGAAAAAGAAGAGAGCAGCAAAATGCAAAAATTTCTGATCGTTACTCAAACTTTGCTATTTTCCCTCCAATCTGCCTCCAACCCACCTTTTTAGATGTGGATAGTAATGGGTACATCTGCGCTTCTGAACTCGGTGATCTCTTCCGTGAGGTGGGCTGTCCTTTACCTGGATACCAGATCAGAGAACTCCTGCAGAGGCTGGACCGAGACAAAGACAGCCGCATCAACCTTGATGAGTTCACCGCTGTAGGTAACACTAACTGACTAACTAACTAACTAAACTGATTCACAACTTAACTAATGATCTACTAACTCTCACGTGTACTTGAAGGCTGACGGACATACTGAATAACAGAATAATAACTGAATGACCTGACCTGATCTGAGATTATGTACAAATAGGATTATTACTAATATACTGTCTGTGATACGTAGACTGGTAACTGGTAAATCAATGATAATAACTGATATATTAACAAATATAACAATCATTTAATTGACTCTAAGCCTTAGTGTATGTTTGTGTGTACACATTCAGATTTTCAAGGAAATGAAGGACGATCGCTTGGCCCAGGGTTTCAGGAAAGCTCTCAACAAGAAAGAAGGCATCGTAGCCATCGGTGGCACCAGCGAGATTTCTAGTGAAGGAACTCAACATTCAATCTCTGGTTAGTAAAGTAATACCTACAGAATGATATGTGATGGTCCACTGTCCACTGAAATCAATGCTACAAAGTCATCCATGTCATTTATTGAACTTTGATTAGAAAGTTATCTCAGATTTTGATAAGATGTGACACTTGACTGAACTGTATTTCAGAGCAGGAGCGCTTTGCCTTCGCCAACTATATCAACTCTTCTTTGGAGAAGGATCCAGACTGCAAACATGTGCTGCCTATCAACCCCAACACTGAAGCTCTGTTTAAAGCATTGTCAGACGGCATCGTGCTTTGGTAAACCTTCATATATAACTTCTACATTTTCCTCCTGGACCCTGTTTTCCCACCTTGTCCATCATAGATTTTATAGAACTCCTCACATTACATCAAAACA